>NC_081415.1:67402917-67739917 GCF_030272615.1 Cryptomeria japonica | reverse complement strand
ATCCATCAGGTTGTTCAATGTAGACTTCCTCTTCGAGATCTCCATTCAAAAATGCACATTTAATATCCATTTGATAAACTTTGTAGTTCTTGTGTGCTACAAAAGCCAAGAATAGTCTAACTGCCTCTATTCTAGCTACCGATGCAAAGGTTTCATTGTAATCAATTCCTTCTTTCTGAGAATATCCCTTACACACTAGTCTTGCTTTATTTCTGATAACCTTACCATCTTCATTAAGTTTGTTTCTGAATACCCATTTGGTTCCAATCACATTTTTATCTTTAGGCCGGGGAACTAATGTCCAAGTGTTATTTTTCTCAATTTGTTCTAATTCTTCTTCCATAGCTTTAATCCAGTGTTTATCTTCGCATGCCTCATTAATAGATGATGGTTCAATTTGAGAAATAAGACATACCTCTTCATTTGCCAATATTCCTCTTGTCATAACTCCTTTATGCTTGTTTCCAATTATCTGATCTTCAGAGTGATTTAGTTTTACATACCGAGGTGTCTTTGTTTGCTGTTGTTCCTCAGTCACAGTGGAATTTTCAGATGATACCGATGTAACTAGATCTTCATTCTGGAGCAGTGGATTTTGTACAGATTCATTTGTCAGTATTTCTGTTACTGGTTCAGAGTCTGTATACCTTGAAGTTTCTCTGAATTGTTCATCAATCTTTACATTTGTACTCTCAACAATTTTCTGCAATCTTTTGTTAAAGCATCTGTATGCCTTGCTCTTAGATGAATAACCAAGAAATATTCCTTCATCACTTCTAGGATCAAATTTTCCAATATACCCATCTCTTCTAATATAGCATTTACTTCCAAATATTCTAAAATACTTAAGTGTAGGAGTAATGCCAAACCATAGTTCATGAGGTTTCTTACCGGTTTCACCTTTGATGTGAACTTTGTTGAATGTATAGACTGTTGTACTTACTGCTTCTCTTCAATATACATGTGGTAGATTTGCTTCTGATAACATACTTCTGGCTGCATCCAAGATAGTTGTATTTTTCCTTTCTACAACTCCATTTTGTTGTGGTGTCTGGGGTGCTGATAGTTGTCTTCTGATTCCATTTACTTCACAGAATGTATTAAAGTCCTTAGATGTAAATTCACCTCTTTGATCTGATCTTAAACATTTGATTTTCTTGCCGGTTTCATTTTCTACCATTGCTTTGAATAGTTTGAACTTCCCAAGTGCTTCTGATTTTTCTCTGAGAAAAGTAACCCAGCACATTCTAGAATAGTCATCAATGATTAGCATAAAATATCTATCTCCTTGTAAACTTTTAGTTCTAGCTGGACCACATAAATCAGTATGAATTAAGTCAAGAGTATTATTGGATTTTTCTGGAATACTTTTGAAAGTAGCTCTAACTTGTTTTCCAAATTGACATTCCTTACATACTGGATTGTAAGGTTTAACAATCTTAGGTAGATCTCTAACTGCCTTAGTAGTACTGATCTTCACCATGCAATCAAAATTTACATGACAGAGTCTCTTATGCCATAGCCAACTTTCATCAATATGAGAAATCAAGCATGTCTTTTCATTGTCATTCAGATGAAAGATGTTACCTCTAGTTTGATTATCGGTTGCAATTTCCAAACCAGTTCTGTTCATAATTTTGCATTTACCATTTTTAAACTGTAACTGAAATCCTTTTTCAACTAATTGACCAACACTCAAAAGATTGTGGTTTAAACCTTCAACATAGTAAACATTGTCAGTATTATGCTTACCATCAATAGATATTGAACCCTTACCTTTGATCAAACAAGCTTTATCATCTTCAAATCTTACTAGACCTCCATTATACTCCTGAAAAGTTAGGAACTTACTCTTATCACCAATCATATGATGTGAGCATCCTGAATCAATGATCCATTCATCCTTTACTTCAATTTTAGCTACCAAGGCCCGCTCTACCGGTTGAACAGTAGGTGTCGGTTGATCTTCTGTTATAGCAAAAAAAACCCATCCATTGTCTGTCGGATCCTCATCAGAATCATCAGTCACTCCTTCATCAGCAACATAACAAGATTTGTCCTTATTCTTCTTGAATCTATATCTCTGATATTCAGGGTTAGGCTTGTATGTCCTTCTAACTTCTTCTCTTAAGCTAGCATGTCTATCAAGGCATCTTGAGGCCATATGACCAATCTTATTACAGTTGAAACATTTAAAGGGTGCTTTACCTTCATACTTACTTCCAATTGGACCTTTAGGCATTTTTCTTGCAAATAGTGCTTCAAGTTCTTCAAGTTCTTCATTTTCTTTCCTGCTTTCTTCAAGTTCTCTTGCATAAAAAGCTTTCCAATCAGACTTGTCAAATGATTGTGCAGATGATGTTGATGCTTTAAAAGCTAAGTCAGTTTTTATAGTAGCAACAGGACTAAATTCCTCAATTTCAAATGTTGAAAGTTTTCCAATCAATATATCCCTAGTTACTGATGTGTTAGGCATTGTTCTTAGTTCATTTATAGCAGTAACTTTCATCTTATATGCTAGTGGCAATCCTCTTAAAACTTTTGAAACAATTTCATCTTCACTTAAGGTTCCTCCACAACATTTAATACCCAAAAAATTTTCATTTACACTTTCCATAAAAGCAGAAATTCTTTCATCTTCTTCCATTTTCAGATTTTCATACATGACCCAGAAGCTTTCAAGTTTTGCAATTTTGACCGTGGAATCTCGTTCATTCAGTGTTTCCAAATGATCCCAAATAGCTTTAGCAATAGACCTATCTGATAGTCCCATGATTTGTTGATCTAATAATGCCCTCAAAAGTGCTTCTCTTGCCTTGCAATCATTTTCTTCATCCTTAGTCAGATTTGGTGGATTCTGATGACTTGTAGTAGGAGCAGTATATCCATTTTTTGTAACCTCCCAGATATCTTTTCCAATGCAGTTCAGATGTGTTTCCATCCTGATCTTCCATATCCCATAATTGGTTCCATCAAGTTTAGGACTGTCCTTCCTGAAATAGTTGCTAGACATTGGATCTCCTCAAGTTGTTAAACTTCTGCAAAAAGAGGACTCAGCTCTGATACCAATTGTTAGGTCCTGGGGACAACTGAGAGGGGGGGGTGAATCAATTGTCTGATAAATTTAAACCAAAAGCAACTTAAACAACTTTAATACTTTATACCTGTAAACCAATCTAATATGTCGATAGACAGTTTTAATAGTTAATTGTAATACCGGTGAGATTCTAATGCATGAAACAAAAGGAACAAAGTCATCCACAACACATAACACCAAAACTTGTACATGGAAACCCTGTAAGGGGAAAAACCACGGTGGGAAACCTTACCCACAATCAGATGACACTACTGCATATAGTAAGTGTATACAAATGGGGTCTGCACATGCAAAAAGGCCAAGCGCCTAGAGCTCACTGCTCAATGGGAGTCACACTAACTACAATTAGATGGTTAAATCCAATAAGAATGTACTGCTTAAAATAACATCTTCATATGCTGGATTCAGTATCGGTGTAGTTCTGATTGTCTTCACAAAAACCTAGCTTCACCTTCAAATGATATCTGCGTGTATAGCTCTGTTTAATCTCGCATATACCTTTTTACAATTCCTTTCCACATTCCACATCCGATCTTACAATTAAGATCTTACATTTATACCATAACCTAAGACCAATTTTAGTAGGTCGGCTCTACAAGATATTACAATAAAAACATTTTACAAACAAAACAATATTCGATGCAATAACCGATTGAACATGTCGGCTTAATGCATTTACAATAATAATAAATCATCTCCATAGCATGTCGTGCTGATCTCGAAAAGATAAACCTGCCAGTGTATACCCTGGACCTATTTGCCGGTAATAGCAAATATGCAAATACAATTATTCCAATAAACCAATCTTTAAGACAAGGTGTCCAAAAGATGTCTTCGACATAACCATGTGTTTTCCATGCCATTCCAAGTGTCGGTGAATATTATATCCTGCCGGTGTACCAGATATCAGTGACTGTGTGCTTGCCGGTGAATGTTGTTGATTCTCCAAAATGCCGGAGTTGATAATGCTTAGTAGGTATTGACATCAATGACAAAACCATACCAAAATACCAACAGAAAGAAGCCTAAGTCCGGTGGAATCTTGTAGAAGGCAACAAATCTCCTAGGACACTCTATGAAAGCCATAATGGTTAACTGAAGAGGCCCATAAGGAATCTTTGAAAATATTCTCAAGCTTATTGTAAGAAATTTTGCATTGAGCCCAACAAGAAGAGGAGTAAACATGAGTTGCCACCGAAATCTTCCAACTGATCTAAAACTTCATATTTAAAGAGAGAAATTTGGTGATCTAGTATGCCAAATTTTTCTCTATTTTGGCAAGGACCATGTATTCCAGAGATCCATAGGAAATCCCTGGAAAGTGAAATGAATTCCTAGAAATTAAAATATTTCACCATGACCTATCAACTTCTACCCATATTAGAGGATCCAACTGGGGGCCAAAAGGAAGGATTGTCAATAGCGCTAGGTTTTGTGCCATTAAATTTTCGATCCAGAAGCTAAAAAAAAAAGTGTCAAGACATTGGAGAACCTCCTAGACATTGTGTTCATCTTCAATGAGGTTGAGAAAAGAATCATCAACAAAGTGGCCATTGACAAGCTGAGTAGGTGACTCAGGTAGGGAGATTCCCCTAACCCGCCCAACAGAGATGGCATTGGCAAGCAAATACCCAAATCCCTTGGCAAACCAACATATATAAGGAGGGAGCCAAAGGAAAACCTTGGCGAAGAGATTTGTATAACCCAAAAGCCGAGGAATAGCAGCCATTAATGGTTATGCAAGTAGAAGCATCCCCTAAAAACATCTTCACAAACTGGATGAACCTACTTTGCTTAATTTGAGATTAATTCAGTTGACATGTAAAGAGATTATTTTAAGCGTTTTGGAATGTATAAATTACTATTGTAGTTTATTTTCAAATAGAATAAATAAATAAATAGAGATGTATACAAAGAATATTTTGTTTGTGAGAATAGTTAGATCATAAAACATAGTTTGAGAATAGAAATAAAAAGAAATAAGAAAACTTGATTACATAGGATATAAAGAAAATGGTTTTCTGTTATATACATCGAAATATAATGTTTAACATAACTTGATATCCATACTTATGACTATTTTAATACCAAAACATAAAATTACAAAGAAATAAAAAAACTAATACATTTTATGAAAATTTAGAAATAAAAAGAATTTATTTTTATCAATAAACTGTTTTTTAATTATATTATAAGCGAAAATAAATTCAAATTAAAAGAAGAATTTAAAGGTTCATTAGACCACTAATTTCACCCCAAAAAGAGTCCGTACAAATGTGAACAGTAATGGCATCGAACCTTCCTTATAGTTAAGAGCATACTTACTGCATACTTTGTTGGTATAAATGGTCAATAATTACCTTGAATAAACTCAAGGCTTTGGACTCTTCGCCTCTATTCACAGTAGCCATAAACCCTCCAAGAATTTCGGAATCTACAGGTCCATTTATTTTCAGATTCCGCTGCCCTGTGTGTACAAGTGTTACTATCCGTTCTACATCAGAATGAAAACCACGTTCTAGTTCAGAGTAATGAGCACCGAATTCCTCCAGGAAATGAGCGCAACCAGGCGATATATGGAAAGCGCATATAATGATTGCAGTTAATGGGTTTCGAATCTCCTCCAACTTCTCACAATATTCTCTACTATTCTGAATCTCAGCAATTTCATGGCAACCGATCACGTCAGAAAATAACTTTAGATTTAATCTTGACACAGCTTCATCCACTGCGTTCCATGCTATAATGGTATAGTCTGATGGTAGTCTCTGAAACATTTGGAAAATCAGTAGAGTTAAATTCCCCGACATTAACTAAGCAATAAAGTATCAAACATTCAGAAGACGATGTAGGTCGCACCTTTAGTCCGGAAACGAAATTCAATACGCCTGCATGTTGAGACGCTTGAATTACGAGAAATTTCAATCCTTGCAAGTCTTGGACACCTTGTATACTCTCCAACTCATCACATACAGCAATCTCAAGGCGCTCGAGCCGACGCAAAGGTGCAAGACTTGGAAACTCTCTCAACGCATAACACCCATTTATGAATAACTCTCGAAGGCTTGTTAGAGAAGAGAACCCTGATATTGTTCTCAAATCCTCACAATAATTAAATATAAGTATATCCAGCGTGTTTACCAGCTCTAATTCCACTTCAGTTAGTTCCTTCATTGCTGCAATCTCCAGATGTTTTAGGCTGGGACATACCTCTCCACTAATTACCAACTTTGAAAAACCTACAAATTTGAAGGTTATCATCTCAAGGTTATTCAACTCAAAACGAGATGATCCTCTACCGTTGTTCAGAGCCAGTTCTCCATATGATGGCACCTCATCAAACGTCAGAGTTTTAAGATTTCTGAGTTTTCCAAGTGATTTTGACAAAGATGTACCTTCAATGCCTAACTGGAAGGGTGCATTTAGTATTGTTAATTCTTCCAGTCCACTTAACATTTGTATTAATTCTGGAAGATTTCGCAATCCGCCACAACGGCGAAGAATCAGCCATCTTAACTGGAAACCGTCCTGGAATTCACAATTAATTTTAAAAAATGAATTGCTTCTCATAACAAAATATTATACTGCAGAAAGAAAGATGTAAACAGCAAAAAATAGTACACAGAAGGCTACGATGCATTATTCATTAACAAATTGCAATAAATAAATATATACACACTTCAGGCTCAACCATTTTTCTTATAAAATACCTTTGGTGATGATTGACAACTAACTGAACTGGATCTGAGGGACAGATACAAGTTCCTTATTGATTCCAATTGAAACTCACACATATGCAGCACATGGAGAAGTCAGTTTTGATTTATTATACGACATTCGACCCCTAAGAAATAACTGAATTTTGATATTTGATACAAATTTTATCCTATCCAATGGGTTAGTGAATATATCAGTCATATTATCATTTGTGTTACAATATTGCAGCTCTATCTTTTGAGATTGAATCTTCATTCTTACCCATTCATTTGTGTTACAATATTGCAGCTCTATCTTTTGATGACTCATTGAATGGATCATCAAGTTCTGGATGAGTGCATTCATCAGCAATGTGAGGCGTTTGAACCCAAACCCCCTACGGACAGATGCTTGCTGACGACAACAAGTGGGAATAGAGACACAGGTGATAGATCCGTCGAAGATAGGGAGGGTTTCGGGTCGAATAAAGCAGGGGATCTCCCCCTTGGCCTGCCCAACCCTCTCGCCTACGGGGTTCTATACTTAGGTAGGCAATCAAATGCCCATTTTTCTGCTCATCGACTGGTTGCTTGTCTATTGGACAATCAACGTGTAGCTGAGTAAACCCTTTTCGAATGAGATAAGTTGCTCGCTGTTAGACGATCCAGTTTAGGTTTCTCGCGAATGCAATAAAATGAAGGTGGAGTCTCTATATGCAATAGAAACTTTACTGATATTGGCATTTCCCCCTGGCATGGAGAAGAACCCGAGAAAGAAGATCAGCCTGCTCATCGCCCACGGCACTCCCCGGATTGTGTTGCTGGAAGCTCTGCCCTTGCCTCGAATGTTGTCTTGTCGCCTCCCCCCTTTGCATGGGAAAACCCTTTTAGGTTTGGCGATCCTTGTCCCCTTGGTTCTATTGTTCGCATCTGACCATCACCATGTGTTCCTAAAATTTGTCTGGATGGGTTTTTTGGTGAAACAGAAACACGCCAATTGTGACGTGTTACTAGACAAAGATGTGTTCAGTGTGGCAATTTATCAGGGTTTTGATCTGGCTTTGATTCTGAGCTGGATCGTGGTTTTGACATTATTAATAGTGAGGATCTCTATATTATTTTCTGCTACCGTGGATGCAGAGGAATTGCTGAGGTTTGAATCTAAATTGGGGGATTCGTATCCAGATCTGATTTTGGCATCTCTTGTGGCTTTTTTGGAAGCGAGCCCCATATTTCTCTCTCCTTCACAAGACGCATATCCGGATGCAGGTACTTTTACCCTTGTGCAAAATTTCATCGATATTAATGCTTGCATAAAAAATCTTTGAATTAATTTGGGATGAGTTTTGTTTGAGAGTTTGAGATAGCTGTCTCTGTTCTAAAAACCTGATGCAATCTGAAATTCCAAAAAAATCTTATTCAAATCGCCTAAAAAATTGTACTAATTTGGTCCACAATGCTTCCTTCATGTTGTGTTTGTTGAACAAGTGCAAATGGGGGTTTTAAAGATCGACAAAAAAAAATCATGTTTTTTTTGCTTTTATACAGTGTTTTTTCAGCATCTGGTGTGTTTCCTTACAATGACAATTTCTTAACATTGACTCGCCAAGTTTTTTAAAATACTCTGTGCGATTTACAAGAAATTTTTTACTGCAAATATTTGGAGGCAAGACAACACGTCAAGTTTGCAATTTATGATTGAAACAATGAGGAGAAATGACTGTCCCTTAGATGACTACCGCTTCACTGGTATGCCCTTCCTGAGACAGTGTATATACCTCAATCTTTTTATCAAAAATGTTCTCATTCATTTGTGTTTTGAGACTGCATTTTCCTGTTCTAAACTATTCTGTATTTTGACTAAAAGGTAGTCGTTGCTGCTTCAAAAACCATATGGACCTACCTATCTTTGTATCTATGAAATCGTTGATCATTTGACAGTAAGATTGTGACTATGATAGTTATCTTGATTGTGTCTTCTCAAAGGGTTACTTCAAATGAAATGGTTTCCCTCTTTTAACCTTGAGAGTTTGAAGTGAATGTCCTTAGTTGTAACCTTTTCCCCAATGGTTATGCATTTAAAAGTTATGACTATCACAATTGCTCATAATTACCTTTCAAGGTTGTCTTTCTATTGTTCACTGTTCACTGTTCACTAACCCTTTGCATCTTTCTTGTCAAGCGCTTCACCATGTGTAGAGGGCTAGAACATGTATCGTTGTGTTGTTACCATGTGTAGTTCTACCTTACAATCCTCTATCACAACTTATTCCTTTGAAGGGACTGGACTTCTAGTTCACTAGCTCTCTATAACTGTCATTCCCTCCTTTGATGGACCTATAAATGCTATAATTCTTATAAAGCTTCTGGATTTGATTGTGTGCAAGATTTTTATCATCTGATAGCAAGAATTATAGCATGGATTGTGGAAATCTGATAGCATTAAACTATAAATGTTGCTTAGAACTTTTATCCTTTGCATGTGAGTTCTCTGTCTTTGTATCTTGTGGCTGTGTTCTCATGATTATTTGCCATATTCTTAATGAAACTTTCTCATTGTTAATCACCAACACTATCTTGTTTACTAACATCTACTTTTGACTGATCTCTCAATCAAATGTCTGATAAAAATAAGTGTCATTGATCTTAAAAGTTAAAATTATCATCGAGAGCATTCTTAGTGTGGTGACTACATTTTAATGAAGTCATTACATCTTTCATGGTGACTTCATCTAGAAATAGTTGTATTTACACTCTAAAAGTGTGGGATCTCTTTGTGCAGTCACAAAACCTCTTGCATAACACTCTACTATTCTACTATTTAAGATAACTACCTATTCATTATTACAGTTCTATGGCCCTAGATATGCTTTTACTTTTCTGAAACAGTGAATAGATCTTGGCAGCCAATGACAGTTAATACCTCATCTTTGACAGTGGATAGACTGATGAAATATCTTTCCAAAGGGCAAAATGATTAACAATAAAAATGCCCCTCATATGACAGTCAAAAATTTACTTATAAGAGTGAAAATAAAAACTACGTTCCCATGCAGGATATAACAAAGGACATTATTAATGCATGCATCAGGGTTTGTAAGTTTCATTGAAAACGCTTACATCATCATGACCCTACTTGACCTAACATGGTGGTTGCCTTTCAACTCTTCAATCATTCTGGAAAGCTCTTTGTTATCTTCTTGTTGCTCCTTTAGGAGATTGCTTACATTTCTCCAAATCTGCTTGATCCACCATTCAAGATTTGCTGCTTTGAGTAGAAGATTGTTGCTTCTTGTTGAAACCTGTAGCTTCCTTGAATGCATCTGAAGCTTGCAACCAATTCTCTTCTAAACTTTAGTACCTCCATGTACTTCTAACTACTTTTACCATGCACAAACTGTTGTTCTCCTTTCTTGTTAGATTTCACATTGCTTCTGCAGTATTTACTGATTTCTTTTTAGTTTTTGTTATTATTGTTGTTGTGGTGGTGTTTTGTTTTGCTTGTAGGAATGGATTTCTTGAATATAGATTGGAAGAACATTGACGAAAAAATTTGTGAGGGATGAATTTTATGAAAATATTCGGGCACCTAAATGGTTGGACTTCTTGGCACTGGAGGAACCTATGGATGATGATGCCCAGTTCTGCAAGCTTGGTATGGTTTTTCAATCTATGTAATAAATGGTTTGATTTATTTTAGTATTTAGGCCCTATGTTTGAAATTTTGAGCATGAAAAGTGAAATTGGATAATCTTGCATGGTCGAGGATCCATAAATTTAATATCTTTGGCACCTAATTAAGGCCTTTAAATTTCCATAGTCCATTCTATTGTGTAATGGTTTCCATAGGCCTTTAGATTTCCATAGTCCATTTTCTAGGACTTACGTTCTTACAACAGCAGTTCTTATAATTGTTTCCATCCCGAACCTACACCATCTATCTATTGTTTGCAAAAATAAACTGGGCTATTCTGGACAGGATGGTTACTGCTACAAAAGTTATGCTCTTTATAAGAGTTTGAAAGACAAGCCATCTCACTTAAAGAATCCAAGTAATGCCAGCTAATTGTTAAATCTAGCAGCATACTACCGTTTGTTGAATGACATAAAATTGGAAAATTGAAGCCTCTAGAATCTATCAGAGTTTTTTTTAAGTTTATATGCTTGATTATGTTGAAGTCTCTTTTAATATCCGATTAGTTTTTTGTGCATTTTGTGGTATCCTTGGTGGCATGGTGGGGGGTTTGCTTGGTTCTGGTGGTGGGTTCTTATTAGGACCTCTACTTCTTGAACTTGGTGTAATTTCATAGGTAATTCAAAGAATTCTCCATTTTCCTTTAGTTTCTTAATATAGCTACATATAATTCATCTATAAATGATTTGTAATGTGATAATACACATCTAGCAAGTGCCACTGCAACCTTTGTGATAATGTTTTCTTCCTTATTTTCTGTGATAGAATTATATTTTCTTGATAGGCTTCCAATTGGTTATGGTATGTGTAAAGCTTAATCATTTCAAAGATATGAACTCTTTTTTATTTTTCTTTGACAAAGTTTACTGAGATACTGACTCATACACATCTTTTCAGCATTGTATCTTATAGGCATTTCTGTTTTATCCAAATTCTGGGGCCAATATATGGTGCGGAAGCTAGTGACAGTTTTGGGAAGGGCTTCAATTATTGTCTTCATCCTTTCTGGTATAATTTTTGCCAGTGCATTGACTATGGGTAAGAAAATTGACACCATATCTACAGTACATTAATATTTGAAATAAAATTTTAGGTGGAGCATATTGCACATAAGTACCATTTTGTATTCAATTTTTTTATTACATGTAATATTTTTCCATTGCAGGTGTTGTTGGAATAAAAACAACAATTGCCATGATCAAACAACACCAGTATTTGGGTTTCCTTAGTATGTACGACTAAACTTTGTGGGTTATGGGTTAAATGATTTAATCAATTAACCACCAATCCAAGAGAGTGATTCAAGTTATGCCAATAACTCATTGGCATTCACTTTCTTGTTTGTAGTGTCCTTGGTTAATTATTACTTTATGAATAAAAAAATCATATTTGAAAGGTGAGAAAATAAAAGCAATCAATCTCTCGTTGATCTAGAGATGTATATGAATAGTGTAATTTATGTAAAATATAGGGCACAAGGATTCTAAAGTTGTGAGTGTTCATGATTAGTCTAGTCATGAAATTTGCAGTTATAGGCATGTAGATTTATTAGAGTCATCATCCATGACAAAAGATAATTCCCAAACTCACACAGTTAATACCTTTGGGAAACATCAGGTAGTGCTCTATTTTTTGTCTGTGTGATTTTCATGAAACCAGGAGCAGCATGGGGGGCTCGTCTGATACAATTTTACTGCAAGTTTCAGTCATGTTCAACTTTCTAATAAGCAAAAGTTAAATGATATTAGTTGGGTGTGAATTTGGTTTCTTTTCATGGCTTGCAGGTTAAGACTGTGAACGTGACCAGGCTGTGCAAGCAACAACAAATTGTGACTATCAGTGGGCAGCTCCCAGGTCCCGCCATTTATGTAAATAATGGTGACAACCTTGTGGTTCAAGTGATAAACCAGGTTGCTTACAATATTACAATCCACTGGTATATAACAAGTTCATGTCCAAGTCCTAGGAGATCAAATTATACAAGACTAATTGTCTTCAAAACATCTAAATGCTTTCAATTCTCTTTTATTTTGTGAATGAAGACTTAGTAGTAGATTGGATGCAGCTGCATCAAGATTCATATTTTTTATTGAAAACAAAAAAATTGGGTCCAACGTGTGTTTGAAAAGTAAAAGGTTTTTGTTTATGTTGCAGGCATGGAATAAAGCAGCTGAGATTTGGATGTGCTGATGGACCAGGCTACATAATTATCTATGTGGCAGCTTCGTTCCAGCTTCCTGTTCTTCCACACCAAGTATTTAACTTTCTCAAGGACGAGAAAACTACATCACAAGTATGTATTAAATACCTTCGAGATGCTACATTGTCTTTTGTTCATGATATTTTTGTTTTCTCTACTGAACTAAGATTTCTTGTAATGGCTAAGTGGGATACTTTGTCCACCAGAAACCTGGTGGAAGAAGTAGCACACATTGAAAATGGGTCACATCCTAGAAATTGCATATCTCTTATGCGTTTAAATGTAAGTCTCTAAACTAGATCACAATCATTATTTATTTCTTTGTTAGCAAACGAGGACTGAAAATAGGATGTGATTGTTCTGATGATTTTATCAGTTATCCTTGCAAGGTACAAAGTCATTGCAGTAAGTTACATGAAAGTTTGGTTGTTACTGTTTGATATGTGATTGAAAAATTTGAGACAGGTTTATGTTGCATAGCTAGGATGTTATTCAGATCGTCTCATTGGTCTGTAGACTCTGTACTATTAAGTTGTGTCTAGTCATTCTTGTAAAATTCGAACATACATAGTGTGTCACTGCCATGCATAGCCACTGCACAGTGATGGTGAACATATGTGTAAATTTCAAGAGAGGTTGTAAATTACATAGCCCATCATATTCAACATAAAAGTGGGTGTGTTTTCAGGTCTAGGAAATGGAAATTCTATAACTTATTTCATTTTTTCATTGCTGTTGTGTAGATTGCCCATCATGTGTTGTTGGCCAAGTGTTGGACCCATTGATACTTGATGATGGTCATTGTAGCTGTGTTAGACCTCTACTTGTTGTTATCAAACTATTAAATGTTCAATTATCCAATTACACCATAAGCATGGAAAGAAATTTTACAAGAAACTTTGTTGCTTCTTTGGATATGTCTCCCACTCAGGTAAGTCTTTATTTTTGAGAAATTGTGTTTAGCGTTAACTTTCTCAGTCTTTCATTTGAGGGGTTACTTTATTTTATGTTGCTTCATCCTTTTAATCAATCTTTTTAGAATATTTTTTTACTCGTGTAGTTTTAATACTATCTCAGGTCCAGGTTCTGTAGCAAGATGGGGTGGAAATGTTATTGTAAAAAATGTGGATGCCCCTATCCATATTTGTCAAAAAATGTGGCTGCTTGGGTTTCATTCATGACCATATTTGTACTATTTCTCCTTCCTAAGACAAAGAATATGCCAATTGAACAAAACAACATTGGTTGTGGAAGAAGTATGTGAGAGATGTTGATTTAACTGATGATGAAGTAGGAGATGCCTTTCCCAAACATGAAAGTGGGTGGTTTTGCATTCGGATCAACTATACTTTTTTCTTCTAATAGTTTGCCTTTCTTAACTCCATGGTTTCAGCTGCATAACCTTCTGGTTCTTATTGCTATTGCGATACTCTTCTTCTTCTTCTTCCTCTTCTTCTTTGTCTTCTTCTTCATATTGATGTCTACTCAAAGGCTGTTGTGTATATATTGAGCCAAAGCCTCCTCTAGGATTGTAAGCTGCTAAAAATGGATTGTAAGATGCTAAAAATGAGTCTATGTAGTCATGTGAAGTTCGATTCTATTGTGCTCATCTATACTTGTCAAAAATATGGATGCCCATGTCCACTGTTCATGGAGTTAGTAATACTGAAGGATTTGGCTTGTGGCCATAAGGCAACTATGTGTTTCTGTGAAGACACTGCTACCTTCTCCTGTAAAGAACCTTGTGGTAACCTTCTGCTATGAAAACTCTGCTACCATTTCCTATTTACTGTATCCAATATTCTCTGGAGAAACACCACATCATTATGTAATATACAAAACATTGAAAATAAATATAATTATTATTGTATTTATTGTTAATAAGTTTGTTATGGTATTTTGTTCAATGTTTTGTAAGAAATTAAATATTGAAAATAATTACATTTAATCTTTTTGTTGCTATTTGGAAACATTGAAGGTTGAAACCTACACAAAAAAATATTTAAAAGAAATTGTTTATTTTTTTAATACATTTTTTTTATATTGTCTCTAGAGAGACAATAGTTGACATCTAAAGACGTATTGTCTCTCGAGAGACAATATGATTTTAATCCCAACTATTGTCTCTACAAAGACAAAAAGACTTTTGTTTTAAATTATCTTTATAGAGACAATTTTAAAGACGATAATTTAAGACACTCGGTTAAAGACATTTTTTAAGACAATACTAAACATTTTTTTTGTCTCAAGTTGAGACAATTTGCTCAAAAATTGTCTTAAATATTGTCTTAAATCACCCCTCTATGTAGTAGTGTTCCCCTAAGAAATAACTGAATTTTGTTATTTGATACAAATTTTATCCTATCCAATGGGTTAGTGAATATATCAGTCATATTATCATTTGTGTTACAATATTGCAGCTCTATCTTTTGAGATTGAATCTTCATTCTTACAAAATGATGTTGTGTTTCAATACAATATGACCATGCATGATAAATTATATTGTTTGTCAACTTGATTGAATTTTCACCGTCACACTTGATTGGAGTTGGTCCTTCTTTCTTTTGTCCAATATCTTTAAAAATCCTCCTTAGCCAAAAAGCTTCACTAGTATCACTACCCAATGCTTTGTATTCAACTTTAGTAGATGATAAAGAAATAGCTAGTTACTTCTTACTGCTCTATAAAGAAAGACCCTATGTCGAACACATAATCTAGATCTCCTATCAAATCAAAATTTGAATAACTTGTCAACTTAACAATCAATTGAAGATCATATTTTGGTAAAAAATTATAATTAGCTTTGTAAGCAATGCGCATAAATCTCTTTGTGCAAAGGCGAAGGTGCAAGGTCCTCCCCTATTGAAGGATTGCTCCTCTGAGGATGGTTCCAAATTGGTGTCAATATATTGTGGGGACTAGTGTAGATAGTCACTTCCTTTTCTCAAAAATCCATGATGAGGTGATAACCTTGAGTGTTGGTGGGTCCTATCCTTCAATCCATCCTATTCTAGAGAAAAAAAGTGTTGCAAATGAGAATATTATCATCCCTAGTAGCAAGGTAAGTGGGTCCTTTATCTCCTCGAATGTGTCATCTGTCAAAAATCCTTCTCAGCTTTCACATGACCTTTTCAAGAATGCGCAATTTGTCCCTACTGATGGGGTTCTATTGAGCATTTCAAGAGTTGAGCATGTTTAAATATTAAGGACCCTTCTTCAAATTGGTCTCTTGCTAAAATGGATAACTCCTTAGTCGGTGATTTCTTGGGTAGATGCCTTGACATTTTGGCTATCTGAAAATGGGCTACTTCTCTGTCGGCTATTAAAGGCAGTGTGTCCATCTTGGTGCTCCCTAAAGGGATGTTCTTCATCTCCTTTAGTATGCAAGAGGATAGTATTCATATCATTTCATCTAATCCTTGGTTCTCTAGCAAGAAACACCTCTTTCTCTGCAAATGGCGACTGATTTTTCATCCTAACGTTCATTTGGCTGGTGCTATCCTACCTTGGGTTCATCTTCATATCTCCTGTTAGAGTTCTAGGATGAAGATATTATTGCAGGGATTGCTAACTCCTTAGGCCAACTCCTCTCTTGATTCAATCACTAACCATATAGCTAGGCTAATCTTTGCATGCTTCTATGTGTGCATAATGCCTGAATGGATTTACTATTGTTGATTGAAATGATATCTCATTTGGGTTCATAGGCTCAACCATTGGAATTTGAGAACTCTATTCCTCTTTAATTCACCTATATGATTCTTGTTTGCAATGAGGTTGCCAAATGTTTGTCCTACTTCCATATCCTAAAGGGAATGGCCATATGGTTTCTCCTATGGTCTCTAAGGCTGGTGGTTCTGATTCCCATTTTGTGGAGTTGGTTGCTCCCCCTTTGTCGAAAGATTTGGTTGAGGGGAAGCAAGTCCATTTGGTTCTTTAGCTTTTTAGTGAGATTGATTTGTTGACTTCACCCTTGATGAAGGAGTTTCTAGAGTCTCCTTCATTTGATTCTCTAGAGGTTTTGATTCTTTTTCCTCTTACTATTCAGTTTCTTTGGTGGAGGTTGATGATTGTGCTCAATCTCCTGTGGTTGATTTGGTTTTGGTTAAGGTTTCTAATTTTGAGCCTATTCTTGATCTTGTTCTCTTTGAGGTCATGAAATGAATCTAGCTAGTCAAATCCTCCATTGCTGGTCCATAGATTCAGTTTCCTACAGCTGGGGTTGCTTTCTTCGGCTTCTCAATCCCCTCCACTTTGGATTTAGTGGTTAATCTTGGTGAGAATGTTAAGGAGAAAGCTCCTTAATCACCTTCTGCTAGTTTCTCTATGGTTTCATTGGTGCATGTTCATGCATCTCCTCCTGTTGATTCCTCTATGGTTGGGAGCCCCTCCTTTAAGAATACTAAGAAAATGATAGATGTGGGAAAAGATTCTAAGACTCACAAGAAATCTGCTAGGGAAAAACAATATATGTATGCAGCTAGATGCGGCTAATGGAAGCCAAAGTACTCTGGAGCATCTTTGCTCCCATAAATCTAGGAAATGATCATCCTCTCTAGGAATTTCAGAGGATTAAATGGTTCCCACAAATAGATTTTTGTAGAATAATCTGATGAAAGAGTTTAAACTTGACATTTTTCTTCAAAAAAAACAAGATGATTATGGATGCCTTTCTCAAGGTGAGTAAATTTATCTAGCCTTTTTTCTAATTCTTTGGCTGTTAATGTGGATGGTGCTTCATGACGTTAATAAATAATGTGGAAACCTACAACTTGAAGGTTGTTCTTATTTCTAAGGATAAGAATTTTCAAAATATTTTCTTCTTTAATGAGGCTACTAAATCTGAATGTGTGCTCTCTAAAACCTATGTGCCTAATAATTCATTTTTAAGAAGGGGCTTGTGATCTTCCCTCTTTGATTCATGTGTTTCATTTTAAAATTCCAATTGGATGCTGCTAGGTGATTTCAACACCCCCTTCTACCCCTCTATGAAGATAGGGGGTCATTAATTTTTGTGATATCATGCTAGATCTTGATGAGTTTTTGTCTAATGGCAAGGTAATTGACATGGACTTGGAATGTAGAAGTTTTACTTGGTCTACTATGAGATTGCTCGAGATGACCTCATTCAAGTCGACCTTGATTGATGTCTTCTATCTTGTTCCTGGATTCTCATTGACCATGGACATCTTTCCTCCCTTACCTATTTTGGTTTGGATCTTTGCCCTGTTTTTCTATGATGGATCCAAGATATAACTCAGGGCATATTACCCTTCATATTTAAATTAATGTGGACCCATCACTGTGATTTAAAGGCCTTGTGGCTTAATGATGGCGCTCCAAAGCCTATTGACCATGGACATCTTTCCTCCCTTACCTATTTTGGTTTGGATCTTTGCCCTGTTTTTCTATGATGGATCCAAGATATAACTCAGGGCACATTACCCTTCATATTTAAATTAATGTGGACCCATCACTGTGATTTAAAGGCCTCGTGGCTTAATGATGGCGCTCCAAAGCCTGAGGAATGGATGGTAGGTCATAAATTGAAAATGATAAAATGAAATCTTCAAAAATGGTGTAAATCTTCATTTGGAAATATCTTTTCCAAAAAGAAAGATTTAAAGGATCAGATCCATACTATTCAAATGGAGATGGAAAGCTTTGGTGCATCCCCTTTAAAGGTCAATCAAGAGAAGAGTCTATTGTTTGAACTTCATAACATTGTGCTCAAGGAGAAGTTAATCTGGAAACAAAGATCTAGAATCCAATGAGTTAAAGAGGTGAACAAGAATACATAATTGGACACCACAAAGCTACCATTACAACGATAAAAAAAGGCACCAACATAAATTATAGAATACTAACTCTAATACCATCACAAAAAAATTATACTGAAAGAAAGAAAGATACAAACAATAGAGAATAGAACAGTGAAGGCTACAATGCATTATTCATCAACAAATTACAAATATATATATATATCTTCTGAAGACTCAACCAGCTTTCTATTAAATAGCAAACTGACTTACGAAACATTAAAAATACTTGGTCATGATTGACAGATAATTGTACATCATTGAGAGATAATTGGACACTTGACAGCAAACTGGATCCAAGAGACAGATGTACAGTTCCTTATTGATTCCAACTGAAACTCTAATGAAAGATATCCAGCACATGGACAATTCAATTTTGACTAATTCTAATATCTCAATGGTAAAACAATCTTCAACAAATTACTATTCTGAAATGTATGTTCTTTGATCTGAATTTTCGATAAAAAGCCATGAAATCCAAAAACATCTTTCTCTTGGAAAAAGATGTAATATGCACCAAGAGAAACAAATACCTGGGCATTGATTTGACTTGCGGAAGTGCTCCACAAAGACAATCCTTGAAGAACTGCTAAATACTGCAACTGCCGCACAGGAATCCATGGAGGAACTGTTTCCCATCGTGCCTTGTCAACCCCAAGCCACAAGAGGGCAGTTGATGTGCCGGTATGGTTATTTGAATTTCCTGTAAAATATTCAATTCTTGCATTGAGGGAGGAGTCCCAAAAATGATCGTAACACCGCTGATTTGTTTCTTGTAGGATTTTTTTGAATCCCTTTTGTTGCTGCATTCAAGGATCATGGTTAAACCTACACACATTGCTACTAGAATAAATAAAATAAGAAACAAGGACCTTATATGATTTTAATTTCAGAAATACAAAAGAGTTGCGCACCATAGATCTAAGATGCTCTGACCGCCACAACCGAGGAGGGACCGCTTTTTCATCCGCCATTTGTCTTCCCAAGTCACGCAGGTGGTCGTGCATTCTAAATACATCTCCTTTAACCCACCTAAATGTATATGATTCTTTTTCCTCTACTTCAACAAGGCACTTCTCTATCAGTCTTTGAACTGCGTGTTCGGCCGTCCTCCACTGGGACGCCTTCCATATTGTTATAGCCATATCTTTTAATTTGGCATTAAAGAAACAAGCAATATCCATAAAGATTTGTTTCTCCTCAAGGCCCAAACCGTCAAAGCTGATTTTAAGAGATTGCATAACATCATTAGGCTGGATATACTCAACCTTTTCCAATTCCAAGTTCCAATAGTTCTCATCCCTTCCACAAACATGGGTGCCCAAAACTTTGAGTGAGAGGGGTAGGCCTCCACAGAACTTCACGAACCTTTCAATCAGCTGCTCGCATGGAAAGGTTGGGGCCTTTCCGCCGAAAGCATGGCTACAGAAGAGCTCTTTAGCATGATCTTTGCTCATTGTTTTCATCGGATAACAAATACTGATTTCTGCACTGATTAACACACCCTGGTCACGGGTTGTGACAATTACTAAGCTTCCAGGACTGAGAAGATCTCGAAACAAAAGGGCACGCAACTGGTCGAAATGATCTATATCATCTAGGATTATAAGAAAACGCTTGTCAGATCCTGCCCTTTTGAGACAATTCTTCAGCGATTGCGTGCCTTCATCAATGTGTTGTAATTCCTCATTTTTCTTGAACAGATCTTTTAGAAGCTTTCTTTGCAAGACGTGCAATTCACGTTTTGCGTGTGATTCTCTCACATCATAGAGAAAACAAGATGCATTGTAGTCTGAACGCTTCCTGTTGAAGACTTCTTTTGCCAGGGTTGTCTTGCCAGAGCCCCCAAGACCAAAAATCCCTACTATCTTCATTGATTCCGCGAATCTCCTTTCGAAATCTTTGACAAGTTCATCCAGTCCAACTGGATATGTCGCAACATGTAACGGTGCCCTCTTTTTGATTTCTTTCTCCACACAGGACACAATCTTATCACACAAATTGCTGAAACCGGGAACAAGAATAGAATTTATTTAAAATGAAATCGCGATAGGGTGAACTGAATATCATGTACTAGAAAAGAAAGGAAAGAAGCAAAAAATACGTTGAATGGCAATCAATCCAAAGCAAAAAACATTAAACTTACTCTCCACTACTGCAAAGTTCAAAGCCAACTACTTCCGAAGCAGATTGAAGGGCCTTTTTCCATCCGTCCAGCTTGTGAATGTGTCTGCCTTTACCTTCATATTTGGAAAATGCTGCAGTATATGCTCCTTTATCGATGTGACGAAGGTCACAAGGCTTAACATCGTAGAATACAGGAATGAAGAGCGAGCCGTTATGATCTCGTTGGTGTAACATTAGAACCAGCTCGTCTAAACACCACCAGGAGTCTGCATATCCTTTAGAAAAAATGGCTATCTGAACAACAGACGAAGATATGGCGCTATGAATAGCAGAAGGAATAGAATCTCCCACTTGTAACTCTCGACGATCTAGAAATGCGCGACACCCTCGATCCTTAAGAAGTTCATAAAGCTCTTTGGCAAATGTTTCTTTGACGTCAGGGCCTCGGTGGCTGATGAATGCATCATATAATTTCGACGCTGCAGTCCACCTCTTCCTTTCTAGCTGATGTTCCATAATTTCCTGGTGAGATGAGGAAGAGGATGCCATTAATGGAAGATTACAATTAAATGGAATTGCAGGCTACCACAGATCCTACCGGATTTATACATATAATATTTAAGGAAAGATAGATAGCTATGGAAATGGATTTGATGGCCGCCTATTATTTATTCTATTTCTTGACTTACTCAATTATTTCTTGACACCTAAATACCGTAAGACAGAGACCATATAGATAGGTACTTCCCCTTACCGCTATAGAGAGAGCCCTTTATTTCTTCCCTCAAGCACCGCTACCTTCCTTAGAAACATAAACCGCAGGGTTTACAGACAGTTGGTCAATTGGGCAAAATCCCATAAGTACCCCTACCATTAGTACCGGGGAAGGATCATTAGTACCCCCAAAAGATAAGTATCGGTAGAAGGACATGACCAGCCAATCAAGCCAAGAAGTAGGTATAGAGGAGTACACCACCGGCGTTTGCCTGGGGCCGGTATGGGTGTAAAGAGAGGGTGGATCCGGTATCCGATGAAGAGAAAGGCGGGTCGAGAAGCCTCTTCATCCGAGGGCCTATCCGAACTATGGGGTTCCCTCGTCCGGGAGGCAAGGAAGGGGTTGTTGGCCTTCCTCCTAACCAGCCCCTTCGGGCCTTCCGACTTGCTTATTCTAGCGTATTCTAGCAGGTTTATCCATAGAAAATAGTAGGGCCGAATTAATTATTGATTAATAAGGGGTGGGGGGTTATATTCTATAGGCGGGACTTTATTTCTTTCTTTGATCCCTCCGGGGGGCGGAATCCAACTCGACTCAAAGGAGGGTACGTACCTTGGGGCATTGGAGCTTAAAACTGCACTATGATTGGATGGATGGATGAAGGAATTGGTTGCCCCCATGAACCGGTCGGAGTTCGAATTCATGCATGGTACAACTATATTCTCCCTCCCAACCCCGATGAATGGAGGGAGATGGCCTTCTTACTTCTAGTAGTATTACCTCGAGCATGCAGGGTGGGTACTCGAAAAAAAGTCTTTGGTTCAAATCGAACCTCTCCGACACTGTGTGTCCCATTTATTCGGGTTGGGTGGGGCTCGATAGTTGGCAAAGCATTGAAGCTTGGAAGGGACCGAAGGGACTCACTTGAGCGATTTACTGGATGATAATACGTGTATAGACAAATGCCCAACTCCTGCTCTCAGTTAAGTCCCTCTCCTTCCAATTGTTTGTTCGTGCCAGGGTAACTACAATTCCCACCCAACCCATTCAATCCCGATGCATCCATCGGACAGAGTTGACCAGAATTCTGAGGATGAAAAGCACCATCTATTATGTATGGATTCTAAACTGTCTATCGTGGGTGGGAGGCCCTATCTACCTATCTGAGTTGCCGGAAATGGTGACGGTGCGATATGCCGAGAGTGAATCTGTGGATAATAATACAATCAAGCGATCAAGACAAATCATTTCAGAGGGATTCGGAGAAACACTCGACAACCATCTTCAACGGCCCATAGAATAGTAGGGGCCCACCCTGCATTCGAACGACAGATGTCGAATTAATCAGTTCATTAAGTAGCTTGCTAGAATGAGCTATAATAAGCATTTATCACCCCCCTACTATTCTAAGGGCCACTTCTACCACCCACAAATCTATAGCCTCCCACCAACTATAGCCGCTTACTCTAGCAGGCTGATTAATGGCAGTGGGAGGGACTATAGCCGTTGGGGGGGAGGGCCCTGACTTATATGGGATTGGGGGGATTATTATTGGGAGGGAATAGTTATTGTGTGCATGCGTAGGGCAACTACCATAGAATTGTAGGGGCCCCCTCACAATTGACAACTCCCTATGAATGCACACTTATTAATCAACCTGCTAGAGTAAGATAGTCGTTGGGTTGGGCCCTACTATTGCCCCCTGACATTCCGCCCTTCAAATAGTAGGGCCTATTCCCAACCCTTAGGCTATCTTCCGGCCCGCCAGATAGGTAGATAGGGCCTCCCACTGCCATTAATCAGCCTGCTAGCCCTCCTCCCCCTCTCGATTTTAAGGGGCTGCTGGGGGGGAGGGCCCCTTCAATTCTATGGTAGCTATAGTTGCCGGATCGGCTAGTTTCCCACCCACTCTGCAGAATCATAGGGGCCCAACCCACCTCCGTAGTTCGAGGTGGGGGGGGCCCAAAGGACCCTGTGACTAGAAGAGGACTTCATACATAAGAATATGAAAGTTTCAAGGCGATGGTGTCAAATGGATATAAGAACACTTGTAATCACAATATTTCTAATTTGAGCATACATTTAAGAGTATGAGTTCAAGGTTGACTTCTATGTAATGAACATAGAGGACACTCATGTCCTTTTAGGGATGCATTATATGTAAACATTTGTGGAGTTCACTTTTAATTTATAGGAAATAGAAATGAATTTTGAGTCAAATGGGAAGAATATAGTACTCAGAGGGATGTTAGATGGGGATCCAAAGTAGTATCCTTTAATAGGATGGAATAACAGATTAGACGTGATCGGGTGGGATGGGCAACATAGTGTCTCATAATACCCAAAGTTGCAGAACAACAAAAGAACAATTATCATTTGAATATTCAAAAATTGTTATGTAAGCATAGGAAGACATTTGGTAGTACACCACCTAGAGTGCCACCTGAGAGGGGAACAAAGTATTTCATAGAATTGGAGGAACATGCCAAACCAATAATCACTACACCATACAAGCATCTAAAATGACATAAGGATGAGATTGAAAAGGCCATTAAGGAATTACTAGATATGGGGCACATTAGACCCAACCAGAGCCCTTTTTCTTCAGTAGTAGTGTTAGTGAAGAAAGATGGCACAATGCAAATGTTCATTGATTGTAAGGCCCTGAACAAAAAGACACTAAAAAGAAAGGTATCTTATTCCTGTGATTGATGAGATACTTGATGTTTGTTACTTTTATAAGATTGATTTGAGGTTGGGTTACTATCATATTAGAATGAGGAAGGAGTATATAAAGAAGATAGTTTTTAGATGTCATTTTTGTCACTTTGAGTTTCTAGTAATTCCTTTCAGTTTAACTAATGCACTAGCCACTTTCGAGTCTTGTGTGAATCGGGTATTTAGGAAGCATTTGAGAAAGTTTGTGTTAATATTTTTTGATAATATCTTATTTTTTAGCAAAACTTAGGAAGAACATGTGAGACATATAGAAGAAATATTGAACATATTGGAGAGTGAGTCCTTGTACACCAAAGAGTCTAACTGTTACTTTGGCATGATAGAGTTTCTCTGCCTTGGTCACATCATTAGTTGAGAGGGAGTGACAATTGATCCTGAAAAGATCAAGGCTATTGTTAAGTGGCCTACACCCACTAATCTCTCAAGACAAGGGATTATTTGGTCTATGTGGGTTCTACAGGATATTTGTTAAGGGATTTTCTCATATTGTGACTTGACTTACATATTTGACAAAAAGGGATTTTATGTGGTCCAATATAGTGTAGGAGTGTTTTGGTCACTCCAAACAAGTGATGTCTACATGCCCAGTTTTGGCAATTCCATATTTCTCCAAACTTTTTGTTTTGGTGTGTGATGCTTCAGGGGAGGGGATAGGTGTTGTCTTAATATTGGAGAATCATTTGATTACCTTTGAGAGTAGGAAGTTGAGAGGTGTAAAGAAGAGTTATTCTATATATGATACTTGAAGATGTTTGCCATAATGCATGTGTTGGTCTAGTTCAAGCCTTATTTGGTGGGGGCAAGTTCATCATCAAAACTAACCACAACAACATAAATTATTTCATGAATCAAAAAGATCTCAATGATGCATAGCAGAAGTGGGTAAGTAGACTTTTGGTCTTTAATTTTAATATTGTTTATGTTAAGGGAAAGAAGAATGTGGTTGTTGATGCACTTTCTAAGAGGCCTAACTTATGCTCAGTTGAGATCTCTATTAATTAGAGAGACATAATGTTAGTAGAATATGTGAAGGATTATTTTGTGGTAGGAATCGTTGAGGACAATATTTTAGATGATTGGTACATGATTATTAATGCGTTGATTATGTACAAGGAGAATTTATGTGGTATCTAATTCATGACTTGAGGTAAGGATATTGAAGACTTTCCATGATGCATGCGTATGGTTGGTCACGCAAGATACTTTAATACTTACAAGTAGATTTGAG
This sequence comes from Cryptomeria japonica, assembly GCF_030272615.1. Taxonomy (NCBI): domain Eukaryota; kingdom Viridiplantae; phylum Streptophyta; class Pinopsida; order Cupressales; family Cupressaceae; genus Cryptomeria; species Cryptomeria japonica. Next base: position 67,714,603 of record NC_081415.1, on the reverse strand, counting down.
AAAGGTTTGCATGGAAATTACTTTAAAATGAAGTACTTAAGCATGTCAAGGAGTGCCCCCTTGCCAACAAAACAAAAATGAGCATACTTATCCAACCATTTGGCTACAACCTCTACCCATCCCAATCAAAAATGGGAATGCATCTCCATGGATTTCACCATTCGGCTGCCTATTGTAAAAGATAAGGGTTGCATATATGTTGTAGTGGACAAGTTTAAAAAGTGCACACATTTTTTGCCATTTTTTCAACGTACGCAACAATATAGGTAGCTGATTTGTTCCTCAAGGAAATTTTCAGATTTCATGAGATGCCCAAGAACATAGTTAGTGATAGGGACAAAATTCCTTGAGTCTCTTTTGGCTAGAAATTTTCAAATAAAGTGGGATTGAGCTCACTCCCAGCACTAGTTACCATCCACAAATAGATGGGCATACGAAAATAATGAATAAATGGGTGGAAGGGTATCTCAAGATAGTAGAGAGCATTGATTGAGTGGTTGCACCTCGAAGAGTATTTTATAGTTTACATATCATATGTCTATTAGGATATAACCGTTCATGGCTTTATAGAGATATATAAAGCACCTAATTTTGTTAATTTTCTCTTTGGGTATAATAGAGTACCTAAGATGAAATATTTGCTATAGAAAATTCAAGATATCATAAAATCATTGAAGGAAAATTCATAGCAGGCACAAAATCAGCAGAAGTTGTATGTTGATAAACATCATAAGGATCATAGCTACAAGATGAGTGATATGGTTTACTCAAGTCTCTAACCATACAAATAGTCCACTCTCAAGAAGAGTGGATCAAAGAATCCTAAGCCTTGATTCTATGGTCCTTTTAGAATCTCCAAAGGATTGGAGAAATAGCTTATTAGCTAGAGCTATCAGCTAGCAACATAGAGCACAATATGTTTCATGTGTCTAAGCTCAAAAAAGCAATTTCATGTAATGTGGTTCCTTCATTACAATTGCCACCATTAGATGAAGAGGGTAAGCTAATCTTGATTCTAGAGACCATTATTGACTACAAGGAGCGTACTTCGTAGAAGAGAGTTATCAAAGAGTACTTGGTCAAGTGGAAGAATTTATCGATAGAGGATGGAGCATGGGAAAAAGTACAAATCTTGCAGCATCCAAAGTTGGGATTTCTCTAGGAAAAGCAATTTTGGGGAGGGCGGATTGTAATGTTCCCTTCTTAAGCATGAACAACATGGTAGCTATTAGCCTATCCAGTGGGTTCCCATATGCTAATGAGTTAATGTTAGGGGACTCATGGAGACCATTCAATCCCGTTTATTTGGTGACAACAAGTGTTTCATTGAGCTCAGTCGGTTGAGATTTGCATGATAACCTTTTCTAGAGCGGATTTGGGCAATTTGTCTGTATTTTCTAGTTTAGTAGGGGCATGTTGGACACCAACAAGTGTTCAATTAGAAGTATTTCTCTTTGCGGAATATCAGTAAATACTTTTGACATTGATATCTTGGCAAATAATGTGATCCAAAGCGATTAATTTAAATAACGTTATATTATTAAAAATTAAAAAGTTAACTTTAGCATTATTTAATTTAGTAAAGTATCTTAATGGGGTACCCAAGGAGTTATAAGTGTATTTTAAATTATTTAATAAAGTGAATTTTGGGATGTGGACGCAAATATTGGGAGGAATAAGGTGACTTTAATAAAATTAAAATATTGCATCCCTAAAGTGGGCATGGGTTTTGGAGACCTTTATAAAGGCATTTTGGAGGTCATTTTGCATATGCTTGGATTGATATTTTTATCACATATTTGACTGGATTGAACTTTCCCATTCATTTTCTTTGTGACGACAAAAACCCCTATATAGAACATTGAAAGACCTAACCTAGAGGACTTGTTGGTGTTTTCATTCAAGAATCATATTTGGGCATCACATTGGATTGAAACTTTAATTTTTGAGTACAGATCTTAAAAAAAAATTCAAAGAATATCCAAAAAGGAGGATTGTAGAGTTTATATGCATATTTTGGAGCAGACTGTATTATTTCCAAGTTGTCAATTGTACAACCTATGAGAAAATGTTGGAGTTCTAAGAGGACACCTAGGATTAGACTACATTTGTTAGTTGTTTGGGGTCATCTAGACCTAAGCATCATTATGCATTGACTTGAAAGAAAATTTGATATCATTTTGAGGTGTGGCACCCATTCTAACGTTTACAGATTTGTTGTTGTTTGCTAAATCAGACTTTTAATCACTCAAATCAATTAGGTATGTCTAATATTTTATTGTGATGTGATTTCACTATCTAGGTATTCAAACTTTGATGATATATTGTTCTTTTAGTTCTAAAAATAATTCTGAAATTTATGTTGGTTGTGGGTATTTTTAAAACATTGTGAAGATTTATCTTTGTTATTTTATTATTGCAAATGAGATTAATATAATATCTCTTTCTGCATCTCCATCTACTTCTCTAAAGCAAACTCAAATATGAAACAAAAAAAGGGTGCATACTACAGTTACACCCATACAAGATGTTGAAGTGAAGGCATGGTTGCTTAGGGCCATTAAAAAGATGTTTGATCCTATAGAGGCTAGTATCATTCATACTAAGTGGATAAAATTTACCACTCTTAGGGGTTATTTTAAGGTGGCCAAGATGGATATGGCAACTATGTTACAAGAGGACCCAATTTTGTGGTGGAATTGTCATGGATAGATTTATTTGACAACCACTTTGGCATACAATTATTATCTCAAGTTTCTATTTATTTGGCTACTAAGAGGAACTAATCTACGCATAGCTTCATCCACTCTCTTAAGAGGAACATACTAAACAGTAGGAGAGCAAAGAAGCTTGTGGTTGTACATAGTGCTTTGTGTCTCATGGATCAAAGACACTTTTGTACAAAGAATATTCAGCAACACAAAGGAATGTAGAGCCAAAGGAGCCAGCACAAATTGATGAGGATTCTACAGTTATAGAAGAAAGGTTGGTTGGTATTAGTTTGGCAAAGTTTGACTAGGCGTAGTCCAACAGTTCTAGTGATGAGAAGTTTGGGGATGACTAGAGGACTCACTTCACTACATTTTGTTATTTTGACATCATTGTATTCATTGTAATCATCTTTATGAAAAAATGAATATAATAAAAAAATTGAATTTGACATTTTCATTGTTCAAACTTTAATCTTAATTTATTAATGGTGAATGTCCACTTCAAATTTTAGTATGTTCAAGTATTATAGTATTTATTATTTACTATTTTACTAATTTTCCACAGTTTCATTTGAAAATTCAAAATTGTAATTCTTATACATATTTATATAACTATTTTTTTAAGTACTATATGTATATCAACATCACCCCCTCATCGGCGTTCCCTTGTCATCCTCAAACTTAAGCCCTTCGTCCCCCAATTCTCAAAATCTATCAATGCATCCTCCTGTCAAGAAACTCCATAGAAATATGATTGAAACCAAAAGCAATCAAGCTCTGATACCACTTGAAAGGAAGCTAAGGTAGAACAAAACAACTTCCTATAATAATCTTGAGAGGAAAGTAACAAAAACTTTTAGAATCTTTACCAAAGTCATTGAAACTTAACAAAAATAAACATAAATAGCATGCATACCACAACACAATTATTTATGTGGGGAAAACACCTCATACTCCAAAAAGTATCCAATATGTTATTCAAAAATCAACAAGATTTACAATATACTTGCAAAAAGATCTTCTCACAAGAGTATCACCAACCACAGATCTCAAGGCAACTCAACAATTATCAGAGTCTTAGATAACATCACAATACTTAGTCATAGTATAATGCCCTCATAAAATTAGGTTTCCATCAAGGGCAAACAAAGACAACATAATTGTTATCGTCACACCTATGACCTAATGATAAATGAGAAACTCTATTCTATGTTAGACATAGTCCTAAAAAACACGTCAACAAAATTGGCGCTAGGAGGGCTTGAAGAATTTTCATTAAAGAAGAAATCTTTTTGTCCAAGGAAGAATTACGACTCAAGATGGTGTTGCCTAGCACTAGAAGTTAGCCTCCTGTTTTGTAGCCTGGTTTGGGATTTTGTGATCATCAGAAAGACATCATTGTGGACTTAGTTGATTTTGCCTAGAGAATAAGCACAAGCGAAGAACAATATAACGAAATTCGGCTGGTATTACGGGGAGAACGAGAGAAGGCTATTGAGATTTTTGTTGATATTGAAAGAGATTTTCTTAGCCAAAGGTTTCCACTTGCTCCACGTGCTTCGCGCCTCCGATGATCCAAGAAGCTCGAGCGTATTAATTCATTCACACCGGAAAGACATCAAAGGATTCTGCAATCTACTCCGAGAGTGAAGGAATTTCAAGAGCTTATATTCAAGCCAAAACGTGGGAAGAAGGTGTTTTCCCCGTAGGGTGTCAGGTTAAGACATTGGATAAATGACAGAAGTACACAGAATATATGGAACTCACAAGTGTTCTATTGATTCATGATAAGCCAGTACATACAATGATAGCAATATGTTCGACTACCATAGCATGTCCAAAGATTGGAAAAATATACAATATAAAGGAGTCTGGTTAGTTACCCGGTACCAACTGCCGACAACCGACGGTTAACTGCCGACAACCGACGGGTTAACTGTCGATGCTAACATAATTTACCTTAATGCATAATTACCCGACAACATCATCCCCCCCAAAAAGAAACGTCGTCTTCGAACGACAGACAACCAAAATGGGAATGATGTACAAGCAAAACTGAAACCCCAAAACAACAAATTACTGGGATTGGGGTAGAGATGGCGTCCCTAATGGTCCCATGGATGAGGAAGAGGCCAACTACTCCCGGAGCTGCAACACCTGCTCTGTACGGTGCTGAAGATCCCTCTTAGCCACCAACTGGTGCTCTTGAGACTGTTGCACTCTGAATACGGCCCCCATCAGGTCAATATGCTTCTTATCCAGCTCTACCCTCGTACTACTCAGATTGGCCTCCAACAAAGCCTTATCTACCACCCGTGCGATTGAGGCTACTACTAACTCGACACCAACACGAGCCAACTCCTCCTCCATACTCCATGTCGGGGCTCTCTGCTGAGCCAACTCCAACTCCAGTGTCTCCCTAGTGATATCTACCTCCTGCTGAGCACGACTATGCACCAAATGACTATCCCGTATGGCCTGCTCGATCCTCCTGAGTAGGCTCTGCACCCGACTCTCTCCAGTCTGTCCAGGGTGTTGCCACTCCTCCAACATCACAGGAAGATCCATGCGAGGCCATCCTCTGCCAACAAAGCACCACTGAAACGCCTCAACAACTCCTCTGGTAGCAAATGCCAGGAGACCCTCCAACGCTGGCTTCCCTAGGGTCCCTTCCTCTGTCAAGGCCAAAAGTCTGTGTGCCTCACTCTCTACTGCTACCAAAAACTGAGTCAAGGCAGTGGGTTGGTTCTCTATAGAACTAGGCATCAGAATGTCTACCTATGGCACAGTATCCTCTGCACCACCCATGTGCTGGAGTAGGCCCGTAGGTTCCCCCTGTGCACACATCTCATGAGGAGAGTCACTGCCCTCCAAATCAACCACCTCCTAACGGTAAGGTGTGGCAGGTGGGGGTCCTACTAGGGATCTCGGTGGTGCTGAGTATTGCTCCAACCATGAGTATGTATCATCTCCCTCAACGTCACCCCTGTCTAACCTGATCTCTCCACCTCCACCCTCCATCAACTGTACCACTGGCTCTGTCCGAATAAGGGTTGTGTCCCTCGACTGAACTACACTGCTGCTAGGGACCTGTGAAATCTGCTCGAGGGAGGGACGAGGATGCAGCTGGCCAAACCCTGACATAGGGATTGTTGATATGGCTCCCACTATCACTTCTGCTGCTGGTAATGGTGTCACAGTCCCATCTGTAGTCAACACAGCAGGTGCATATACTAGCCTCCCTGTCTGAACACTTGTAGGTCGGACCACTCTTCCTCCTGGCAGTCCCCGCATCCCCTTCGGTATCTGGATGAGGGCAACCATACCACCTACGCCTTCTTTCGTACCCAACTCTGGATACGGTACCTCCATGTAAGAGGCAAAATCCAGTATCACCACCCGAACATCGAGAAGATGTCTCCTCCGACTCTGCCCCTGAACTACTCTTGGTGACCGAATCCTACTCGCTAGCAGAGACTACCTGAATCTGGGGCTTCCGCTTCCTTTTGGATGGTGCATCCCCTATGTGTGTATCCAAATGAGTCCAGTAAAAAATGGAGGGCGTGGTAGGGTCAATGTTGTCCCGCGGCTACCACCCTTGCCTTTCTTCCGACACTTGTATACAGACTGCATCCAGGAATAACCCAATGGCGTGGTGGGGCATATAGAATGCCTTGTGCTTTAGTGTGAGGAACTCATGAATGCGGTCTGACAACACAGTAGCCCAGTTGTACACCGTTCCATTCTGGAGCTCATTCATCAATGCAATCATTGACACGGCTGTTTCGGAGGCCCTACTGGCTCCTATGAGATGACTCTTCATCAAGTCAAGAAAGCACTGTCATGCACCAGGTACTATGTAATATTTTTTCAGTCCTCTCCCCTTGGATGCCATAATCCTATCCCACTCTGCTTTGGTCAGGTTATCCCAGCATATTTGTTGTACGAGCTGATTTTTCCTCTTGGCGGACATCTTCATCGCATGCTTGTCCACCTTCTTCCCTTCGTTAGGAATGCCAAAAACCCTAGCAAAGTCATTCGGAGCAAAATACATGATAACGTATGTGTGTTGGTACTTGAATGAGGAGGTGCGCAACTCATCATTATATGATTTTATCATCATGCGCAGGCAAGGTTCAAAATCCTGAATGGCGAATATCGACATCTGAATGGCCCAATGCACCCGTGCCCTTCCTAACTGTGTTTTCACCAAATTGTCATCTGCGGACTGCACCTCCAACCACCATTTCCTACACACATTGTCGTTCAACCCCTCGAAAGTGATTGTGTCCGCTGTGACTTTTGGCTACCTTTCTTTCTTCCCTATATCTGGTACAACAACCTTCCCTTTATCCATACGACAGTCTGTAGACGGTTTCCTAGTTGTCTTCTTTGAATCCTGTAGTCTCCTCCTCCAATCCATTTTTTTCAACTGCCTGGCACTAGACGCCATCAAATGATTTTTTTTATTTTTATTTTTCTACCAAACTTATATCTTTCCTCTCCTGGGCACCTTCACATGTTCTTTCTTCCGATTGTGATCTCTTATTCCCCTTGTCTCAATGGTACTTGCTACAATCCCCTTGCATCCATACGACTTGGCCCTGTGTGCCTTGTATGCTTCGACTTTTAGTCTGCTTCCATGGTCCGTATGACCAGTATTTTACTTCTCAAAAAATTTGTTTTCCTCTGGCACCCCTGAATCCGTATGGACTTTTTCTTGACTCTGGTAGCCCCTTGGTTTGTACGAAATTTGTCACGCCAAATCCGGTTACTGGTGAAGGTCGTACGGACTTTGCGTCTGAATTCGGTATGAAATTTCAGTTCTCCACTTTCCGTACATAAATCTTTGGCATTGTCGCCAAAAAATTCCTTATGGTTTTGTTCCTCTCCTTGCCACTTTAATTTCATACGGACTTTTCCCTTCACTATTTTTTATTTCCGTACGGAAGGTTTGTCTCCCCGTCATACCAGATTTCGTACAGAATTTGCTTTTCCTTGATACGTATGGGCATTTGCCTATAAAATGTATAGATTCTTTCCTTTGTTGGCACTCCTTCCCGTACTCTAATTTTCGTACGTATTTTTCTTCTGAGATCCGTTGAGTGTTATATATTGACTGTACGGTATTTCCTTTACTTGTGGAATCCATACGGATCTCTGTCTTTCAGTTTCGTATGGACTTACTATGAACGATTCCCCCTTAATTCTTTGACACTTAAAAAAAACCCTTAAAAAACATTCTTTTAAAATTTTCCAACTTATAAAATTTCTTTTTAAAGAAAAAAATTTTTTTGCTCGCCACTTGCAAATTTCCCTTCATTTTCACAAAAATAATAAAGACAAGTTCCTACAAAAAATAAATAAAACGATGTGCGCCATGAAGTTTCGTGTGGTTCTGAGGATTGTAAAATGGCGCTGCCCCAGGACCCCGTGAGGGGCGCTGCCCCTCGACCCCTCAAGGGGCGGTGCCCCTTGACCCCGCTGGGGTGTTGGCATCAAACCTCCGTTTGATTTGGTAGGTACACTACAAGTTGGGCGGGTTTTTTTTTTTAATTTATTGTTTCTTACTTGTGTCGCTGGCTGGGTCCTTCTTGATAGTTCTGATACTTAATATAAGTACAGATCCAATAGCCAACAAGATGAGAGGGGGGGGGGTGAATCATACAAACTTATTCATCAAAGAAATCATCAGATTCAACCTCGGTAACATATATCAGTCATAGAATAAAAACTGTAAACATGCAAACTCAAAAAAGCATATGAACAATATAAACCTCATAACACCAGATTTAACGTGGAAACCCAAATAGGGAAAAACCACTGTGGGATTTCGGACCCACTAAGAAATATAATCTTCTAGAGTATGCTCAGCTAAAAGCCAATCCTATTAAAGATTACAAAACACATTGCTAGATGTGACCCGGTTAAGGGATTTCCCTCAGATCTGTTAGGATCTTCACTTTGTTAGAAGTGACCTTGTCAAAGGATTTCAGACACTCATTTAGAATGTCACCTTGTTAGAGGATTTACTTATAAGATTGTTAAGTCCACTCGGTTAAGAGATTTCCTGTTACTTTCAGAAGCTAACAGTAATACAATCTATCTGCAACTTTACATCTAAAATGCTGAAGCAGATTCTTATTTGTTCAACACAATCTAGACATAGAACTAATCTTGTCTATCTGTTGGGCATCAATACTCTGTTATTCCAACAGGTCTTCAATCTTCTCTGCTTGGTGATCACTATGTAGCATCCCTGTGCATACACTTGCCCACATCCACTATTTATCAACAGTTCCTTATTTATAAACAATCATCTAACCACTTAATCTCCTTGATCACATTTCCCATGATCAATCATAGCCATCAGATCTTCAATCTTGTCCAGATTCATTGTATCTTACGATCTGAAAAATGTTTTAGCCTACCTTGGAACTTGCACAATCATCTTGGAACTTGTGTTAGGGTAATGCGGTTCAATCTGAGTTGTAGATCTTCTTACCGACTTTCCATTGCCTTAGATTTGTTAACAAACTTCTTCCACAGCTTGCCAATCATTGATCCGCTCCAGCTCATCAGCTTCCTTCATTAAATATCACATGTAAACATTTAATGCATTCTGTTATAGCTCGGTTACAACTCGGTGAATACTAAACTTTACTCGGTAGACAATCTGTCTTCATTAACCGACTACGATAACCTTAGGGTTTACCGACTAGGTTCCTTAGGGTTTACCGACTAGGTTCTTTGCCTGATAACATAGTGTAGTATTAACCTTTACATTTTACAACATATGTATGATGTTAAAACAATCTAAAACATCAAGATCTCATCATTGTCTGACTCGGTAGAGTTGCCCATTGAATAACTTATCCCTTTATTCATCATATTCTTTCCCGTGTCTTTACCAACTTCTTTATAATCTTCATATCATATTTCTTAAGATATGGCAACATCATACTGAATTAGAAAATCAATTTCTTGACATCAATGACAAAATAATAATATCAAGACAGTAAAACATCTTTAATCAGTTATGTCCATAATCATCAACAACCTTCTCAATATCCTTGTTATATTGCCAACAATCTCCCCCTTTGGCATTGATGGCAAAACCAATTGATTTGACCGTTCAGAATTTGGATTGCTGTGATTCTGAAATGCTCTCCCCCATACATCAAACTTCTCTTTTGGTTTTCTCTCAATCTTCTCAAGTCTTCTCCTCCTTTAGTCTTCTCCCCCTTGGGTAGGTCTTCTCCCCCTTTGACAATAATGCCAAAAAGAAAAGAACTAAAACATAAGTTGTTTCTGTAAGAAGTTATTCCCTATTGTTGTGTATCAACTGAGTCTCGGTCAGAGCATTTGTTTACAATTCCTATCCCTTGTATCATTTTCTGTATTATCTCAATATTGTTCCAGTGTACACTTTCAGAAAAGCATTCTTAAAGTGTATCACTCCAACATCAGCTCCCTAAAAGATATTCAATAGATTCATCGAAGTGATGCTTTCACCGAACTCGGTCAGTGAGTAAGAGATAGGGGTAGGACCCCTAACTTACTTCTGAGATATTCAAAAGTGTCCTTTGGTAGTGGCTTGGTGAAGATATCAGCTATTTGTTCCTTTGTGTTAACATATTCCAACACCACTTTCTTTTCATGAGCTTCTTCTCTAAGATAATGATATTTGATAGATATGTGCTTTGTCTTAGAGTGCATAACAGGGTTCTTTGAAATATTAATGGCACTAGTATTGTCACAGAATATAGTTACTGGCTTGGTAACTTTCTCATTTATACCTTCCAACAATTGTTTGATCCATGCAATGTTGGTACAATTTAGTGCTGCAACAACATATTCAGCTTCGGTTGTTGACTGAGAAACACATCCTTGTTTCTTGCTAAGCCAACTCACTAGTCTTTCTCCTAAGAAGAAAGCTCCTCCACTTGTGCTTTTTCTATCATCAATGTTGCTTGCCCAATCAACATCAGTATAGACTTTCAAATCAAAATCATTTCCTTTCTGATATACTAAGCCATAATCTTCAGTATCTTTCAAGTATCTGAAAATTCTTTTGATTGTTGTCATGTGTATTTCCTTAGGATCTGCAGAGAATCTTGCAACAATACCTACTGCATGTGTTATATCAGGTCTGCTGTGAACAACATATTGTAGTTTTCCAATCATGGATCGGTAGAGTGTCTCATCAACAGATGTAGATTCATCATTCTTTGATTGTTTGCAGTTTGTAGTCATAGGAGTACTTACTGGCTTTGAATCCTCCATTCCAAATTTCTTCAAGATTTCCTTTATGTATTTGGATTGAGTAATGAAAATTTCATTTTTCATTTGCAGTATCTGTAAGCCTATAAAATACTTTATCTCACTGATTAATGACATCTCAAATTCTTTGCTCATTTCATTACCAAAGTTTTTGCATAAAGATTCATTTCCACAAAATATAATATCATCAACAAATATGGCTGAGATTAGTATTCCATTTTCATCATTCTTCATGTACATGTTGTTGTTCTCACTTGTCCTTATAAAACCAATCTTAATCAAATAAGAGTGCAGTCTTTCATACTATGCTCTAGGTGCTTGTTTCAGACCATATAAAGCTTTGTTCAATTTACATGCCTGATCTTTATTATTGTCTTCAACAAATCCTTCAGGTTGTTCAATGAAAACTTCTTCTTCCAATATTTCATTCAGAAATGCAGATTTGACATCCATTTGATATACCTTGAAGTTTTTGAAAGCAGCATATGCCAACAATATTCTAACTCCTTGAAGTCTAGCAACAAGTGCAAAAGTCTCACCATAATCAATTCCTTCTTCTTGGGCATAACCTTTGCAAACCAATCTTGCTTTGTTCGGAATGACCTCTCCTTTCCCATTTAGCTTGTTTCTAAAGATCCACTTTGTACCGATTACATTTTTGTCCTTAGGTCTTGGGACTAGTGTCCATGTGTCATTCTTCTTGATTTGATCAATCTCTTCAGTCATAGAATTTATCCAATCTTCACCATTGAATGCCTCTTTTACTATTCTTGGTTCAAATTCAGATATCAAACATGTGTTCTGTCTCAGTTTGTTCCTTGTCATTACTGGATCATCCTTATCTCCTATAATCTGACTTGGTGCATGATGTCTTCTGACATATTTGGCTAATACAGGCTCGGTAGGCTCTGTATGATCCTCTTCATCACTCGGTAACTGGATATCTTCCTCATTTCCTTCAACAATTATCTCGGTAGGACTTTTTGGTTGCACATAGACAAATTTATCATAGTCTTTTGGTTCTTTGGAATTCCTGTCATCAGTTCTTTCTGCAAATTCATCAATTTTCACATTTGCACTTTCTACTATTTTGTTAGATGATTTGATCAGACATTTAAATGCTTTGCTTCTAGAGGAATATCCCAGAAATGTTCCTTCTTCACTTTTCTGATCAAACTTTCCATTTCTATCATCTTTATGAACATAGCATTTGCTTCCAAAGATCTTAAAATAACTTACATTAGGTTTCTTGCCATACCAAATTTCATAAGGTGTCTTCAAAGTACCTTTCTTCAATTGAACTCGGTTCAAGGTGTAAACAGCTGTGCTTATTGCTTCTCTCCAAAAATTTTGTGGAACCCTCTTCTCAATCATCAGTGTTCTAGCACAATCCACAATAGATCTGTTTCTTCTTTCAGCTATTTCATTCTGTTGTGGAGTCCTCAGTGCAGAGACTTGTCTTTTAATACCATGATCATTGCAAAATAGGTTGAACTCATTAGATGTGAACTCTCCTCCTCTATCTGATCTAAGACATTTCAGTTGTCTTCCTGTTTCATTTTCAACTCTAGCCTTGTACCACTTAAACATTTGAAAAGCTTCTGATTTTTCTTTTAAAAACATTACTGACATCATCCTTGAATAATCATCCACAAATAATATGAAATACTTATCACCATAATAACTTTGAACTTTCATAGGACCACAAAGATCAGTGTGCACAAGATCTAAAATTCCCTTAGAAGTGTAGGACTTACTTGTAAAGCTGGATTTTGTCATCTTGCCCATTTGGCATCCTCGGCACATAGCATTCTCAGGTTTTTCAAGACTTGGTAGACCTCTTACTCTGTGCTTCTTACTTATCTTGATTAGATTATCAAAATTAACATGATAAAACCTTTTATGCCATAACCAGGTGTTATCAATCTTTGCATGCAAGCACTTGTTGTGAGTAGAGTCAAGGTGAAATGTATTACCTTTTGTTTGTGTCCCAGTAGCAGCTAACTTTCCATTTTTGTCATGAACTTTGACAATTCTTTTATGAAATTCTATTCGGTAACCTGTGTTGTTTAGCTGTGCTACACTCAACAAATTATATTTCAAACCTTCAACCCAATAAACATCATTGCATCTTGCTTTATCAAGAAGTGTTATGGATCCTTTACCTCTTATCGGACATGGTGCATCATTACCAAATCTAACATAGCCTCCATCATAATCTTCTAACATAACAAACTTGTGTTTATCTCCTGTCATATGATGTGAGCATCCACTATCTATAATCCAAGAATCATTAGTGTTTATGTGAGATATTAGGGCTTTTTCTTCATACCTTTCTTCATCTGATCCATCCTTGATAGCCACATAAACAACTTCCTCTGTATCAGTCTCATCTAATTTATCATCTTCAAATTCCTCATCAGCAATTAAGCAGGTCTTTCTATCTCTTCTTCTGAAGTCTCGGTGACCTCTGTAATGATTATCTTTCTATCTGTCATCTCGGTAATCTCTCTTTTCAGTGAAATCTTTGTTAGGACAGTTAGAAGCCATATATCCAATCTTATCACAATTGAAACATTTCAAGGGTAGTTTTCCCTTATACTTACCTTTGCCTCTTGGTAACCTTTTGGCCAATAGTGCTTCAAACTCTTCTTGCTTTCTGATTTCTTCATACAGTTTGTGTACCTCCTCCTTGTTCTTCCAAAATCTTTCACTTGCTCCACTATGATCTCCTCCAGAGTACTTATACTTTCTTTCATTGTAATCATTAGATTCATTCAGATGAAAAGAACTAAATGTAGATTCAATTTTATTTACTTATGACCCACTGTTATCAAAATTACTTAACTCAAATGCATGTAGCTTACCATTAGTAGCATCCAAGGAAACTGGCATATTAGGTATAGACCTCAATTCATTGATTGCAGAGACTCGGATTGCATAAGTAGGTAGAAGGGTTCTTAACAACTTACTTGTCACATCCTTTTCTTCAACAATTCCTCCTGCTCCCTTGATTTGATTTACAATCTCCTTTAGTCTTGTACTGTACTGGGTTATGTTCTCACCTTCATTCATCCTCACAGATTCAAGTTGTCCTCTTAGACTATCAACTTTTTCTCTTTGAACATGTTCATCTCCTCCATATACAGATATGAGCTTAGTCCACATAGCCTTCGCATCATTGCAGCCTTCTAGATCATTAAACTCAGAATCGGTCAATGCAGATGTTATTTCAATCATTGCTTGAATGTGTTCTTGCTTTGCCTTTATCTCTTCCATAGTCAATGGATAGGTGCTCGGTGTAACAAAATCATTCTCCAGATAGTATATAGCATATTCTCCAACTCCTGATAGATGTAGCTTCATCCTTTTCTGCCATGTAGAGAAACTTGACTTATTCAGCTTAGGTGCATCCCTCTTATACATCTTTGGATCTTTAACTCAAGTGCCTTTAAACTTTCCTTTCGGAGTCCAAAGCTCTGATACCAATTGATAGTTTTGATACTTAATATAAGTACAGATCCAATAGCCAACAAGATGAGAGGGGGGAGGTGAATCATACAAACTTATTCATCAAAGAAATCATCAGATTCAACCTCGGTAACATATATCAGTCATAGAATAAAAACTGTCAAACATGCAAACTCAAAAAAGCATATGAACAATATAAACCTCATAACACCAGATTTAACGTGGAAACCCAAATAGGGAAAAACCACTGTGGGATTTCGGACCCAATAAGAAATATATTCTTCTAGAGTATGCTCAGTTAAAAGTCAATCCTATTAAAGATTACAAAACACATTGCTAGATGTGACCCGGTTAAGGGATTTCCCTCAGATCTATTAGGATCTTCACTTTGTTAGAAGTGACCTTGTCAAAGGATTTCAAACACTCATTTAGAATGTCACCTTGTTAGAGGATTTACTTATAAGACTGTTAAGTCCACTCAGTTAAGAGATTTCCTGTTACTTTCACAAGCTAACAGTAATACAATCTATCTGCAACTTTACATCTAAAATGCTAAAGCAAATTCTTATTTGTTCAACACAATCTAGACATAGAACTAATCTTGTCTATCTACTGGGCATCAATACTCTGTTATTCCAACAGGTCTTCAAGCTTCTCTGCTCGGTGATCACTATGTAGCATCCCTGTGCATACACTTGCCCGCATCCATTGTTTATCAACAGTTCCTTATAAACAATCATCTAACCGCTTAATCTCCTTGATCACATTTCCCATGGTCAATCATAGCCATCAGATCTTCAATCTTGTCCAGATTCATTGTATCTTATGATCTGAAAAATGTTTTACCCTGCCTCGGAACTTGCACAATCATCTTGGAACTTGTGTTAGGGTAATGCGGTTCAATCTGAGCTGTAGATCTTCTTGCCGACTTTCCATTGCCTTAGATTTGTTAACAAACTTCTTCCACGGCTTGCCAATCGTCGATCCGCTCCAGCTCATCAGCTTCTTTCATTAAATATCACATGTAAACATTTAATGCATTCTGTTATAGCTTGGTTACAACTTGATGAATACTAAACTTTACTCGGTAGACAATCTGTCTTCATTAACCGACTGCGATAACCTTAGGGTTTACCGACTAGGTTCCTTAGGGTTTACCGACTAGGTTCTTTGCCTGATAACATAGTTTAGTATTAACCTTTACATTTTACAACTTATGTATGATGTTAAAACAATCTAAAACATCAAGATCTCATCATTGTCTGACTCGATAGAGTTGCTCATTGAATAACTTATCCCTTTATTCATCATATTCTTTCCTGTGTCTTTACCGACTTCTTTATAATCTTCATATCATATTTCTTAAGATATGGCAACATCATACTGAATTAGAAAATCAATTTCTTGACATCAATGACAAAATAATAATATCAAAACAGTAAAACATCTTTAATTAGTTATGTCCATAATCATCAACAACCTTCTCAATATCCTTGTTATATTGCCAACACTTCTTGCTCATGGCACACCTTCAATATAGAGCCATTCACTGTGTCCTGCACCGCATGCCCATCCAGTGTCCACAACTTGATCGCCCCGTTCGCGCCGACCTCGCGAACGTTGAAAGGGCCCATTCACTTTACCTTGAATTTTTTGGGCTTGATCTCATTGCGCCCATTAAACTTTAATACAAGTTGCCCTAGGGTAAACCACATTCTTCGCAAATGCTTGTCGTGCCAACTCTTCCGCCTTTGTTGTGTCATCTTTGTCGCCCACTGAGCCATCATCCATCGCTCGTCCAATTTGTTCAAAGCGTATAGTCTCTCTCTCAGGCTTTCCATGTTGCCAAGTCGATTATCGATGGCAATTCATAGACTCGGCACCATGAATTCAATTGGCACCACGACTTCTTGTCCATACATTAGCTGGAAGGGAGTCTGTCCTATAGTTACCTTATAAGTCATTCGGTATGCCTAAAGTACCGATGGTAGGCACTTCTCCCAATCATCCTTCTCCACTCCGCAAGACTTATAAATCACCGACACGATTATTTTATTGGTCGCCTTGGCCTGCCCGTTCGCCTGCGGATAGTAGGGGCTTGATAAGGAGTGGAAGATTTTGAACTCCGTTGTTAGCAACTGGATTATATGGTTTACAAAATGTCCTCCTTTGTCACTTGTTAGTTGGATTGGAATCCCATACCACGTAATGATTTGTTCATAGATAAATTTTGTTGTATTGACCGCTGAGTTGTCCGACAAAGCCCGTGCCTCGACCCACTTGGTCAAGTAATCTGTTGCCACTACAATGTATTTGCACCATCGGGCTCTACTTGGTTTTAATGGTCTGATGAAATCCAATCCCCATCTCTCAAACAGTTCCTGGGCATTCGATGGGTTGAGGGGCATAAAATCCCTCTTCAATGGTCATTCAACACGTTGGCATGTATCACAGCTCATCACTCACTCTCTGGCGTCATTATGTAGTGTCAATCACCACAGTCCTTCCAACAGAACTTTCCTGGCCGTGGTGTCGGGCCCCATGTGTCCACCTGCTTCATGTGCTTCCTTGAGGACACCCTGAATTTCCTCTTCCAGGACGCATTGCCGTAGGACCTGGTCGGCTCCCATTTTGTACAAGAGGCCATTAATGAGTTGGAATGTTCTACTCCTCAGTACCAGTTTCCTTCTTTCTCCTGGTGGCATCTCCCTCAGAAACCGTGATGTTGATAAGTATTCCCCCACGCTTGTGTACTAGGCTGGAAGAACGGCGATGCCAAATAAGTGAGCATTTGGAAAATCTTCATTCACTCCTTCGGCTGGTTCTCTTGACTGGATTCTCGATAGTTGGTCAGCTATCACATGGCTCTTCTCAGGTCTTACAATAATGTTGAATGTAAACTCCTGAAGTAGTTGCAGCCATCGACTGATTCGTCCTTGGATAATTGGCTTGTTTACCAGGTACATCAATGCCTGGTGGTCCACATAAAATGTGAACGAGGTGGCCAGCAAGTAATGTTGAAATTTCTAGATTGAGTACACCATCCCGATGGCTTCCCTCTCTGTGGTGCTATAACTTTTCTCTGCCTTCGACAAGAGTCTGCTTGCAAAGTAGACCGGGTGATCTAGCCCGTGATCGCCAACCTGCGCCCGTGTAGCCCCTATGGCGAAATTGGATGCGTCAACATGTACGTGGAACTCTTTGTCCCAGTTAGGATATGTCAGGATTGGCGCACCCACTAACCATGACTTCAGTTCATGGAAGGCCTCTTCCTGAGCCATCCCCCATGCGTACCATTCACCTTTCCTTGTCAGCTTGTCTAGAGGGCAGGATACTTGAGTAATTTTTTTGATAAACTACCTGTAAAACCCTATGTGTCCCAGGAAGGATTTGACTCCTGTGACATCTGTCGGTGCCTCCATTTCCACTATCACCCGAATCTTGTCTGGGTCAGTCTTGAGTCCAGCCTTACACACTATGTGTCCTAACAGCTTCCCTTGAGGCACCATGAATCTGCATTTTTTGGGATTGAGTGCTAGGCGGGCTCGCCTGTATGTCTCCATGCATTCGCCAAGTGCGGCCATATGTGCATCCTGGTTACTGTAGATGGACCAGTCATCAAGGAACACCCTAAAGTTCCCTACTGACATCTTGTCAAATATGTGAAGGATTATTTGTTGGAATGTCGCTGGAGCGTTGCATAACGCGAACAAAATTCGGTTATACGCGTACACGTCATCTTCCACTATGAAGGTCATTTTTAATTTATCCTCTCTGGCAATGGATATCTGGTTATACCCAGAAAATACATCCATAAATGAATAAATTTCATGACCGACCACTTCCTCCAAGATGCTATCCGTAAATGGTATTGGAAATGGGTCCTTTACGATGACCGCATTAAGGCATCTAAAATCCACGCAGATTTGGATCTAGTTTGCCTCCTTTTTAAGGGATATCACTATGGGTGATACCCACTCACTGGTTTGCACTTTGAAAATAATCTTGGCTTCGAGCATACGCTCGATTTCATCATTCACTCGCAGCATAGTTTTTATTCATTCTGTACGACCTCTTTCGTATAGGTACGGCCCCAAGTACGAGTGAAATTTGGTGTAAGCACAGTTCTAGCGGCACCCCTTTGAGGTCCTTGTACGTCTAGGCAAATACATCCTTGTATTCCATGAATATTTTAAACGCAGTGGCTTTTAGGACTGGATTCTAGTCGTCGCCAACCAGGATGTTCCTTGGCTTTGCTTCTGTGCTGAGGTTTGTAGGTTTTACGGACTCTTCGTACCAGATTGGTTTCGTCATGTCAAACCTATGTGTTGGTGTCTCGTTGACAAAAGCATCCCCTTCCATGTATTCCCCCTACGTTGGCGGAAATTCATTTTCATCTGGCTCCTCGTCAACCTCCAACATGTTGTACCCATACAACAGCTCGTAGTCTTCCATTTGCCAGTGGAAGAGCCCATTAAGGGAATCAGTCTCATCTTTCGAACATCCTTGGATTCCAAGGACGCCTTCCTCATCTGGTTCCCTTCCGTACTTTCCTTCGTCAACTCTACCCTAGCCGTCCGATTCTGATTCTGACGTAATTTCTTCACTCATGAGTTGTGTTTTCAAGTCGATAATAAATTTTTGCCCAACTTTCTCCATGGACAGCGTGTTACGCTTCCAGTTATGATTCGCTCTGGCCGCCACCAACCACCCTCTGCCAAGAATGGCGTCGTATCCTTTCTTGGCGAGCGGAATCACCATGAAGTCGAGGAAAAATGGTTGTGTCCCGATGGTCACTTGTTGCACCATGAGCATTCCAAGAAGTTTGATACCATGTTGATCCACTCCTAGTAAGTTGAAGGTTGACGGGCATAGTGTCAGCTTGCCAAGCTTCTTCCAGGTTTCTTCCGGAAGCACATTCACTCCCCACCCGCCGTCAATAATGGTGTCAGTCAAAATGGTGCCAAGTATTCCCATTTCTACCACTATCGGGTGTCGACCACTGTATAGTGTCAGCACCAATGGGTCTGTTGGTGTTCTGCTAGGAACATCCGTATTCTAGGTCACCCAACTCTGTGGGGTTACTTGCACCATATGTAGGAGTGTCGTACGTAATTGCGGCATCGTTTCCAGGAGGTCCTTCATCTTCATAGGTACTTCAATCTGCAACATTTGATTCAGGATATTTTCCTCAGCCTCAGAGCAGGAAGTACTACTGCTTCGTGAGTGTTCCCTTGGGCCAACATTTCCTTCGCCACTTCAGCCTTCACCTCTAGCGCCTGCTGCTTCTCTGTGCGGGGGTCTGGGTCTGTGGCCTTCTTTGCTTGTGACCGTGTGATTGCCAATACCCATTCCTCCATCCTGTAAATGTTGAGCAGGTTCACTCCCGACTTTGGGCAAGTTCCATCATCGTGGTCTCCAAGCCCACACCATTTGCATAGTTTTTGTGGAGTTTCTTTTGAGGTGCATTCTCTAGCAAAGTGGCCCCATTGATTAAAGGCTCGGCACTGGATCATTGGTCATCCCTTCACATCATATTGGATCTGACCCCTATTATTATTGTTATTATTGGTCTTCCCCCCTCACCAGTTGTTCTGGTATCTGCCAGATGATGCATTATTGTTGGTGGTTTGTGAAGTTCCAGCGATCGACTACTCTTGTGTGAAGAGAACTTGTTGGCTCCTGGTTTTCATATTGTAGTGACATTCCTTTGTCAAATGTTTGGCAATCTGACAAATGTCGCAGAAAGCCTTCTTGGGGCAAGACCCCTTGGTGTGTCCGTCACTCCTACAGTCCATACACTACACGTCATTTTCTTCAGTCTTACTTGTACTCCCCTTTATGGCTTTGAATTCTTTCAGCATTCGTTCCATGTCCCTTTGGAGCGTGTGCACCTTTTTTCTTGATTCGCCACTGCTGTTGCTTTCCCCGTCAGAGTCTTCATCATCTCCGGATGAGTATTTATTACTTTTCTTCTTCTTTTATGTTTTGTGTTCGCTCTCAAGGTCCATCGCCCTATTATAGGTGTCATCATATGACGTCGGGGGTACAATTTTCATCTTCTTTCATAGGGAGGATTTCAACCCTTCAATGAACCATCATTTCCTCAACCCATCTACAGGTTGGCTTTCCATTTTACCCAACAGTTGTTTCAGCTTCCGACTATATGCCCGTACTGTCTCCTTGGGACCTTGTTTGGTAATGTATATCTCAGCTACGATTTCATTGTCATCACGGAGCAACTGAAACTCCTCCTTGAATTCCTTCTTTAGGTTGGCCCATGTGGCCACTTTTTGCTTGTCAACATCGGAGTACCAATCTATGGCAACTCCACGTAATGTGGTTGGGAATTGTTGTACCCACTCATCCTGGTCCATCACTCCATTGGCAGACCAAATAGTTTCACATGTACGGCAGTGCTGTACGAGGTCTTCCTTGCCATCCCCTATGAACTTTGGCAATTTTTGTTTACTTGCCATCCCACTGCTGGGTCTTGCTCCTTTGATGCCTTGTGTGCTTGTATCTGTTGATCCTCTGCCTTTACCTCTTGCACCAAACCCTCCACTCGTGGGTCCTCCTGAGAAGTTTGGTGACCCCAAACCGAACAAATTGTCTTCCGTACGATACCCTTGTGTTCCCTCGGCACCTTCGGTCATACCGTCACCTTCGGTCGTCTCCCTCCGGTTGGTTGTCTCCCTCTAGTTGTCCTCCGAAATGGACAAGTTCTTTAGTAGGTCTCTGGTAGTGTCGATCAGGTTTAGATTTCATCTTGTTTGTTCCATCAACTCTTCGTGATTTCTTATCCTATTGTGGTATTCTGGCGAATTGTAGAGTTCTCCTTCGGCACCCTCTGTGACTTCTTCTAGGTTCCCTTCGGACAACCTTACAACAATGTAGAGAGTGTAATTCTCTCCGTCTATCTCTGCCTCTGCAACCTCTGTGACACATCCTGGGTTCCCTTCGAGCAACCCCTCAGCCGGTTGTCCATCGACAAGCTACCTTAGCCTACGCCTTCATTCTATCTGTTGTATGAGATTCAACGTTCTTTGTGCCACTTCCCATTCGTCAGTTTGTATCTTTTTATTTTTGTCTTTATTTAGTATATTGGGCATAAATCACTTCCGTACACAGCAAGCACATACCATGTACACAACCAAACCAAAAAAACTTTTATTACTTCATCCCTCGTACATAATGTATGTCACTAACATACTCATTACAATGGGGGTGTTCTTATTTATTCTTGCTGACCGTTAGAGTTCATGTATTGCGCTCCTCTTCTTGGAGCTCCCTAAATTCTCATAGAATTTGTTGCCGTCGATTCTCTCGGTAGATATCTTCCCTTCAGTTCTGGAGAGCCAAAAATCCTTGAGCGACAAAAGGTTAGGCAGTTGGCTCATCAACCGATTCACAGTAGGGATTACTCCAAGCGAACTCCACACAACATCTTCTGGGACATCTTCGGTGGTGGCTTCCCTCTGTACGTGTGTTTCGATTGCCACCTGTAGGATGCAAGAGAAATCCTTCTTGAGTGTCTTTTCCCCCTCAAACAATTTGTCGGGTTCTCTGTCAGGGTCAATCGTTCCTTCTGGTAATGGTTGTCCCATTATCTGTATGCCATGTAGTACGTCCTTTTCCCATTGCTCCTAGGTTTTTACTTAGGCAACGACGCCAAATGTTTTTCCCGTAGGGTGTTAGGTTAAGACATTGCATAAATGACAGAAGTACACAGAATATATGGAACTCACAAGTGTTCTATTGATTCATGATAAGCCAGTACATACAATGATAGAAATATGTTCAACTACCATAGCATGTCCAAAGACTAGAAACAGATACAATATAAAGGAGTCTGGTCAGTTACCCAGTACCAATTGCCGACAACCGATGGGTTAACTTCCGACGCTAACACAATTTACCTTAATGCTTAATTACCGGACAATAGAAGGAAGTTGCCTCCACAAATTAGGATTCACCAAGTGTTGAAGATCTTACTCGCTTGTTTCAGACTCCACCACCATAGTAACTGATACCGAGAGTAGCTGGTGCAAGTGTTCAACAAGGACCCATTCAAACACCAACACCACCAGTTGTTCAACAACAACCAGCACCTGTGATGGCACAACAACAACAACAACAACAAAAACAACAACAACAACAACAACAACAACAACAACAACAACAACAACAACAACAACAAAAACAACAAGGCCAAGGAGTGGCTTGGCGTCCTGTAAATGCTTCCCCTCTCTCAGCTTTCAATGCATATCATTGCATGCCAAAGAATCTAGAGCATTTCTACACTAAGTTCTATGTTAATGATGTCAATCGCATTGCTGAAGAGCATATTAAAGTATTTGAGGATACTCTCCAGAATAGAGATATCCAGCATGAGGATGTCGTCTATCGGTTATTTTTCGTATTCGTTGGGCGAGGAAGCATTCTATTGGTACATTAATCTTCCTATAGATTCTATTGGAACTTGGCAACAGATGAAGGATGATTTCTTGGAGAAATTTAGGTTGCTTGTCTCCCCTGTAGAAGTGTATCGGCAATTCATTGAGGTGAGAAGACAAGAACATGAGCCTATTGGTGCTTTTAACAATAGATTCCAGAGAGCTTATTCCAATTTGCAGTCACCATACAATGTGAATGATGAAGTAGCTAGAAACATATACTACGCAACCTTGGGTTGTTTCACCTCTATGTTTGTCCAGCAAGCTAACCCAAATGACCTAAAGGCAGCCTATTATGAAGATTTTAAGATTAGCCTATGATCACCTGTGACTGCTGCAAGAACAATGCCTTATAATCCACAAGCTGCTGCAAGAAATTATCTCCCTGCTATTAACCCAGTTCCTACTCCTGCGAATCAATTAGTGCCTCATCCAAGGGCTCTGATATCACAAGTTCCACCATCATAGCCAGTCTACCTGTAGAACATAGCTACTTCATCCAGAACTCAAGAAGAAAGGGACGAGATGAAGGAACTGATAGAACAAGTGAAAAGGTTGTCTACCAAGGTGACTTACCTTAGAAATCAAAATAACCAGATGCAAAGAATGCAAATAAATTATTAGGCATACGAAGGAGCCAATAGAGGGTATCAAAATAACCCTCCAAATCATCATGAAAACCATCAGGGACATGGTACTGCAAACCAGAATAGTAATCATGGTTTTCAAAGTAATAGCAATAATAATCAGGAGTTCCATAAGAAGACATGGAACACAACACCAAACAATGGGGGTGTGCCTTCACCGCTAGATAATCTGCCACCCTCAAACAATAGGCTGGTAGATAAAGTGTTCCTGGCAGAAGTCGCCTTATCAACTTGGTGTAGGCTACACAATACAAGCCAGCATTCTGAGCTACAATGTCACGAATTCCAAGTAGTTGCTCATATTTTTAGGCACGAAATGAAGAATTCTGAGGTTCTTGAAAATCCTCCTCTGACGGGATATGAGATAGTCACAACACAAAGATATGACTAGGCCTTCATTTTAGAGGATTTAAATACCCACTTGAGTTTGAAGATTATACGCCACCATGTAGGGAACTTACAAATTCCCACCAGCATCAGCAAATGGCCCTATGGAGGTGCCAGTGTATTAAGGTTCATCAAAAGTTTTAGTGAAAGTGGTTGGCGAGGTTCAAGCATTTCAACAATCAAATGGAAATGCCACTCCGAAGGTGTATCAGAGAAATTATCATAACCACGACCCTCTAACGTCATCTATCCCTCTGAATAATTTCTCAACTCCTCCAAATCCCAATGCCAGCAATGTTCCTAGTCTCCCAAGGGATTCACTGGAGTACAGGCAAGAAATTGCTCCTCAGAGTGAACGAGTCCAACCATCCACTCAGCTAGTGGAAAGGAGACAACAAGATAATCCTCCCACGGAGGAATTGAAAAGATTGAGCTCTTATGTTCTGGAGGAATTCAAAAAAATCAAGATAAGCTTGCCTTTGTTTGAACTAATGAAAGTTCATTAAGTTAGAGATACTTTGTTGGGACGCCTAAGCGATGCCCCCATGATGAGAAGCTCTCCTCAAGGCGTGACAAATATTCAAAGAAATGCTCCCAACAATCTGAACCTGGCATCAAATACAAACATTGTCCAGGATGTGCCACAATTCCCTTCAGATGCATTTGAAGCTCCGCAACAGCCCCCAAGCTTTATTGGAATGGTTCAAAATTCTCCCAATGCTCCACAAGAATAGAATGTTGCAACGATTGAACCGGCTTTGCAAAGTGCCCCTATAGTAAAGAAAGAAGAAATAATTCAAAAAGTTAGTGAGCCTATGAAGCCATGTTTTACCGAAAATGTCCAAGAACTGGCTACGGGTCAAGATTCATAGCAGGGAGTGAGAAGTCAGGAGTTTGTCAATAATGGTGATCAAAGGAGGAAGCCGATAATTTGTTATCAAGGAAGGGATGAACTTGCTCTTTTCTTGGTTTCTATTAGGATTTTTTGCAAGCTTTTACACAACTATTTAATAGACTCTAGTGCCTCTAGCAATGTTAGTCGTATGCTAGAAGTTGGGTTTAATGCCTCTCCAGAAAAACAAGAAGGTCACCCAACTTGACAAGACTGAAGTACCCATTGTCCGGGAACTCAATAACATTCACATGCAATTGGCTGCCGACCCTAGGGTGCAGAGTTGTATTGATATTTCAGTCATGGATATTCCAGATGGCTATGGCATGTTATTAAGTAGAGATTGGTCAAGGAACTTGAATGGATATATCTCTACTATTTTTTCTCACATGTGGCTTCCATGAAAGGGTGTTCCTAATCAGATCATGATTGATAGCATGCCCAAATTGTGCTTGACAATCATTGAATACAGAGAAGATAATGAGATCCTATTTCTGGAGACTGATCTAGGTACCTATAGGCCCAAGGTTGAGGAAGTTTTGATGCTGCATGGCTCAACAAAGATTGAGTAGAAGGAAGAGATGACTAACTCCAAAAAGATTCTTATTAAAGATGACCCTGAGGAATAGTTGGGTGGAGGCAAGGACATGTTTGATAGTTTTAGAGATTTCATCCTAAAGAGTGTAGAGCAAGAGACTTAGTTGGGTTGAGGCATTGGTGTTCGTGATCTGTTATTACCCAACTGGTGTAGAATTCACAATGCTTTTCACTCGGGGTTTACCTGTGAAATGTGCAAGCTTGCTATTGAACAAGTAATGAAGATGGTCCTGCCAAGCCCAACAATGACAAGTATGGTAGAAACTAGTAATGTTGGAGCCTATTCCAAGGTAGTACTGGAACTCGAGGATGAAAAAACAAAAAAATTTCTCAAGAAAAGGAAAGGAAGAAAGAAATCGTTTAGTTGCCCCAAGTTCAAAATGTTGATCAAATATGGACCTTAAGGTTCAATGGGTCCAAATCCAAGAATGGGAATGGCGCTGGAATTGAATTGATCAACCCAACTAGAGAGGCTTATCTGGCTGCATATAGACTGCAATTTCCTTGCACCGGCAATATTGTTGAATACAAATCATTAGTCCATGGATTGCTCCTTTCAATCCAAAAAGGTGTGAAGACCCTGCATGTGTTGGGAGATTCAAAAATTGTTGTGCAGGAAATAAGGAAAGTATATGCTTGTCATGACAAAAGTTTGTGCCGCTACCATAATAGAGTATGGGACTTGATTGAAAGTTTTTATGCATTCAACATCGAGACGATACATAGAGGTGATAATGAAATTGTGAATGCCTTATCTCAAGCAGCCAGTTCTTTGGAGTCCCTTGCCATGGAAGGCTTGAATAAATTTATTGTGGAATTGACTTCAGTTCCCTCCATACCAGACAATGTAACAAGTTTCCAAGTGTTTGAAGATGATAAACATATTTTGGATTTTCTTACAAACTCAGATGTGTTTACGACACAAATAATTGATGAAGAGGAACTAGAAGAAGCAAAGTTTGATGCTGATGGGATAATGAACTTGAAGACAAATACTATCCCTCATGGAATGATTGAATTAGAAAGACTCTTTGACCCTGATATGTTGAGTAGGAATCAAACTACGAAAGGTAGTGAGTGTGAAGCTGTAAACCTAGGAAAAGACAAACAAGTAAAGAATGTGTTTATTGGGAAAGTGTGTACCCCAGAGGAGAGAGAAGGAATTTTGAACAATCTGAAGGAATTCTCTAATGTTATCGCATGGGGATACAAGGATTTGAAGAACTGTGATAACTCTCTTTTCACACACACAATTCCATTAAAGCCAAGAAGCAAGCCTTTTTGGCAGAGGCAAAGGCTCGTGAATCCATTGTTGGAGCCATTGATTTATCAAGAAGTAAAGAAATTGCTCTCAACATGAATAATATTTCCAATTAGGCACTCGACGTGGGTCGCCAACTTGGCTCCGGTAAGAAAGAAAAATGGATAAATAATGTTATGTGTAGACTTCATGAACTTGAATAGGGCTTCTAAGAAGGATAATTACCCTCTGTCATCCTTGGATGAGGTGTTACAAATTGTTAATGGCTCTCAAATGATTTCGTTCCTGGATGGGGACTCTGGATATAACCAAGATTTGGTGGAGGAGGAAGACAGATTGAAGACAACTTTTACCACCAAGTGGGGCACCTTCGCCTACAGGAGAATGCCATTCCGCTTGATCAATGCAGGAGCCACTTTCCAAAGGGAAATGGACATTGCATTTCGTGACTTAGTAGCGAAATGCATAATAATCTATATGGATGATCTCATGGTATTTTCCAAAAGAAGAGAAGATCATATCGATGATCTAAATTCCAATGTTGCAAAAGGTACAAAATATCTTTGAATCCCAAGAAATGCATGTTAGGTGTAACTGAGGGGAAGCTTCTTGGACATGTTATTTCTAAGAAGGGAATTTCTATTGATCTAGAGCGCATCAAGGCTATTTCAAAGATTGGCCTGTCTGCCAGTCAAAGAGAATTGAAATCATTCTTTGTAAGATTAATTTCATTAGGAAGTTTATTACTGGATTCACTGAGATCGTGAAGCCACTGAATGACATATTGAAGAAAGGAGCAAAGATAGAATGCACAGCTCCAACGAAGTGAGCATTTGAGGAAATAAAGCAAGAAATTGTTAATGCTCCAATCCTTGTTAGCCCAAATTATACCAAGCCTTTTTATTTGTACTCCTTTGATTTCGAGCATATTTGTGCAGTAGTTCTCACTCAGAGAACTGAGGAGAAAGATGAACATCCAATTGCTTTCATGAGTGCTTCGTTGAAGGATGTGGAGTTGAGATACCCGAATGTGGAGAAACGGGCCTATGCATTGGTCAAGGGTATCAAGAAATTCAAGCATTATTTATTGAGAAGCAAGGTGTTTGCCATTGTTCCTGATGCGGGTGTGAAGACTTTATTAATGCAAAATGAATTGGATGAAAGAAGAGGCAAGTGGGTCACCACGATCCAATAATATGACATTGAAATACAACCGATGAAAATAGGCTGAGGTCAACCGTTAGAACAGACAATTGCCACAACAAGACCTGAACTAGTGCAACAAACTTATGTTCTTGAGAAAGTATCTCATGGAGAATGGTATGATGATGTTGTTTAATACTTATTGAACCGTAGATGCCCTTCACATTTGAATCTTGTCCAGAAGAGGGCATTAAGGATGAAGGGCTAGAGATACATGTTACAAGGAGTTGTGCTATACATGAAAAATCATGAGGGGGTATACTTAAGATGTGTAGGAAAAGGAGAAGCCAAACAAGTTATGCGGCATTTTCATGGTAGATTTGGAACAAGTCGCGGAGGTGGTTTGGCTACAACACATCAGATTGCTAGAGCAGGATATTATTGGCCCACGTTGTTTAAAAATGCATATGAACATGTGAAAGCATGTCATACATGTCAAGTGGCCATTGTTCGAGAGAAGAATCCTGCTATGTCACTTCAGCTAGTTTTTGAAGTGAGGCCATTTGCCCAATGGGGGCTAGACTTTATCGGAGCAATCAATCCCCCTTCTTCATCTCAGCATAAATCTATCCTTACTGCTACTGATTATTGCACAAGGTGGTCTGAAGCACAAGCACTGAAATTATGCACCACAGATGTAGTGATAAACTTTTTGGAAGAGAACATTATTACAAGGTTTGGATGTCCACACGCCTTTGTGTGCGACAATCGCCCTGCGTTTTCATCATTGAAGTTTTATAATTGGGCCTTCAAGTATGGGATCACATTGAAATTCTCTTCAAATTACTACCCCCAAGGTAATGGGTTGGCTGAGTCAACAAATAAGAATTTATTGAGTGCGATCAAGAAGTTGTTGGACAAGAATCCCAAGGATTGGCATACACAGCTGAGGTTTTCTATTTGGGTAGACAAGACACGAATGAAGAACTCTTTGGGAACATCTCCCTGTCATTTGGTTTATGGACAGGATCCAGTGTTTCCCATCCAACTAAGAATTCCAACTCTGTAGTTCCTGGAAGAATATTTGGATGATGAAGATGCAGTTCAAACACGTCTTTCATAGTTGCTACACCTTGAGGAGAAAAGGGATCAAGCATTAGATAACTTCATGAAGCATCAAGGAGAAGTCAAACGATGGTTTGACAAACAGGCCAAAGTCAAGTGTTTTAGGATTTATGACTTAGTTTTGTATTGGGATAAGGCCCATGAAAGAAGAGGTGATCATGATAAGTTCGACAAGCTGTGGATGGGCCCTTATCAAATTTCTGAAATCCTCGGAGATAATATGTTCAAATTGAAGACTCCGACAGGGGAGGATGTTCCATTGCCCATTAATGGGCAATTCCTTAAGCATTATTTCCAATCATAGGTCTCCCTTTGAGGCCTTCTTTGTACTATATTAGCTTAGGTTTTGTCTCCCTTTGGGGTTTTGGTTTGTTGTTTTGTTTGTTTGTTTATTGGTTTCCCCCTGTGGGGTTTTGGTTTCCTCTTTTGGTTTGTTTTGCTTCATCTGCTTTGGGTTTTGTTTCAGTTTTGGTTTTTAGCCCTTGGTGTTGGTTTCCCTTGAGCCTATCTGCTCGTGTGGTTTTTCTTAGGTCTAGGGTTTTGGGTGGCCTAAAGTGTTCAGAGTCTTTATCTGTAGGTGGGGTGGTGATGTTGTTTCGCCTATATTCTCCACGGTATCCAGACCTTTTCTCTGAGTCATTATGGTCTCTTAGGAGAAGTTATGGTTGGTGAAAACTTTACATCTTGCTTCAACGCCACTGGAATCTCCAAACCCATAGTAGGCTTTACTGCTTACGAGCCAAAGGAACTGATAGAAATGAAATGAAATATCAAAAGAAAAGAAAAGATAAAAAAAAGAAAAGAATTATCAAAATATTGGCTTTGGGAATATCCTGATAACTCCATTGGGGCTATGGACACCCGGCGGACAGTGGAGCAATATTCATGGAATTCTAGAGACAACCTCGTCGGGACTATGGACACTTGACTGGCAGTGAGGCAATGTCCTAGATTCTTTTGGAGTATAGGTACCATTAGCCTACCATAACTAATTTTAAGAGTTTTCAATGATCTCCTAAGATGAAATTGATATACAAGCACCTGAATTTTACTTTGGGTTCAAACCCTGAAGTGTTTCTCAACACTTGAATTGTTTTTCAATACTTCACCCGTGGAGTCACCAGATGTTGTGACCTAATCACACATCACCCCATCCCAGATAAGGACCCCCTACCTTTTAGGCCCTTTTGGTCATTTGGTTTTGGTTTTTGGTGGTTTTGGTGGAAGTCTCATCAGTCTCTCAACTTTGCGAGTGTTTGAGGGTCGCATTGATTAAGTCTACTTTTCGTTTGAGTGATTTTGGTGAAGTCTAGGGCCTATTTTGTCAATTTTAGGGTTTCTACCTTTAGTCCTATATTTTAGGGGTTTATATTAGGGTTTTGGAAAAATAAGCATACAACTAGAATCAGGACCCTTCAAGGAACTTCCTAGTAAAATTTGAGCCAAAATGGAGCAACTTTCTACTTTTAGAAAGTTCCTATTTTTTAGGGATTTTACTGAGTCCCGGAATGTCATCATTTTGTTAAAAGTCAAACTTACTATTTTTAGTAAGTTTCTATTTATAGTAAGTCATTATGTGTCCTGTTCTAGGGATCTAGCACTGACCCTCAGAAAGTTTCTATCTTTGGAAAGTTTGTTTCTGATAGGACCATTCAAGCTAGCAATGAGGGTCAAGCATTCACGATTGCTTCTAATTCCGGAAAGCCACTCAAGCAGGCAAAGGGAGTCAAAAAATGGCTAAGTGTTGAAAGCCCCATTCCTAAAGTAGAAGGCTCGAAAATTCATCTAAGTTCATGAAGAATCTAAGACAAGTGGAATTCCTTCACCCATGCTAGATTGCAATTCAAGGTGCCAAACTCAAGTGGAGATGGAAAGGAGTAAAATCAATGACTTCCTTCCTTGGTCAAAATAGCGCCCAACATGAAAGGAAGGTGCCAAAACTCAAGTGTCATGCAGGGATGAAGAAAATTGTGAATTCCTTCTCCTAGGTGAAATAGCACCCAAATACTATGGAGGGCACCAAATTGAGGGGTCCTTGGAATGCACAGAAATTTGATGAATCCTTGACTAAGTCAAAATGCCACCTAGAAGTGAAGGAGGGTGCCAAAATGGCATGCTTATGGAGAACAAATAAAATGTTGAATTCCTCCTTCATGGTCAAAATCCGTGCAAAGCCAGGTGAGCGCGCCAAAATGAAGTCTCCATGGATAGCATGGAAATTTCCAAATTCCTCCTCACCACCAAAAATCTGCCCAAGAAGGTAAAAGGGCGCCAGAATGAAGTCAACATGGAAAGTTTGAAAAAATGTGAGTTCCATGACCAAAGCAAAATGTCGCCTACAAAACATGGAAGCTGCCAAAATGAAGTATATGCTTGGAAGGAAGAAAAAATAGTCAATTCCTCCACCTATGGTAAATTCCGCCCAACACTCAGGGAGGGTGCTAAAGAGGTGTAATGAAGCAAAATCCTCCAAATCATGAATTCCATGATTAGTTCAAAAATCCACCCAAGGAAGATGGTAGACGCCAAAATGGAATCCCCAAGGAGAATCAAGGAAGCGATGAATTTCGCTATGAATTCCATGCCCAAGTCAGAAAACTGAAGAAATTTTTCTAAGGCAAGAAAGTCCAAGGGTGAAGGAGGAATTAAAAGCAAAAATTTCCCTCAGAATTTTTTTTGAATTTTCCATATTTAGACACTGAATCTCATCAGAATCGAGAAATTTTTATGGATTCAGAATCGTGAGAAATTTCTCTATCTAATGGACCCGGCTCCTAATTTTTTAGGAGGATCCCTAAAAAATAGGGGATGTTGAAGAAACATGAAAAATTCCCTCGAAAGTAGAAAAAGACAAGTTAGTATGACACATAACTTAGTGCATTAAGTGAAACTTCCAAATTTGAACTCACTTACAAGGGAATTTTCTTTTGCATGCCGCAGTGATTGGGAAAGTATGACGCATAATAAGCTCAGTTGCCAAATTAATGCCTCCTAACATAGCAGTACGATTTGAAAAATTCTATATAAGCATAGAGAGGCATTTGATTTCCCACGTGCAGGATTTGAGAAAGAAGAATTGGAGGAGTGAAGAGAGGTCATACTTAGTCGATTTTTCATCATTTCCAAGGTTCTTTTCAGGATGGCGAAACCAAGCAAGACAACTACCCTCACCAGGTAAGCATTGATCAAGGCAGAGATGAAGGGCTTCCTTCCTAGTTCCCAGATGGAAGGAAATCAGCGATACGAATTTGGGCACATTCAATCTCACTGCCTTCAAGATCAGAATGTTCGGGACGAAAGGACATACTTCATCACCAACAACTGTCAAATTTGTCAAGAGAGGAATTGTTGCGGCAGCTATTTTTCCTCTTGCTATTCAGTGCCCAAATTTGATTCTGGAGTGTGCAAAGCATTATAATCCGGAGGGGAAGATGATTTCAACATCAGATGGCAAGTTGTTGGTGACAGTGACACTGGAAACAATTGGTGAAGCTTTCGGAATTCCTTCACACCATTCCATGATGTACAATACTAGCAGCAAAGCTAAACCAATATATGAAGCAGGTCTTACCAAGTGTGCTGACTTGATCAATAAACAGTGGTTGCTGAAGCCTAGGCCACATGTCTCCAAAATGCCAAAGACTCTCACTATCTTTGAGTTCAAACAGGAATATGTGGACCTGATAAAGCTATTGAGTAGAGTAATGGGATGTTCACATACTATGAACTTTGAAACATGGATGTTATTTTATATAGGCAAGATCATGAATGCAAACAGGCTAGTTGATTGGGCCAGATTGATTAGTCATTACTTGCATGAACAGTTGCAGAACTTAAAAGAAAGAAAGTCCCAGTCCTTCTTCATGAGCTCCTACGTAATCTATATGATTGTGCGAAGGGGAGGATTTGATGGTCTGCCAGCAAGGGGATTCATGGGTTGCGGACCAGCACAGCTGAAAGTGCATCGACGTTATCCCCAACTGCATCTCTACAATGTTAGTTCTTATAGGGAGGCAAATGACACCTTCACTATGTACTTGATGCGGCTTATGCAGAAACAGTTGCACGTAAGGGTGTCACCACAAGTGAGGGACGTGGTCCAGAGGTATGATCAATTACAGAAGAACAAGAAGCAGTCTATTGAATCCCTAGTTGTCCTAGGTGATTTCATGGAAATGTGCCCAAGTTTGGAATCAAGTGCAAGTGCAGCGGAAGAGTTGGAATTCTATCGCCTACCCTTTTATGCATCCAGAGCTCAGTATGATCCTTACTACCAAATCAGGAAGCTTGCTAGCTTGAAATTCATAAACAAATTTCACTTAGAAGATTATTGGGCAAGTGTCGAGGATGACCTTGAAGTCCGAAGGAAAATGTATTCCAGACTACCCCTTGACACCATTCGGATAAGTGAAATTTACTAGGTGTCGGATCAGGTGAAAGAGTATTCATATTTAGTGCAACTTGAATTTGAGAAAGTGGAAGATCAACCCATTTAGTTGCTAGATTGGTCGGAGCCCGAAATTGATGATTTGAACGTCCTAGCTAGGCCGGTGCTGAAATTCACTAAGCACTGAGTTGATCGACAGATAAGGAAGTTGATGGAAGGAATATTCATTTGACATATGAGCTAATGGTAAGTCTAGATTCCCATAGTGTAACAACCAAAGGATCTTCACAGATCCAAGCAAAAAGGGAAGTCTGGATTGATAAAGGGAAAATTGCCCCAAAGAAACCAAGGACGGAAAGGAAGAAAGATATCTTGCAGGAAGTTCCATAGGAAGTTCAACAAGAGGTGTGACAAGAAGAATCTTTGCAAAAGAGAGCAAGGATAGAGAGGGTATTGTCACCACCAAGTTATTCTAGTGTACATGAGGTGGAGATGTTTGCAAATCCAGTGGATCCACCTCCAGGTAATACTTCAGCACCAGATATATTCAGTATTAATGCTCCACACATACCCAATCAGCCAAGAAGTCAAAGACAAGAAAGTCCTCCACACTAGGAAGAGACTCGTGAGGCTAGCTTCATAGAGGCCATCCTTGGCGAAATGGAGGAAGAATCACAGGAGAAAGAGAAAATTGAAATTCAGTCACTCCATTCCATAGAAAGGTTGAGGAAGGAACCAAATAAGGAAATTGATCTAGCTCAGGAATTAGAAGATTTGTTGAAGAAGATGGATTAGCCAGCTGAAAGGAAGGCTCCCCAAAAAATTTCTAAAGTTGTGAGCGGTGAATCTGGATCCCGGACCCTGCACATTGTTGAGCCTGTAGTGGATAAGTACAAGAATGAAATCAGGCAGGAAAATTATGTTATTAGATAGGTCGATCTTGGTCCTGCTTCCATGGGACAAGTAGTTGGAGACTTCGAAGAATCTTCCTTAGGCATGAAGGAAAGGATGTTGAAGACAAATGTGAAATGTAAAAGGCTGAGGGAAGAGAATAGAGCTCCATGCAAGTACATCGAAAGTTTTAAAAGACTACTCAGGGAGGCAGGGCCTTCATTCATTCCTCCTTCTTCCCTTCCTAAGGAAGTTGTTGATGATGTAGAAGTTATTAGAGCAATGGCACAAAATTCCAGGGAGTGGATAGAGGATGTTTACACTGAAGTGGGAAAATTCATTGAGGACTTGGCTCAGCTTCATTCAAAATTTGTTGCCCTCCTGAATAGATTGGAGACAATGGAAGGATTGTGGGAAGATGTTCACATATACCAGGACTTAATCATTCCGCGGCTCAGGGCCCTGACAAATATTCCAAGGTAAATTCTAATTGATGGGAAATTGATTCAGGAGAATGAGGTTTATGACTTTCCCCGGTGGTTCTGCGTTGTTTTTAACTTTGAAGGACTCAATCAAAAAGGTGCAAGAGGAAATCATCAATAAATTGAGGCACTATTCGCAAGGAAGCTCAATGAGAATGGAGTAACAATGAACTCCTTAAAATGTCAGTTGTATAGTTCTTCTTCGTAGGCACATTCCCTAAGGAACATTTTGCAAATGTTTCTTCATTTTCCAGTATAATGAAGAAGACATAGAAAATCATGATGGAATGGGAAAGCTTCTTTTCCAAGAGTGAGGAAGAAATTGCCTTGATGGAATTCGATATTAGATGCCAAAAATCCACCCAAGGAAGATGGTAGACGCCAAAATGGAGTCCTCAAGGAGAATCAAGAAAGCGATGAATTCCACCATGAATTCAATGCCCAAGCCAAAAAACTGAAGAAATTTGTGTAGGGCATGAAATTCCAAGGGTAAGGGAGGAATGAAAAGCAAAAAATTCCCTTAGGAAATTTTTTGAATTTTCCATTTTTAGACACTGAATCTTATCAGAATCAGAAAATTTTTATGGATTCAGAATCATGAGAAATTTCTCTATCTAATGGACCTGGCTCCTAAATTTTAGGAGGATTTCTAAACAATAGGGGATGTTGAAGAAGCATGGAAAATTCCCTCTGAAGCAGAAAAAGACAAGTTAGAATGGAAAATCAAGTAAATCTTGAAGAATATTTCAACTTCCCTCCGAAATTTGAAAGAATGGAAAGTTAATGAGTTGGCTAAGGGAATCTTCTAGGTATGATGCATAACTTAGTACATTAAGTGAAACTTCCAAATTTGAACTCACTTACAAGGGAAGTTTCTTTCGCATAGCGCAGTGATTGGGAAAGTATGACGCATAATAAATTCAGTTGCCAAATTAATGCCTCCTAACTTAGCAGTACAATTTGAAGAATTCTATATTAGCCTGAAGAGGCATTTCATTTCTCACGTGCAAGATTTGAGAAAGAAGAATTGGAGTGAAGACAACTCATACTTAGTTGATTTTTCATCATTTCCAAG
Source organism: Cryptomeria japonica (assembly GCF_030272615.1). Taxonomy (NCBI): domain Eukaryota; kingdom Viridiplantae; phylum Streptophyta; class Pinopsida; order Cupressales; family Cupressaceae; genus Cryptomeria; species Cryptomeria japonica. The sequence goes on along the minus strand of NC_081415.1, from coordinate 67,678,795 downwards.
GCGCTTTCCAGGATGGCAGAATCAAGCAAGACAACTACCCTCACCACGCAAGCATTGATCAAGGCAGAGATGAAGGGCTTCCTTCCTAGTTCCCAGATGAATTCTAGATGGAAGGAAATCAGTGATATGAATTTGGGCACATTCAATCTAGTTGCCTTCAAGATCAAAATGTTTGGGATGGCAAGACATACTCCATCACCAACAGCTGTCAAATTTGTCAAGAGCAGAATTGTTGCGGCTGCTAATTTTCCTCTTGCTATTCAGTGTCCATATTTGACTCTGGAGTGTGCAAAGCATTATAATTCGGAGCAGAAGATGATCTCAACGTCAGATGGCAGGTTGTTGGCGACATTGACTCTAGAATCAATTGTTGAAGCTTTTGGAATCCCTTCACACCATTCCATGACGTACAAGACTAGTAGCGGAGCTAAAGCAGTATATGAAGCAGGTCATGTTAGGTGTGCTGACTTGATCAATAAATAGTGGTTGCTAAAGCCTAGGCCACATGTCTCCAAAATGCCAAAGACTCTCACTATCTTTGAGTTCAAACAAGAATATGTGGACCTGATAAATATGTTGAGTAGAGTAATGGGATGTTCACATAGTGTGAACTTTGAAACATCAATGTTATTCTATGTAGGCGAGATCATGAATGCAAACGGGCTAGTTGGTTGGGCTAGATTGATTAGTCATTACTTGCATGAACAACTGAGGAACTTAAAAGAAAGAAAGTCCCAATCCTTCTTCGTGAGCTCTTACGTAGTCTATATACTTGCAGAAAGGGGAGGATGTGATGGTCTGCCAATAAGTAGAATTATGGGTTGCGGACTAGCACAGCTGAAAGTACATGAGTGTTATCCCACACTGCATCTTCACAATGTTAGTTCTTATAGGTTGGCAAATGACACCTTCACTATGTACTTTACATGGCTTATGCAGAAACAATTGCATGTAAGGGTGTCACCACAAGCGATGGTTGTGGTCCAGAGGTATGGAGCCACGTTCTTACAATTTGGACTAAAATTCACCTACATTGGGATGCATGGATTTTTATTCCAGTCATACAAGCTGCCAAGGTATCCATTAAACAAGCTCATATTATTGGACCTCGTGAGGTAGTTAACAGCCTATGATCAATTATAGAAGAACAAGAAGAAGCAGTCTATTGAATCCCCAGTTGTCCTAGGTGATTTCATGGAAATGTGCCCAGGTTTGGAAGAGACTAAGAGTGCAGCGGAAGAGTTGGCATTCTATCGCCTACCCTTTTAAACATCTAGAGCTCAGTATGATCCTTACTGCCAAATCAGGAAGTTTGCTAGCGTAAAATTCATACACAAATTTCACTTAGAAGATTATTGGGCACGTTTTGAGGATGACCTTGAAGTTTGGAGGAAAATGTATTCCAGACTGTCCCTTGAAACCATCAGGATAAGTGAAATTTATCAGGTGTCGGATCAGGTGAAAGAGGATTTGGATTTAGTGCAGCCTAAATTTGAGAAAGTGGAAGATCATCCCATTCAGTTGCCAAATTGGTCGGAGCTCGAAATTGATAATTTGAACGTCCTAGCTAGGCCAGTGTTGAAATTGACTAAGCACCGGGTTGATCGGAAGATAAGGAAGTTGGTAGAAATAAATGTTCATTTGACATATAAGCTAATGGGAAGTCTAGATTCCCAAAGTGAAACAATCTAAGGATCTTCACAGAACCAAGCAAAAAGGGAAGTCTGGATTGATAAAGGGAAAAGTGCCCCAAAGAAACCAAGGATGACGAGGAAGAAATATATCCAGCAGGAAGTTCAACAAGAGATGCGATAAGAAGAACCTCTGCAAAAGAGAGCAAGGATAGAGAGGGTGCAATAACTAGCAAGTTCTTCTAGTGTACATGAGGTGGAGATGTTTGCAAATCCAGTGGATCCACCTCTAGGTAATACTTCAGTACCAGATATATTCAGTATTAATGTTGCACATAGACCCAATCAGCCAAGAAGTCAAAGACAAGAAAGTCCTCCACACCAGGAAGAGACTCGTCAGGATAGTTTCATAGAGGTCATCCTTGGTGAAATGGAGGAAGAATCACAAGAGGAAGAGCACATGGAAAATCATAGTCACTCCATTCCCGCTCCAAACTGGCTGATAGAAAGGCTGAGGAAGGAACCAGAAAAATAAATTGATCCAGCTCAGGAATTAGAAGAGTTGTTGAAGAAGATGGATCAGCCAGAAGAAAGGAAGGCTCCTCAAAAATTTTCTAAAGTTGTGAGAGATGAATCTAAATCCCGGACCCTGCACATTGTTGAGCCTGCAGTGGATAAGGATAAGAATGAATTCAGGTAGGAAAATTATGGTATTAGACAGGTTGATCTTGGTCTTGCTTCCACGGGACAAGTAGTTGGAGACTTCGAAGAATCTTCCTCAGCCATGAAAGAAAGGATGTTGAAGATAAAGGAGAAATGTAAAAGGCTGAGGGAATAAAATAGAGCTCTATACAAGTACATCAGAAGTTTTAAAAGACCACTCAAGGAGGCAGGTCCTTTGTTCATTCCTCCTTCTTCCCTTCCAAAGGAAGTTGTTGATGATGTAAAAGTAATTAGAGCAATGAAACAGAATTCTAGGGAGTGGATGGAGGATGTTTACACTGAAGCGGGAAAATTCATCGAGGACATTACTCAACTTCATTCAAAATTTGTTGCCCTCCTAAATAGATTGGAGACGTCAGAAGTATTGTGGGAAGATGTTCACATATACCAAGACTTAACCATTCTATGGCTCAGGGATCTGACAAAGATTCCAAAGAAAATTCTAATTGATGGGAAAGTGATTCAAGAGAACGAGGTTTATGACTTACCCTAGCGGTTCTGCATTATTTTCTCAGGAAAGAACACCTTTGATAAATTCATGATGGAATATTTAACTTTGAAGGACTCGATCAAAAAGGTGCAGGAGGAAATCAACAATGTAATTGAGGCACTGTTCACAAGGAAGCTCAATGAGAATGGACTAATAGTGAACTCTTTGAAATCTCACTTGCATGAATTCTTCTTCGTAGGTTCATTCCCTAAGGAACATTTTACAAATGTTTCTTCATTTTCCAATATAATGAAGAAGACACAAGAAATCATGATGGAATGGGAAAGGTTCTTTTCCAAGAGCGAGGAATAAATTGCCTTGATGGAATTTGATATTGAAAATGTGCCAAGTGTTTCTATCGGACAACAGGAAGCCATCATCAGTAAATTCATCGCATATGCAATAAATGAGCGGGATAATGGTCGTCCATTCTTGGACAAGAATCTTTTGGCTGAATAGTGGCGGCATATTTACTTTTGGAATATTTTGACTTAGTAGTGGTCCGATCAATGCATGTTGAATGCATGAGGAATCTTCTTGCATGCAACCACCTTATTAATGAGTCTATGGCAGATTCTCTACGCATGTAGTCATCGCATGAGGAATGATGGGCATTTATTTCTTGGATGGGAATGTTTAATGTATTTTGGGCATGTTTGATGTAATGGGGTGCATTTAATGCACTAATGGATGTCATTTTGGGGCTCTTAGAATAATTGTATATGGGCTTAGTGGGCATTAATAGCCGATTCCCACCTTATTGCATCTTGAGTGATGAATCTTTAGGGTTTGCATGTGGTCAAGGCCAAGAACCTATATAAAGGGGTGACCCCCCTCATTTGTAAGGAGGAGAGATTATTGTCTGAGATTGTTGCTAAGAGTTTTTGAAGAAAACACTTAATACATTGTTCTATTGTTGGTGTGTTGGTGTGTTCTTGTGTTGTTTTAGAGCTCACATGGTCTCACTCTCTTCATAGATTAGATTTTCTTTCATGTTATTAGATGGACCAGATTTGATCGGATTGCTTGTTCCAAGATTCATGCTCATACTTTTGGTGTGCAGCTGATTGTTGCATACCGTGCAAATTTAGCCTGAGCTTCCGTTATTTTATTATGTTTAACTTTGATTATCAATAGAGATTGTTCAATTTGATGGTTTCTATTGATGATTTGAAAATATTTAACATAACCTTTGAAGATTGCACCTCCTTCGTGTAGTTGTGCATTTCAAGTGAAGCTAAGCATGGTTGGATTTTTCATAAGTAATCATGTCTTCGTGTTCATAGGATTAGATTATCCTTAGCCTAGTTATCTAGACCTTTCCTCATTTAAATTTCCTCATATCTTAAATCTAAAAAAAAAATAGAGCTTTCATTGCAAATCATTGGTATAGAAATCCTTGAATTTTCTATCTTCTTCAAATGAATGCGTAGGGCCCCTTGGGTTAGCAGCAAACCCATCAACTGACAGAGTCACATCCATGCATTGAAGGAACCTTGGAGTTAGTCATTTGAAATTTTTGTGCAATCTTAGCATACAGACTAATTTTGATCAAGAGAGAGTAAGGTGACCATTGGAAACTCTATTCTGTGTTAGACGTAGTCACAAAAAACATGTCAACAAAATTGGCGCTAGGAGGGCTTGAAGAATTTTCATTGAAGAAGAATTATTTTTGTCCAAGGAAGAATTACGACTCAAGATGGTGTTGCCTAGCACTAGAAGTTAGCCTCCTGTTTTGCAGCCTAGTTTGGGATTTCGTGATCATCAGAAAGACATCATTGCAAACTTAGTTGATTTTGCCTAGAGAATAAACACAATCGAAGAACAATATAATGAAATTCGACTAGTATTATAGGGAGAATGAGAGAAGGCTATTGAGATTGTTGTTGATATTGAAAGAGATTTGCTTAACCAAAGGTTTCCACTTTCTCCATGTGCTTCATGCCTTCGGTGATCCAAGAAGCTGGAGTGTATTAATTCATTCTCACCGGAAAGACATCAAAGGATTCTGCAATCTACTCCAAGAGCGAAGAAATTTTAAGAGCTTATATTCAAGCCAAAATGTGGGAAGAAGGAATTTGCCTCCACAAGTTAGGATTCACCAAGTGTTGAAGATCTTACACGCTTGTTTCAGACTCCACCACCATAGCAACTGATACTAAGAGTAGCTGGTGAAAGTGTTCAGCAAGGACCCGTTTAAACACCAACACCACCAGTTGTTCAACAACAACTAGCACCTGCGATGTCACACTAGCAACAACAACAACAACAACAACAATAAGGCCAAGGAGTGGCTTGGCATCCTATAAATGCTTCCCCTCTCTCAACTTTCAATGCATATCATGACATGCCAAATAATCTAGAGCATTTCTACACTAAGTTCTATGTTAATGATGTCAATCACACTGCTGAAGAGCGTACTAAAGTATTTGAGGATACTCTCCAAAATAGAGATATCCAACACGAGGATGTCGCCTGTCAGTTACTTTTCGTATTCGTTGGGCGAGGAAGCATTCTATTGGTACATTAATCTTCCTATGGATTCTATTGGAACTTGGCAACAGATGAAGGACACTTTCTTGGAGAAATTTAGGTTGCCTGTCTCCCCTGCAGAAGTGTATCAGCAATTCATTGAGATGAGAAGACAAGAACAGGAGCCTATTGGTGCTTTTAACAACAGATTCCAAAGAGCTTATTCTAGGTTGCACTCGCCATACAATGTGAATGATGAAGCAGCTAGAAACATATACTACGCATCCTTGGATTCTTTCACCTCTATGTTTGTCCAGCAAGCTAACCCAAATGACCTGAAGGCAGCCTATTATGAAGATTTTAAGATTAGCCTACAATCACATGTGACTGATGCAAGAACAATGCCTTATAATCCCCAAGCTGGTGTAACGAATTATCTCCCTACTATCAACCCAGTTCCTACTCCTACGAATCAATTAGTGCCTCATCCAGGGGCTCTGATATCACAAGTTCCGCCATCGCAACCAGTCTACCTACAGAACATAACTACTTCATCTAGAATTCAAGAAGAAAGGGACGATATGAAGGAACTGATAGAACAAGTGAAAATGTTGTCTACCAAGGTGACTTACCTTAGAAATCAAAATAACCAGATGCAAAGAATGCAAATAAATTATTAGGCATACCAAGGAGCCAATAGAGGGTATCAAAATAACCCTCCAAATCATTATGAAAACCATCAGGGACATGGCACTGGAAACTAGAATAGCAATCATGGTTTTCAAAGTAATAGCAATAATAATCAGGAATTCCATAAGAAGACATGGAACACAACACCAAACAATGGGGGTGTGCCTTCACCACTAGATAATCCGCCACCCTCAGACAATAGGCCAGTAGATAAAGTGTTCCTGGCAGAAGCTGCCTTGTCAACTTGGTGTAGGCTACACAATACAAGTCAACATTCTGAGCTACAATGTCACGAATTCCAAGTAGCTGCTGATATTTTTAGGCAGGAAATGAGGAATTCTGAGGTTCTTGAAAATCCTCCTCTGACGGAATACGAGATAGTCCCAACACAAAGATATGACCAAGCCATGATTTTAGAGGATTTAAATTCCCACTTTAGTTTGAAGATTATATGCCACCATGTAGGGAACTTACAAATTCCCACCAGCATCAACAAATGGCCTTGTGGAGGCGCCAGTGTATCAAGATTCATCAAAAGTTTCGCCCAATGAACCTTTGGTCAAAGATGGATACATTTTCCCTCCACTGAATAATAGTGTTTTAGTGAAAGTGGTTGGCAAGGTTCAAGCATTTCAACAATCAAATGGAAATGCCACTCCGAAGGTGTATCAGAGAAATTATCAGAACCACGAGCCTCTAACGTCATCTATCCGTCTGAATAATTTCCCAACTCCTCCAAATCCCAATGCCAACAATGTTCCTAGTCTCCCAAGGGATTCACTGGAGTACAGGCAAGCAGTTTCTCCTCAAAGTGAATGAGTCCAACCATCCACTCAACAAGCGAAAAGGAGACAAAAAGATAATTCTCCCAGGGAGGAATTAAAAAGATTGAGCTCTTATATTCTGGAGGAATTCAAGAAAATCAAGATAAGCTTGCCTCTGTTTGAACTAATGAAAGTTCCTGAAGTTAGAGATACTTTGTTGGGAAGCCTAAGCGATGCCCCTGTGATGAGAAGCATTCCTCAAGGCGTGACAAATATTCAAAGAAATGCTCCCAACAATCCGAACCTAGCATCAAATACAAACATTGTCCAGGATGTGCCACAATTCCCTTCAGATGCATTTGAAGCTCCACAACATCCCCTGAGCTTTATTGGAATGGTTCAGAATTCTCCCAACGCTCGACAAGAATAGAATATTGCAATGATTGAACTGGCTCTGCAAAGTGCCCCTATAGTAAAGAAAGAAGAAACAATTCAAAAATTTAGTGAGCCTGTGAAGCCAACTTTTACCGAAATTGTCCAAGAACTGGCTACGGGTCATGATTCACAGTAGGGAGGGAGAAGTCAGGAGTTTGGCAATAATGGTGATCAAAGGAGGAAGCCGAAAATTTGTTATCAAGGAAGGGATGAACCTACTCTTTTCTTGGTTTCTATTAGGATTTTTGGCAAGCTTTTACACAACTATTTAATAGACTCTAGTGCCTCTAGAAATTTTAGTCGTATGCCAGAAGTTGGGTTTAATGCCTCTCCAGACAAACAAGAAGGTCACCCATCTTGACAAGACTGAATTACCCATTGTTGGGGAACTCAATAACATTCACATGCAATTGGTTGCTGACCCTAGGGTGTAGAGTTGTATTGATATTTCAGTCGTGGATATTCCAGATGGCTATGACATGTTATTAAGTAGAGATTGGTCAAGGAAGTTGAATGGATATATCTCTACTAATTTTTCTCACATGTGGCTTCCATGGAAGGGTGTTCCTAATCAAATAAGGGTTGATAGCATGCCTCAATTGCACCTGACAATCACTAAATATGGAGAAGATAATGAGATCCTATTTCTAGAGACTAATCTAGGTATCTGTAGGCCCAAGGTTGAGGAAGTTTTGATGCTACATGGCTCAACAAAGATTGAGTAGAAGGAAGAGATGCCTAACTCCACAAAGATTCTTATTGAAGATGACCCTGAGGAATAGTCGGGTGGAGGCAAGGACATGTTTGATAGTTTTAGAGATTTCATCCTAAAGAGTGTAGAGCAAGAGACTTAGTTGGGTTGAGGCATTGGTGTTCGTGATCTGTTATTACCCAACTGGTGCAGAATTCACAATGCTTTTCATTCAGAGTTTACCTGTGAATTGTGCAAGCTTGCTATTGAGAAAGTAATGAAGATGGTCCTGCCAAGCCCATTAATGACAAGTATGGTAGAAACTAGTAATGTTGGAGCCTATTCCAAGGTAGTACTGGAACTCGAGGATGAAAAAATGAAAAATTTCTCAAGAAAAGGAAAGGAAGAAAGAAATCGTTCAGTCGCCCCAAGTTCAAAATGTTGATCAAATATGGACCTTGAGGTTCAATGGGTCCAAATCCAAGAATGGGAATGGCGCTAGAATTGAATTGATCAGCCCAACTAGAGAGGCTTATCTGGCTGCATATAGACTGCAATTTCCTTGCACCGGCAATATTGTCAAATATGAAGCAATTTCCTTGCACCACAAATAGGAGAAGAGGTTGAAATGCATAGCCCTGAAACCATGGCAGCAACACTTGAGAATGCCACAATGCAGGAATAGAAATTGAAATAGATATATGAAGCTAGGAATAAAAGATTAGAATTTAAGAAGAGGAATTTTAAAAACAACAGTTAGAAGGGTGCAACTCAACATATCAGAAGCATGAAGAAGAACAACACTAGGGATAAAGGAAAAAATTTCAACAAGAATAATAACAGAGAGAATAATAACTATGCAAACAACAAGTACAACAACCGAAACAACAATGGGAAGGATAAGAAAAAGTTGAAGCAAGGACCTAGAGGTGGATGCTTTGTATGTGGAGGAAATAATTATGCTAATCAATGTGATCACCATAAAATTGAGACATGAGGAAAGAGGCAAACGCAACACCAGATTCATGCCGCAGTTGATAACCGTCAAGAAGACTTTCAAGCTTCACCTATTCAATTCAATGGTAAAATTTTTGGTCATGAATCCTCTATTATTATAGACACAAGTGCTACTAAATTTTTTGTGGATCCTAGGATTATATCTGTAGACGTATAAAAATGACCATATTCCTAAATGAATATTCTATGTTCATTTCTCTATTTAATTAAATTCAATTTAATTAAATCACCCGCATTCCTCTATTTAATTAAGTAAATTACTCAATTAAATTCACTATACCATTTAATGAATAAATCATTTTATTCAATTAGAAGCCCCTGTCCACTTTTTAATTAAATTCAAATTTAATTAAAATGGTTATCCTAAATTAAATAAATCTAATTTATTTAATTGCAACCAAATTGAATTAAATTCAATTAATTCTATTTTCCCTCACCCACTTGCAAAATCCTACACCTCCCACTTGCATCCTAAATCCTATTCCTAATTTCTTCTAGAATCTATCTAATCCTAATTAATTAACCCAAACCCATTCATTATCCCTTTTCCCTAAATTTGAGGAGGTCACTTCTCAAATTTGGAGTAAAGTCTTCAAAAGGCATTAAAACCTTTATCCATTCAACAAGCTAACTTGTTGAATGCCCCAAAATTTGGAAGGACTCTTACAAATTTGTCCCCAAAGTCTTCATAACCATTAATGGTTAACTCAAACCTTCTTACATGGTTAAAGAATTTCCATTAACTCAACCTCCATCTAACCCAAGGGTCTCATCAAGCATTTATTGCTTTGACCATAGTTATCCTTAAACCTTTGCACAAGAGTTTATCCTTTGGGTAAAAGATTTATCCAATGGATAATCTTAACTTAACCTTAACCCTTAACCCCTAGGGTAACCATGAGGTCTCCTCAAGCATTTAATGCTTCTTACACCTCCTCTCAACCAACCTTATGTTGACAATTGTCACCATTTCATTGGTGCCAATTGCAAACATGGATTCCCAACTTTCAAACTCAACCCTTGATTGAATCTTTCAATCCTGGCCATCCATTGCCCTATTTTTGCTATAAATAGAGCTCTCATCCCTCCATTTTCATATCATCCAAGTTTGTAGTATCATACTTATGCTCAAATACATTCAAGCTTTCACATTTCATACATGCTCATCATTTAGCCTCTCTTTAAAATAGAAATTAATCTAATATGCATTTTAGAGTATTTCTATTATCATTAGCTTAAATCATTAACTAATATAGTATGCTAGGATAGTTTGTTTACTAACCTTGTCATCTTATAGTTAGTTTATTGCATTTATAGCATCATGCATAGCTTAGGATGCATCTCATATTAAATCAACAAAAAGCTTCCCTCGTTCTTGCATTTGCCATCCCTAAACCATTTTGCTCAGTGATCTGAGAGCAAAAACGTTGGTTTGAGGGACCGTGCAAGATAGAGAACCATGGAACCATCCTTGGGAAGTTGAGTTATGCTTTATAACTCCATAGGTTGCACCAAGAAGTCCTGTGGGTGTGTGAGCAAGGCTCCATAGAGCTCTATTTTTCACATTTTGAGTTCTATCGACCCGCTTTTCTCGTATACATTTCTAGCGCCCACCGTGGGGCATTACCCCATATATCTAATTAGTTTTGAAATATATCCACTTTTGTAGGTACACAGGAAAAATGAAATAGCACATTGAGTTAACTGTTTAGTGCATCCGGTTAATAGCCTAGCGCATTCAGTTCACTGTTCAGCACGTGGGGTCCATCACCTAGCGCGTAAAGTCCATTTATCAACGCATAAAAATACTAATTTTTTCTGTAGGTTTCGACGCGGGAGAAAACAGAATAGCGTCTCGGGTACACGGAGTAGCGCATCCCGAAGATAGTGTAGGACATCCTTGGCTTATTTTAGTGCATTACTGTGATTTTGTAGCACGTACAGTTTGTTCTATAGCACATCACAGGCCGAAATAAGAAAAACAAACATTGTAACCGACAGTTCAAAATTAGACTTGTAGAAGTCCACCGAGGTATCTAACTGGTTTTTTTGCAGGTCTCTAACAACTTCATTGTAGATAGGAGCTTCCTCTTAGGATTAAGATAGTTAGATTTTTACTAACTTATCTAGGTTAGTTTAAAATTTGATTTTCTTTTCTTAAAATTGGACTCACCTTATTTTTGGGCTATAAAAAGAACCACTATCAAAAATTTTCTTGCTTTCATAAGAGAAAACCTTCATTTTACGCTCTAAAAAGAACAACACAAAAATTTCTTTTTGCAAAAATGGAGCTATAAAAAGAACCTCACCATCCTTTGGTGCATAAAAGGATTCATTTTAAAAATTTTGCAAAGGAAAAAACCTCACTTACAAAACTTTTGTTCAAAATCAAAAGAGGGAAGTTATTCCCCTTTTTCGATTTTCTTTTGTTGACCACATCGATAAATTTGCTTTGTTGACCAGATTCTTTCACTAGATTAAATAATCATTGCTTTGAGGAACTAAAAAGAACACCATGCTTTTCTTGGAGCAACATCTCCAAGTAGAGGTTAGCAAATCACTGAATTGAAGGTTTAAAAAGAATTTTTGATTGCCTTGAATCGAAAGAGGAAGGTATATGCTCTCCCCTTAACTGGGTGATCCAAAAAACCAGACCTCTCTTAAAAACCTTTCTTTCCTTCAAAAGCATTTACATCCTTTAGCAGGCCTGCCTTCCCGAGGAGTTGAAATCAACTCTTAAAGCCATTTATGCTCGGTGTGAAGGGAACAACTTAAGTGGGGAATGACTTTGACGCCAAGTATTCCAACCCACTATAATCAAAAGTGAAAAGTGACGAAAGTCCTTTTCAACGGTTGCACGCAGCGATTAGCCTTCCCCTAGTATCCTTGAGATACATAAAGCCTTTGTTCTAAAGGTTGGGAAGCCTCCTGAGGGAGTTTATCACTGACGGCTGAACAGGAAGCCTGATTACGAGCCATAGAAATAGAAACTTTGAACCAAGTCAGTAACCAAACATTTATAACATCATACTGCAAGGGTGGGGAAGAATCCGCCCCTAAGATTACTCACCATATATCTCCCAAGGTAACTACTCAACTATGAAGCAATTCATTTTGAGTTAATTTCTGGCAAAAGGCAAAAAAACGGGCGCCCTCTAGGGGGTGACACGATTGTTTGAGCTGATGGAGTATCGAGACTAGTGGGCTATGATGTTATTTATGACCTTTGAATAAAGAGTCTTTCTGAAGTGTACTATTCGTATCCAAACCTGTTAAAACATTGGGGATTTGAACACATCCTCACAGAACATACACTTTCTGTTAGATTAGGCAAAATGGTTGTCCTTTTTGTGCTGTGCTTACATTTATTACTTCAGAAAATCATCCATCTAGACTGAAAAACTCATGATCAAAACCAAAAATTGTAGAAAACCCAACTAAAGGAAAAAAATAGGGCAGATTAGCGCGTGGGGACAACTCCTTAGCGCGTAGAGTAATTCAGTTAGCGCATCAAGCCATCCAGTTAGCGCATATGTTTCAAACAGTAGCGTTTTATCCCAAAATCAAACCACTGTTAAAACATTTAGCGCATCAGAGAAATAGTCTAGCGCATGGAAGCATCAGCTTAGCGCGTAGCAGCCAAGAATTAGCGCATCAGGTTTAAAAGTTAGCGCGTCACAGACCCAGGTTAGCGCATAACTTTTTAAACAGACAAAAAACAAATTTTTGAATAGTCAAATCTTTAGCGCGTGTCTGGGGGCAGCCTAGCGCGTGTGGTCATTCTTTTAGCACGTGGAGTAATTTTGGTAGCGCATTTCGTCTCTGTTTTAGCGCATAACCAAAAACATATAGACAGGGGGCAAAACAGTGAGGAATTTCAAAATTTTTGAAAACATTTTCAGAAGCCTCTTTTCATCAACAACATTTTTCATCAAAAAAGAGTAGCGAAAACAAAACTTTAAAGGCTATTTCTTGAGCTAAGTTTGTGTTAAAACAAACGTTGTAAGAATCCGAAACTGATCGCATGATAAAACATATCTATCTTATCATCATCTGGAAACCTCATCATAAGTATTAACAGAATCTTTTACCATCTTACGGATTTCATCTCAAAAACACTTGTTTAAACAATTTCAGGTTGTCAAATCAAGTCTCCATATCGGGAGGCTTTTATCCATATCATTTGACACACTTTGTCATGAAGGGGCATCTAAACCTTCATTTTGATAAAGTAAGACTTGAAATTTTTCAAAACAAGATCAACTAAATCCAAACAAATCAAAGGAAACCATTGATCACTCATGCATGACTAATCCCCATATTCTGAGAAGAAAGAACCTTTATCGTAACATCACGTTAAAGAAACAGCAACCTAGTTTTTCCGAATTCATCAAGAGAAATAAGTTTTTATACATCAATCGTCAACTCTTCAAATCTCATCGGGAATTCCTTTATCACGTCAAACGTTATGTCCAAAACAAATCCAACGAATTTGACAAAGAACCTCTAAAAACAAGAGCATATTGTCAAAAGTTTGCTTTTAATCAAATTATAAACTGCCGAGGAAAGATCAATCCATCATTCTTGCCCAATGAGTGTATCACTTATAACACATCTCGACCAGAACCACCCACCCCCGAGCAACATATCAACGAGGATTTTGTTCCCTTCGTCACTGAAAGTTTCTACTAAAATGCCTGTTACTCGCTCTCAAAGAAATCAACAAAGCGAGACACACACAGAATCTAGTATGAATCGAAGGTTGTCAAATCCTTTTGAAGGTCCACACCTAGAGGAGACTGAAATTTCTGAAGCGCTTCTTCAAGAATGTCAGGAAACACTTCATTCCAAAAGCTTGTAGAAAGGCTTATGAAAAATGAAAAAGAAAAATATTTGCTCTTGCTCACAAGTAAAGGAGTAAAACTCCCTGACAACCTTGACACAGACGTGTTTAGGACACAATCCCAGCAGTACGAATATCAAGAACGACAACGAGAAAGGGAAATCCGAGACCCTGAGCAAAACATCCTAGATCAGAACATACCAGAACAACATACACCAATGCAAAACATCTCGGATCAAAACATACCAGAGCAACATACATCGAGACAATACCTTCCCGAGCAAAATATACAGTTCCAAACACCGTTTCAGCCCAGGATCAATACAAGGGAGGAACTTTTGCCTCAACAAGACAATGTACCTTTGGCTGCCCTTACTCAACAAATGCAAATGTTACAAAGGCAAATGCAGGACATGCAACAAGGGACAACAATGCGGTACTCTTTAAACGAAATCTGTCCTTATCCTTTTGATAGGAGATTGCACATGATCCCTTTTCCTCCAAACTCAGGCGTGCCTAAATTTGACAAGTACGATGGAAAAAGTGATCCCCGTGATCATGTCAGAGAATTCTGTACCATGAGTCTTGAGTTTGCTTATGATGACACCTATCTGATGAGGTTATTCCCAAGAAGCTTGGGAGGGCAAACAATGGAATGGTTATCTAAAATTACACCACCTGTCACATCGTTTGATGAATTGGTTAACAAGTTCATAACACAATACTCCTATAACATCCAACACGCCATAACCATGCTAGATGTCTGCAACACCAAACAAAAGAACAACGAAACATTCATGATTTTCCTTCAACGCTGGCGGTGTATGGTATCACGATATCCTCGGGATATCCCAAAAAAGGAGAAAATGGAGATCTTCATCGACAACTTGAATGGTAAAATGAGTTACAGGCTAAAACTCCAATGCATATCGTCTTTCGCTAAATTGATTGAAAATGGCATTCAAGTAGAGGAAGCGTGTGTCAAAAAGGGAACACTCAAATTCTACAAGGAAGGAACAAACTCATCAAACTACAATAACCAGAACAACAGCAACTTGGACAAATCTCGATTTTGGACTCAAAACAAAAACAAAGGCAACAATGAATCACATGATCCCAAATCTAAGCAACCAGTGCTTGCATTATCTGGGAATCCTCAAAATACGAAAAAATCCTAAAAATGCTAATCCAAATGCTAACACATATGCACCAAACACCAATCAAGGACAACTCAATGCAAACAACACCAATGATACTCAAAGCAAAAACATGAATCCAGAACCTAACAACAATTCACGCGACAACACAAACAATTTCCAAAAGCATGTCTTCACACCACTGGGGCAATCACTAGAATCGGCATTCAGAGAACTTCTGGAAAATAAAATTCTCTCCTTGCCGGCAATCAGCAACGATGAACCCCAAATCAAACCACCTTGGTGGAATGATTCACACTATTGTGATTTCCATCGTAACAAGGGTCATCGGACGAACGATTGCATGAGATTGAAAAACATTGTGCAAGACATGATTGATCGAGGTGACTTAACGGTAGATGGTCTCAAAACAAATGGTGATCACGGAGCCTTTAAAAATCCTCTTCCAAATTACAACAAAGATGGAGCTTCAACCTCGAATGATACATGCGGAGCTCATATCAACCATATCTACAACAACACCATAAATCACATATCAACTGAAGATCATCAAGTAAATGTCATCACAATCCGGGATCAGCGTGATCATGAATCTGTTAATGTGACAACCCGAACTCAGAAATATGTCTTAAAAGGGCATACTGTGCCTACAACTACTACACCAAAGATCCAATATGACTTGGTTAGCCAACTACGCAAAACACCAACTCAGATATCTATACTAGAATTGCTGAAACTATCACCCAAACACAAAAACATATTGAAGCAAGCGCTATTGGAAACCAATGTACCTCAAAATCTGGATGCAGACAGATTTCAAGCCATGGTCGCCCATATGACGGGACCTCATAACCTCACCTTCTCCGAGCATGACAATGCTTCCTTGAGTCATCCACATAACACTCCTCTCCATATCGAAGTCATTGTTTGCAAACACCGAGTAAAAAGAGTCTTAATAGATTGAGGAGCCGGACTTAATAGATGTACTTTAAAGCTTATTTGTGCATTAGGCTTCTCAGAAGAGTCTATTGATCCCTACAAGAAGATTACCATCAAGGCCTATGATGATGAGGAAAGGTCCTCTAAAGAAACTGTGATGTTACCCATTCAAGTGGGACCAGTGCAAAAAGATACTATGTGTCAGGTCTTAGACATAGATCTCACCTACAATATTTTGTTAGGATGACCTTGGATACATGAAATGCAGGTAGTACCTTCTATGTATCACCAGTGTGTCAAATTTCCTTATGACGGACAAGAAATCTCCATATCTGCTGATCACAATCCATTTCAACATTGCAACGCAATGGGGGCAGCCCAGGACAGTTTGGTTCCTCATTATAGAGAAAAGCAGCGATCTTCAACATCAAATCTACAAACAACAAAGCCCAACTCATTATCTGAAGCTTTCAATCAGCAAATGCAAATCAAAGACCAAGGTATGAGAGAATACTCTTTGGAGCCCCTATGTTTGGCCAAATTACCAACATCACCCAGATCTCATGGATTGCCTACTATATCAACACATCTGGTAACTCAGCCCATCACCAAGTTTGATGGTACCTTCATCCAATTGGGTACTCTAGCACATGAATCAGAAGACAAAGATATTCTTAGCTGGTTATACAAAGATGAGGAAGAAGATAACATAGTAGCTGCTCTGGATATAGTTCTATCGACACACCTATATGGAAAGGGCTACTTAATCATGCAGCAAATGGGATATGACGGTAAAGGACCTATTGGAAAATGCAAAGAAGGAGTCACTGAACCCATAGATCTTCCTTCACAGCCTAGTAGAGACAAAACAGGACTGGGTTGTAAGCTCACTTTCCTATTAAGAAAGCCGCCATGCTTAACTGCGAAACCTCAATGGAAAGTAAAGAAAAAGTACAAAGAAGAATCCTGGCAGGAAGCATTATTTGAGTCAGCAGAAACAATCTGCAAGGCATGGGAACGTCAAGAACAAAAGTTACATCAGGAAAAGCTTCTAAGCCACAAGAAGGCCATATCTACAGCAGTAGCTCATTTTCAGACACCAATATCTCAAGCACAAATAAAATCATCTCAGGATACCATCATTTCTCCCCGAGGAGGCACAGTCTATGAACAAATACAGAAAGTAGAAGCAGGATCTGATACCGAGTCAACGAAAACTATCAAAATGGTATCCATTATCAAAGATTTGTTTTCACCATACAACATACCAGTTTACAGCACTGATAGAATCTGGGATGATGCCTCCGAGACTGATTCCAATGAATATGAGTGGGGTACCTGCTCAAATGCTACTACAGATATCCTTAATAACACTAACAACATACTCCTTTCATAGGAAGAGCATCACGCAGAAGATAGACCTCTTGAATTTGGACCACAGAACATCTATGATGCCAAGAAAAGCGAACAGAAACATTATGAACAAGTCTATACGGAAGATAATACCATCGAAGACCTCGATGAAATCCTGGACTTCTTTACAATCAAGAACAATCACGATGAAACCTCTGTCTTGACACTTACAGTAGCAGAACTTAATCCACCAAATGATTCCTTACCGCTTGTCTTTCCTGACCTCATCGACTGGGATGAACCTGAAATCCATGATATACCAATTTGCCCAGATGATGAATCTATTATCCACTACCTATGTACCGTTAAACTGGAAACAGGCTCTACTAGTGAACAAAGTAATGATGTCTACCAATCAAGGAGTGCCAAGTCTCTCAGTCGCAAAAACGAACCATGTAAAATATCTGATGTTGAAAACCAGTCAATGGCGGCTCTAGATCACAAAAAGTAAAAATAAAGGACGCATATGAGGGTGAAAACCTTTTCAAGGCACCTAATGATGGGAGAATTGACACTCTTCCTAAGAACTTTCATGAGCGATCACCCATATTGATTGAGCCCACTCAATCAATCAACATCGGTACCACAGAAGCAGTCAAAAACATACACTTTGCAGAGTCTCTGGCAGAGGAGGAAAGATCAACATTCATCATTTTCTTTAAAGAAAAGAAAATTAACTTTGCTTGGTCATATGCTGATATGCCCGGAGTGGATCCACACTTAATCATGCATCACTTGTCCATCTCTCCAGGAGTTAAGCCAGTCAAACAAAAGCTACGAAAGATGAATCCACAGGTGGCACTCATGGTCAAAATTGAACTAAAGAAACTATTAGATGTCGGATTCATCCGACCCATCGACTATGCAGAATGGATTTCCAACATTGTTCCAATATCAAAACTAGATGGTAGTATCAGAATATGCACTGACTTCAGAGATGTCAACAAAGCTTGTCCAAAAGACGACTTTCCTCTGCCCAGTATCGACATAATTGTAGACCTCACAGTAGGACATGCAATGCTCTCACTAATGGACAGTTTTTCAGGCTATAATCAAATCAAAATAGCCCCGGAAGATCAAGATAAAACAACGTTTACCTATCCTTGGGGAACATACTGTTGGAATGTTATGCCTTTTGGCTTAAAGAATGCAGGGGCCACATATCAAAGAGCAATGCCAACAATCTTTCATGACATGATGCACACATTTATGGAAGATTACATGGATGATTTACTAGCTAAATCCTTTACTAGAGCGGGACATCTCAGCATCCTAACAAAGATCTTTGATCAATTGGAGAAATTCCAAGTCAGGCTCAACCCTAAGAAGTGTGTTTTCGCGGTTACATCAGGCAAGTTACTAGGCTACATAGTCTCAGCTAAAGGTATTGAAGTAGATCCAGCAAAGGTACAAGACATTATAGAAATGCCACCACCAAAGAATATCAGTCAACTCAGATCTCTACAAGGATGACTTCAATCAATCAGGCGATTCATCGCTCAGCTAGCAGATAAAAGTCTACCATTTAACCATTTACTACACAAAAATGTACCATTCAAATGGGAGACCAAGTGTGCAGAATCTTTTTACCAAATCAAACAGTATATGATGAATCCACCAGTTCTGGTACCACCAGTCGCAGGAAAGCCACTTATCCTATATATCTCAACAACAGATATATCGCTGGGGGTACTATTGGCACAAGAAGATCAACAAGGAAAGGAACGAGCCATATACTATATCAGTAGGACATTGAATGGCTATGAACTCAACTATACATTCATTGAAAAGGCTTGCCTAATAACGGTCTTCGCATCTCAAAAGTTCTGACATTATATGCTAGCACACACAATTAAGCTAGTGGCAAAAATTGATCCACTCAAATATCTACTCAGCAAAGCAGCTCTTACGGGACGATTGGCCAAATGGGTCACGATTCTCAGTGAATTCGACATCCAATACACAGAAAGATGAGCCATCAAAGGAAAAGCAATTGTAGATCAATTAGCTGACGCACCGCTACCAGGAAAACAAACTATAGAGATTGAATTTCCGGACAGGGACGTTCTTTCTATTTCTACCAAATAATGGACCCTATACTTTGACGGATCCTACACACAACATGGTTCAGGTGCAGGCATTCTATTCATCACTCCTGAAGGACACACTATACCAAGATCATATAGGCTTATGTTCCCATGCACAAATAATGTGGTTGAATATGAGGCATTGGTTATAGGCATCAAAATGGCCGTCGAATGGAAAATCACAGAGTTAAAAGTCTACGGTGACTCACAACTAGTCGTCAATCAGATCAACAATGACTATCAGACAAAGGATGACAAACTGTTACCCTACAAGCGAATGGTGGATGACTTCAAACAGTATTTTGTGCACATCACCTTTGAGCAAATACCAAGGTTGAACAACAAAGCAGCCGATGCAATGGCTACTATCGCTTCATTACTACAAATTCCAGAACAACAGAGTCGTTATGAATTCCTGGTAGAGAAACTGTTCTCCCCAGCTTATGACCACTCTGAATCCCATGTTATCTATGCATTAACTGGTTCAGATTCTCCGTTATATGGACCAATATATGACTACCTTAAGAACAATATCTTACCCATTGACCAATCCCGTAACCAGAAACGTAATTTTATCCAGCAAGCTGCCCGTTATACCCTTACCGCTGATACTTTGTACCGTTGAGGTCTAGATGGTACTCTTCTTCGTTGCCTTGATCATAATGATTCTGATTCCGCTTTACACGAGCTTCATGAAGGTATTTGTGGCACACATTCAAGTGGTACTACTCTTGCTAAAAAGCTTCTAAGGATGGGATACTACTGGCCTACAATGGAGAAGGATTCATACCACTTCGCCAAGAAATGTCCTAAATGCCAGATCCATGGCAATCTGATACATGCACCAGCATAAGAACTACAACCATTTACAACATCCTGGCCTTTTTGTCAGTGGGGACTAGACTTAGTTGGCAAAATTCATCCTTCATCTTCAAATGGACACAAGTTCATTATAACTGCAACGGAATATTTTACCAAATGGATAGAAGTAGTTCCTATGACCACAGTAACTGGGAAACAAATTGCCTCTTTTATCCTAAACTATCTGATCTATAGATATGGTATTCCAAGTTCAATCATCATAGATGATGGACGACCTTTCAAAAACCAAGATGTCCAAGAACTATGTGAAAAATTCAAAATCCAACATCGGTTCTCTACACCATACTACCCACAAGGAAATGGTCAAGCAGAAGCATCTAACAAGACAATACTAAAAATCCTAAAGAAAACAGTGAATGATGCAGGCAAAGATTGGCACGTACAACTTAATCCAACACTTTGGGCATACAGAACTAGCATCCGCACACCTACAGGAGCAACACCATACTCATTGGTATATGGGTCAGAAGCCATTTTACCCCTGGAGGTAGAAATCCCATCTCTCAGAGTCTCTTTGAAAGGTTTAATCCCAGATGAAGAGTATCGAGTTAACCGACTGCACGAACTTGAACTTTTAGATGAAAGACGTCAGCATGCTTACACTCATCTCAAGGCGTATCAGCAACGCATGTGCAGGAGCTACAATCATAAGGTCATCCCTCGCAACTTCAAAGTTGGTGATCTAGTCCTCAAAGAAAATCCAAGAAATCAGCAAGATCGAGAAAAGAAAGGGAAATTTGAACCTAACTGGTTGGGTCCCTATGTCATCATATCAGTCTATGAATTAGGCGCCTATCAGATAACAACTTCAGAAGGAGATATACTCAACAAACCAACTAACAACATACATCTGAAGAAGTACTACACTTGAGTAGTCTAATGCACGAAAAAAGCCAAAACAAACAAAAAAATCAAAAAAAGCAAATAAAAAGGTACAATAAAAACAACTGGTGAAAACCTCGTAAATAGGCGCTGTTGTGAAAGGACGGCTCCTCTATCTATATCCATACCATTTTATCAAACACTATCGGCCATCACCCGACACTTAGCACATATCCATTCAGGACATACTTAGCATAGTCACTATCCTGGTCTATCCATATATATCCTCTTACCACATTCCACCATGGCTTGGAAATCACTGTACATATTCACATCAAGAGGCACACTCAGCTAGGGGCAATAAATCGTCAAAACTTGCAAACATTCAAGACATCAAAACTATTTACAAAACTCAGAAGCATTGCATCCAACAACCAAAACTACGCTTCATCGCAAAACAAAACAAAGAATCACAGAAATACCAAGGATGGATGATTTTTTGAAGTACTAAATGTTGCATTATCACATAAAAATCTTGACTATTTTTGCATTTTGAACTTTTTCAATTATTGGACTCTCTCCCTTTTCTCACTAAAATGCTTCAAAGCTAGAGATCATGGAGCACATCCAATATTTTCTTGGTCTTCTGTCTGGGAGGCGATCACTTGTACTATGTGAATACTTGCCTCGAGACATGATACATTGAATATCACTGAAGGCATGATTCCACTTCACGCATACAAATGATTTAATCTTGTCTGTTTATATGCAATCCACACTCTGGTCATCCTAGTTCAATTATACCTTGACGCTTGTGCTATCTTGCAAAATCAAATATCATGTAAATTTTTCTTAGGTCATTATGGTTCAATTATACCATTATCCTTGCATAAATTTTCAACATATCCTAAACAAATCAATGCTCAATGATGATACCTACAAAGAAAGCAAACAACATATGGTTGTGATAGGATGGCAAATATAGAATGAGGATGCTACAAAAACAATTAGTTGCATATTATTTTACAAATTAGTAGCATATCATTATCATACATCTCATTTTCAAGATACATCTCATAGCATATCATTATCATACATCTCATTTTCAAGATACATCTCACAGCATATCATTACCATACATATCATTTTCAAGATACATCTCACAAACATATCAAAGCATACATCCTACATCATACATTTTATCATATATTTAAACATTTCATCATCATAAAGAAAAGAAAAAGACACATAAGCACATACATCCATATAACACACCACATGATCGAAGATAATGATGCCGTATATATATATATATATATATATATATATATATATATATATATATATATCTCAAAATGATCAAAATGTACAAAATCTATCATCTCTATGTCTAGTACAAAGAATACAATGATAAAAAATACAATAGAGACAACGTCTCTCAAGTATGGCTATCCCCTGACAGAGATGGTCTGGCTCTAGATGTCCCCACCCCTCGATCTCTAGGGGGATCATGTCTCAATGGCCCTGTCACACCTCGGCTCTCAGACCGTGACCCAGTATCTCGAGATCGACTAGATCTCGACTGTGTAAAGCTTTGTACTCGGCGATCCCTGGGTACCGCAGCCTCATAATGCCGACGGTAGTACTCCGCTTCCTGAGCTCTAAAAGATAGCTCTCTCAGAGTGTCTCTCATCGGACCACCCGCCGTTGCCCTCTGCATGCTCGCTACAAGCTCCTCTGCTCGACCCCGCCGCTCTATCTCCATGTCTCGCTCGGTGGTCAACTCCGCAATCTATCGCTGATATGTCAATACCTGTGCCTGCAGCTGCTGTACAGTTACCTGTAGAGTCCTAATCTGTGCATCCTCAACATGAGTGGGGATTCGGATCCATAGTGGTACCTGTGCCAGGGCATCCCCTCTGACTCTGCCTGTCCTCAGTGCAGGAGGCAGTAGCACATCTATCCTCCTCCTCTGCACTGGCCGTGTCGCCTCGTCAGTCCCCCCCACTGCAGCTAAAACCTCTCCCACCCTTCCCTCTCCACCTGCTCCAAGGGCCAACCCCCCTCTCCCTCTATCTCTCACCGCCCATCTCACTGCTCTCTCCAAACCTCTATCTCCTCTCCTCCCTCTATCTCCTCTCCCCCGTCGTCCTCCTCCACCATCTCCATCATCCTCATCGTCTCCACCTCCCTCATCATCATCATCATCAAATGATGGCCGCATCTCCTCTGGATCCGATATCCTCGCCACTGCCCGCGCGACAAACAATCTGGCAAACTCATCTGTCATGCCCGCATCCAAAATCTCCGGAGCATAATCCCATATCTGGCCCGCCAAACTAACAAACTCCTCCACAGCCACCGTGCTATCAATCATCGACCCCCAATCTGGTATGTCCTACCTCCGTCGTGCATACAAGCAGGCCCCCTGAGGTATACCCTGCTATTGACCAAACTGTCGCAAAACTTGGGTGACCACGAACCTCTCAATCATGAATGGGGTCCTCCCGATCAGGTATCTCATCATAAAAACATAGGGCATCTCCAGCCCGTCCTCCACCCATACCTCGCACCCTATATATGGTCGCCAAGTGACTGTATCAATGTCATCCAGCACTCTCCTCCAATGCTCTAGTTTGCCCAGCTTCCATTGGATAACTAGACCCCTGTACCCATAAGCATAGGCACATCCAACGGGCCTATCTCTGTCTGCTAATGGCCTGACGGCCAGAATGTGCTCCCAGCACCATACCTGTAGGAGCGTCATGCCAGCTGACAAACTACCGTAACCCAGGTATACCACCTCATGTAAATCTCTATACAGATGGGCTAGCATAGCCGATCCCCATGCAAACCTGCGGCCCTATGTAACCATGTCCTCTAACACCAACCCCCATCCCACAGAGAATCCCTTTGACCTGCGATCAGGACAAAGGAATCCACCTATAAACCCTGCCAGTACTGATGGAAGCGGTGCATAATCCAAGTCCAGGAACTCCTGCCAAGGGATCTCATATCCGCATACTGTCTCATCATGAAATATGCGGCGAAGTGCCTCTGTGCCACCCTCCTCTGACTACTCATAAGGTAGTAGTACACCTACTACTGGTATGCACAGAATCCTGTAACAGTCCTCTGGCGTGACTATCATCTCACTCGTGGCAAAGTGGAAGGTGTTCGTGTCGCTGTGCCACCTCTCTGCGAGCGCTGTAAGTAACCCCCGGTTCATAGTGAACCGAGGCATATCCAACAGGGACATCAGACCGCATCTCTCAAAAATGTCCAGGTCGGCCTGTGCCAACCGTAGTATCAAAGTCCAAGGCCTAGGAAATCACTCACGCGACTGAACCATGCCCAATCACTCCTGTCAACCAGCAAAACAAGTCCAATATCAGTTTCCAAATCAAAACAACGATATCAAAATCAAAATCACATCAACAACATGAAACAATTTGCTCATCTACATCAAATTCAACATCCTATCACTTCATATCAACTTGTAACACAACTCAAGTTATCAAAAACCATATCAAAACTTGTAAAACAACTCAAGTCTCCAAATCACATAAACTTGTAAAACAACTCAAGTTTCCCACCCATATCAGCTTGTAACACAACTCAAGTTTCCAACCCATATCAGCTTGTAACACAACTCAGGCTTCACACGATGAACTTGAAACAAAGTGCAAAAACAAATCATGTTTTGATCAAAACAACACATTCAAATCTATGCATAACTTGAAATATCACAAATCAAAACAAGTTATATCAACACTCATATTGGACAAATCAATAAAAATCATGACAACAAAACACAACAATTTCACAAATCACCCCATCTCACAACATTTTTCCTGATGCGCTAAAACAGATTCTCCCTGCGCTAAAATCTACCCATGCGCTAAGCTGTTTTTCCCACGTGCTAATCTATTCACCCTATGTGCTAGAATGCATCTATGCATTATCCCTTTTTCCCAATGTGCCACCCAACCTACCCTATGCGCTAAAACCTATTTATGCGCTAACCTATACCTTGCTGACGCTACCTATTTGACCCTATGCGCTAGGTCTACCCTATGCGCTAAAACCCCTTACCCATGCGAACCCCTGTGACCCCTATGCACTAGGTCTCTCTCACGCGCTACCCTGTTGATCTGACGCGCTACCCTATGTTCAACATGCACTACTCTACCACCATGCGCTAACCTAGAACTTTTATGCGCTACACTATTTGTTTCGGACGCAGCCCTAAATTCAAACTTTATGCGCTACCTAAATTTTTGTATGTGCTAAATTATGACTTTGACGTGCTAAACCGATAAAACCGAATTTCAAAAATAAAAAATTGACCAAAAACGACAAAATCAAAAATCAAAAAAGGGTCAAAAGTGTTGACTTATTGGTGGTCCATATGCAGCAGGTCTCCGGTACCTCCGAACACACTCAAAACGATGCCTGGAATACGGAATAGGCATTTTGAATTCTCTCCAAATTCTCTTTCTCCAAAGTCAACAATGCACAAATGAATCAAATCAAAGCCCTTTTCCCCTTTTATAGGAGAAAAATGAAATTAGGGTTAGGGAACTGGCCATGTAATTTGCTCGCGGTCTCCCTTATACCCTAAAACCTGTAAATTATCGGGAGATGAATCAATTTAAAAATTTCACATAGACAAAATCATACACACCAAACACAAATCACCAAATCAAATCCAAAATTTCAAAATATTGATTCATCTCCTGAGGGGGCATCACCATCAAATATCGAATCTGGGGCATCACACATCAAATCAAATCTAGGGCACGACTTGAAAATCGTAAAAGCAACATAAAATTTTCATTTGATCATAAATCACGATAACACATCATTATCTTTGAAATAACATGTGCACACACGTCACTTCAAAGAGGGGCAAAATATAGACGTATAAAAATGACCATATTCCTAAATGAATATTCTATGTTCATTTCTCTATTTAATTAAATTCAATTTAATTAAATCACCCGCATTCCTCTATTTAATTAAGTAAATTACTCAATTAAATTCACTATACCATTTAATGAATAAATCATTTTATTCAATTAAAAGCCCCTGCCCACTTTTTAATTAAATTCAAATTTAATTAAAATGGTTATCCTAAATTAAATAAATCTAATTTATTTAATTGCAACCAAATTGAATTAAATTGAATTAATTCTATTTCCCCTCACCCACTTGCAAAATCCTACACCTCCCACTTGCATCCTAAATCCTATTCCTAATTTCTTCTAAAATCTATCTAATCCTAATTAATTAACCCAAACCCATCCATTATCCCTTTTCCCTAAATTTGAGGAGGTCACTTCTCAAATTTGGAGTAAAGTCTTCAAAAGGCATTAAAGCCTTTATCCATTCTAACTTGTTGAATGCCCCCAAATTTGGAAGGACTTTTACAAATTTGTCCCCAAAGTCTTCATAACCATTAATGGTTAACTCAAACCTTCTTACATGGTTAAAGAATTTCTATTAACTCAACCTCCATGTAACCCAAGGGTCTCATCGAGCATTTATTGCTTTGACCATAGTTATCCTTAAACCTTTGCATAAGAGTTTATCCTTTGGGTAAAAGCTTTATCCAATGGATAATCTCAACTTAACCTTAACCCTTAACCCCTAGGGTAACCATGAGGTCTCTTCAAGCATTTAATGCTTCTTACACCTCCTCTCAACCAACCTTATGTTGACAATTGTCACCATTTCATTGGTGCCAATTGCAAACATGGATTCCCAACTTTCAAACTCAACCCTTGATTGAATCTTTCAATCCTGGCCATCCATTGCCCTATTTTTGCTATAAATAGAGCTCTCATCCCTCCATTTTCATATCATCCAAGTTTGTAGTATCATACTTATGCTCAAATACATTCAAGATTTCACATTTCATACATGCTCATCATTTAGCCTCTCTTTAAATAGAAATTAATCTAATATGCATTTTAGAGTATTTCTATTATCATTAGCTTAAATCATTAACTAACATAGTATGCTAGGATAGTTTTTTTACTAACCTTGTCATCTTATAGTTAGTTTATTGCATTTATAGCATCATGCATAGCTTAGGATGCATCTCATATTAAATCAACAAAAAACATCCCTCGTTCTTGCATTTGCCATCCCTAAACCATTTTGCTCAGTGATCTGAGAGAAAAAACGTTGGTTTGAGGGACCGTGCAAGATAAAGAACCATGGAACCATCCTTGGGAAGCTGAGTTATGCTTTATAACTCCATAGCTTGCACCAAGAAGTCCTGTGGGTGTGTGAGCAAGGCTCCATAGAGCTCTGTTTTTCACATTTTGAGTTCTATCGACCCGCTTTTCTCGCATACAATATCTAAGTTGAATATTAAGTCTGGTTATATATCTAAACCTTGGAATGTTCAATATGGAAACTGGGCAGAGCGGAGGGTAGATCGATGTTTGGCATGCAGTGAATTACAACTTCCAAACTTCCTAACATAAGTGAATCTTTATGTAGCTCCCTTAGGAACTTATGATGTCATTTTAGGAATCAATTGGTTGATTGAGTATAAGGCTATGGTGAATTGTGAAGAGAAAATTGTAACATGCCTTGATGATGTAGGCAACCATGTGGAGATACAAGGAGTTAAAAGCCTTTACAACTTAGGCAAATTTCTGCAATGGAACTTAAGAGGGCCCAAAGGAAGGTTTGTGAAATCTACACCGTGCACATCAAAGAATTGGAGGATGAAAAAAATGGGTTTGATGTAAATCCTATCCTCCGAGAGTACCAAGATGTCTTTCCCAAAGAATTGTCAAGATTGCCTCCCAAAAGGGAATTTGACTTTACTATTGAGTTGCATCTAGGGATTGAACCTCAATGCAAGGCACCCTACAAAATGACAACCACTGAATGAAAGGTAAAACTAAAAGAGTTGATGGATAAGGGTCTAATTAAACCAAGTGTATCACCTTGGGGAGCACCGGTAATCTTTATCAAGAAAAAGGATGGCACACTCTGCTTATGCATTGATTATAGAATGTTGAATAAAATTACCATCAAGAATAGGTACCCACTCCCTAGAATTGATGAGTTGTTTGACCAGATGAAAGGTGCAACAGTGTTCTCAAAAATTAATCTTAGATCAGGATATCACCAACTTAGAATAAAAGATAAAGATATACACAAAACTTCCTTTCGAACTTGTTATGGACACTATGAGTTCATAGTGTTTCCTTTTGGATTGACAAATTCACCAACAACTTTCATGAACCTTATGAATAGTGTCTTTAGGGATTGTTTGGATGATTTTGTCCTAATCTTCATAAATGATATTCTTATCTAATCAAAATCCATAGAGGAACATGAGAAGCACTTAAGGCTAGTTTTGCAATGATTAAGGGAACATAAGCTCTATGGTAAATTGTCCAAGTGCACCTTTTTTCAAAGGAAAATCCATTATCTAGGACATATCATTTCTGAAGGAGTCTTCGTTGATCCAGAAAAGATCAAGGCAATCACAGAATGGCCAGCTCCTCGAAATATTTCTGAGGCTCATAACTTTACGGGATTAGCTGGACATTATAGAAAATTTGTAGAAGGGTTCTATAAGATTTTAGCCTTGATAACTTCATTTCAAAGAAAGGGAAGAAAATTTGATTGGACAAAATAATATGAACAAGCTTTCAACTTACTGAAACAAAAGTTGACCTCGGCACCTATACTCACTATACCTGACCGAAATGGACCATTCATAGTTACCATTGATGCGTCAAGAGAAGGAATAGGAGGAGTATTAATGCAAAATGAACAAGTGGTAGCCTATGAGTCCAAAAAAATGAAGCAACATGAATTTAACTATGCCCCACATGACTTGGAATTAGCTGCTATTGTCCATGCTCTCCAACTGTGGAGACATTATCTCTTAGGTAGGTCATTTGAGTCAAAGATTCATCATCATGGTTTAAGGTACATCTTTACCCAACCTAATTTGAATGCAAGGTAGAGTAGATGGCTAGAATTTTTAAGTGAGTATGATTTTGGGATAGATTACAACAAGGGAAAGGAAAACCAAGTGGTTGATGCCTTGCGAAGAAGAAGGCACCTAGCAATGATAGCAACGACAAGGAATACCTTGAGACAACATGTGTTGCATAATCTCCAAGGGGATGCACATTATTACTTAGTCAAGAGTGCCTTAGAAAGTAATCCTTCTAACCATCGTTTTGATGGATACACTTTTGAGCCAGACAGACTCCTTAGATACATGAAGAGGATGTATGTTCCTAACCAAGGATGGTTAAGGGATTTAATCATGGAGGAAATGCACAATGTTCCTTATTCTAGATACCCTGGTGTGAATAAGATGGTTGCAGATATGAAACCCTTATATTTTTGGTCAGAACTTAAGAAGGATGTAATAATAGCCTATGTGAGGCAATTTTTTGAATGCTAGCGAGTCAAAGCTGAGCATATGCATTCGACAGGGTTGTTATTGTCGTACCATGTGCCAAATTACAAATGGGAAGTGATACGTATGGATTTTATTCAAGGCCTGCCTATGTCCAAATACAAGAATGACATGATATTGGTTGTAGTATACAAATTGACTAAAGTAGCTCATTTTATACTTGGTAACCTTAAGGATGGATCACTAGCTTTGGCACAAAAATTTGTTAAGTAAATCTTCCGATTACATCGAGTACCTGAGACAATAATTTCAGATAAGGATGTGAGAATGACTTCACAATTTTGGACCACTTTGAATGTGGCCTCTGGGACAAATTTGAACTTTAGTGCATCCTACCATCCTCAAACAGATGGTCAAACTGAGAGAGTAAATTAGGTAGTAGAGGACTTATTGAAAATGTACTGTATGGATCAACAATACAAATGGGAGGACTTTCTTGCCTTAGTTGAGTTTGCATACAACAACTCCTATCACTCCTTTATAGGCATGGCACCATTTGAGGCTCTCTATTAGCGTAAGTGCAAAACACCTGTTAGTTGGGATAGAGTGGAAGACACAGTTCTAGTTGGTCCCGAACTACTAATGGAAATGGAAGAACATATGGTGTCAATTAAAGCTAGGCTTAAGGAAGCCATTGACAGATAAAAGAGTTATGCACATAAGAACAAGAATTTGTGATAGTTTTCAGAAGGGGATAAGGTCTTTCTGAGGGTGAGGCCTCATAAGAGTTCTATCTCTTTTGGGAATTCATTGAAGTTTGCACCTAGATATGTTGGGCCTTTCAACATCTTAGAAGTGATTAATCCAGTTGCTTGCCAACTTTCCCTACCACCCGCACTTGCCCATATTCACAATATTTTTCCTGGTTCATTGCTTAAGCCCTATCATTCAAATCTTTTACATATTCTTGATTGGTGTGCACTACAGGTACAGGACCTCGGGGTGGTGCTAGTGGATCCCACTCAGATTATTGATCGACAGACTATTTAGTTGTGCAAGAGAGATCTTAAAGTATAAGGTCCAGTGGGACCATTATTCAGAGGACAATGCTACATTGGAAAATGTTGAGGATATTGAGCATTATTTCCCGTATTTGATTTGATGGACTTAATTATTATTATTTTTATGCATGTTGCATAATAAGACATTGAGACGATGTCTCTTCCTAGTGGGGAAGGATGTCATGACCTGATTTAGATGAATAATTTTAGATTAAGTTGATAAGTTAGGGATTAATGTTACCTGATAATATAGTGTTCAAAGCTATTATTTTTTACATTATGGCACTTGGTGACATTATTATTCTTTATGACATTTTTCTAATATGAGGATTAATTATTATGCTCATTTGATGATATTATTAATACTTGATGCTTGATAACGTGATGTTAATGTAATTTAAAATTATTGATGGTAATTTTAACTTAATGTTTATATTACTATGGATATTTTATTGTGTAATTTGATGATTTTGTTGAGCACAAGGTGGATGCAGGATCGACTATTGAAGGCGGACAAATAACCAAGGAGGGATCTCCTAGCTAGTCAACACTAACCTAGGGAATATGGCCTATCCATTCACAACACACACATAATAATTGTTGGCATTGTGTTGTTATTGATGTCAACCAATATTGTTGTTATTGATGTCAACCAATATAGCATGTTACCCATATAGATTGTCATCGGTAAGTATGGGATGTCAATCGATGTGTTACAAGTTGGGGTTAACCAGTGAGTAAGTATTGGAGAACAGTATTGAATGTCAATCGGTGAGTGATGTGTTGGTAGTGTGTTGTTGCCAACCAGTAAGCATGTGACCGGTAAGAAAGAAAGGTTGAACTAATGAATATTGTGCAGGCAACCGGTAGGCAAGTTTGATGTCAACTAGCAGGACTCCCACATGATAAAGATGATGTCATAGGATGAAGAGAAGAGTGACAAAGAATGTGCTCCACCGGGTTATTTGTCTAGTTGATTTTGTGTCTTCTCAAACAAGGAAGTCATATTGGGGCAATACCGGAAGTAGATAGCGCAATTTAATTACAAACGGTTCCTGGGTAAGTGCACCAAGATGGTGAACAAAATTGGGGGGTATAAGTGGCCACTTTTTTTTTTTTTTCTAAAAATGGGTAAACCTGAACTTCAAAGAGATATTTGAAAGTCATGCACTAAAAAATAGGAGTTGAGAAAACAATAAGAATTGTAGTGCTCTGAATCTAGTTTCTAAACTACTAAAGGTTTTTTAAATTGGATAAGATTAAGAGGGTCAAACCTCTCGTGCATGAAACACTATTCCTGATTTTTTTAGAAAAATATAACATAGTTGTTTTCGTGTGCTATAAAAAATATATAGTTAGATTTAGTATTTTGCAAAACTCTTTGGTAGGATGACAGGTAAGAGTGAGATCTAGAAGTTGTGTATTTTTTTGTAATTTTCTGTTGTGTATTTTGTTTTTTATGATTTTTTGAAGTGACCTCATCGTGGAAATTTGGTACTTGTTCTTGCGCTAGGCATAACTTGCATCAAAATAATAGAAAATGCAAATTTCTTTTTCTAAAAGTGTATAGAATCTAGTGTAGAACAATAATATGTAATTTATTTTGAATTTGGTCAAGTATATCAAAATTTATTAAAAAAATGGTAGACATTTGTCTGTGAGGACTGTTAAGGCACTGGTAAAGAAAATTAAAGTTTACTATGCTAATCTTGTCCAAAAATAGAAAACTTTATATGGTCAAAAAACTGAGAAGATGTGTGAGATTATGGTAGTAATTTTAGAAATACCCACATGATCATTTGTAAACCTAATGATGACAAAGTCGAGAAATCATGTTGGAAGATGAAAAAATGTGTAAAGGGACAAAAATGGGGGGGAAATGGGCTTGCAAGCCTTAGGGTTGTTTTCCAACCTCTTACAAAGTCAAAACCCGAATGGGTTTTGAGAAACAAAAATTACTATTCATATTTCTACATAACTCGCATGGGTTATGAAAAAAAAGCACTATTCACAGTTCTACATAACCCGTACGAGTTACGTAGAAATAAAACCATTATTTTTTGTTTCGCAAAACCCGTATGGGTTATGAAGACATAATAATGTATGCTTTTAAACTTAGCATTTACTACACATATATATAGACATACATATATAATGTGTTTATGTATGTATATATGCATATCTATAGTTATATATACATATATTTATATAGATATATGTATATATGTTTGTATACACTCATCTCTCTCTTCTTTTCCTCTCTCTCTTGTCTTCCTTCCCCCATCACCATCTCTATCTATTCTGAGCCCTAATCATCCTCTTTGAGTTCTATCTCATCTCTCTCCCCCTCACACTTCTCTCTATCGAGTCTCTCACCCTTTTATCCTTCTTGTTCTCTCTCTCTCTCTCTCTCTCTCTCTCTCTCTCTCTCTCTCCCTCTCTTCCTATCCCCTTCTCTCTTTGTCTCTCTCTCTCTCCACTTCCTATTTGGTTCCTAGTTCTACATAACCCATACGGGTTATGCATAACTAAGGCCAAAACTTCTAGTTCTGCATAACCTGTGGGTTTCTAAAAAATATAATGTTCCTTAAAACCAGTATGGGTTTTGAGGAACTTTTGATTTTTATTTATAAAATATAATGTTCCTCAAAATCCGTACAGGTTTTGAGGAAATTTTTGTTTTTTAAATTGTTTTTGGCTAGGCTTGGTGTTACCAAGCATAGCACGTTTTTCAATTTTTAGAACACGCACAGGTTATGAAAATTTTCAATTTTCTTTTTGCATGTGGCCACTTTTTTGTTCACCATCTTGGTGCACTTACCCTCCCATCAGTTATTGACCAGAAGGTGACAAAGATCCTTTCTCACCGGGAGGTTGGTAGGTTGAGTGCAATTGTCCATCTACTCCTACTGGTTGGTGGTAATGCTTACCTTATCTCACAACATGCATGGAATGCATCATAACCCTCCGAGATAAGACTGTCAAAGAAGTTAAAGGCGGGTGGTTGAAGGATCATACCTGATGACCAAAGTGAAACATGAGGTAGCCTCCGATATATGAAACCAGAGATATGAACCAAATCAACAAGATAAGGCATGATGAGCTACTAGGACTGAAAATGAAAGATAAGAAGTGATGAGTTTGCCACTTTGGCAAACCGGTTGAGATGAGGTCCGAGCTAATAAAGAAGAAGGAAAGGCTTAGCATTTGAAGACATGGTTTTATTCTGGGATGTTGATGTCAACCGGGATGCTGATGGAGATTGGTGTTGCCACAGATGGAGACAGTTGAAGATTATTGGCATGGTGTTCTTAAGGGTGTTACTGGTATGCAGGAAGGGGTATTATCAACCGATAAACATATCCACCGGTATGCTAGAAGGTCTGCATTGGAGATTGTTGGCATGTTGTGTCAACCAATAGGTAAGACAGTCGGTAAGCCAACAAAGAGACATAGTGAAGGACTCTCATCTGAACAAGGAGTAGTCTAGGTCATCATGACCTAACCCATAGAATAGTGAAGTTCGTGGCATGAAGGCTAACCGGTTATTGTATAACCGATAGGTAAAGAAGATCGGTACTATAAGGTGTATACCGGTAAAGTATTTTTGGTCGGTGACTCATCCTAAATCGACATAGTCAACTGAGGTGGATGCCAAAAGAGTTGACACGTGGTCTCTAGGTCACAAACGTGTAGTGGTAGATGAAGAGTGTGTCGGTGAGGTGGTTGTATTTAATGCAGACTTCAAAAATCATGGGTCAATTGCAAAGGTTTGTGGCACGATGCAGACTGAAAGGCACAAATTTGTGATGCAATGATCGATGAAGGATGTCCAATTGCAAATCTAGTTTGGAGTAGAAAATAGCGAGAGCATTTAATGTGATTGATAGAAGCAGAGCCCGTGTTTGCCAATTGTAGTAAATGTGTATTGAAAGAAAAGATTTGGTGGTGTTGTTTGTTTTCGTTGCAGGTTGAAAATCTTAGAGATGAGATCTGATCTGATATGATACGAATTGGGTTGGTGAAGAAAACCCTAGGACGCAAGGTTTGATTTTCCGTTTTGGCGGGAAAGCTTGATTATAAATATGTAGATCAAAGATCAAAGTTGAGGATGTCAGATGCAGGAGAACAGATCGTGAGGATGAAGAAGAGAAGGCAATTGTTGAAAACCAGAAGAGTGATCAATCAGAGTGCAAGAGAGGGTTTTAACCGGTAAGGCACAGAGTAACTGGTAACTAGTTACACAGTCTGACAGTTCATCTAATCGGCAGTGGATGAACCATAAGGTAGTTGTAGAAAGTGAAGGAAAGTAGAGAGAGTGTGAGTGAAGATCTGGCAAGGCAGAAGCAAAGCATAAGAGAAATTAGATAAAGAGGATTGTGATCCGACAGAGAAGGGTTAAACTACGAGAGGAGAGTTGAACCGGTAGATAGAAGTTGAATAGGTGTTACAAAACTCATTTGTGACAAGATGCTTTCATTGTAATAAGTTTTTATTTCATTGTAATCACTGAGTTGGTGCTTGGTGTAGGGGTTGGTGCTCCTTGGGTTGGTGCCCTAAATCAATAGGGGTTGATGCTCCTTGGGTTGGTGTCGTAAATCATTGTAATACAATTTTTTATTGTGAGGTTGGATTGGAGTAGTAGACTCCAGCAACATTTCTCACTGAGGTTTTTCCCATATTGGGTTTTCATCGTATATCTGGTGTTATATGATGTGTCTTTGTGTATTTGCATCTTGATCTCTTCTCTTATCTCACCGATATATTCACTTAGTGTTTGAATTGCTAACCAATGCACATAGAAAGGTTTAAAAGGTTTAAAATATTGATAGCCACTGATTCACCCCGCTCTCAGTGGTATCTTGTGTTCTACAATAATTAAACAAATTAATAATAAATAACATTAAGAAATAATTGAAACATAAAATATTAAATTTAAATGTTAATGAAGAGATTACAAGCAAATGAATATTAATTTAATGACTTAATATTAAAATTTAAAATAAAACACGAGTTTTTGGAGAGTAGAGTCGAGCTAATTATTTCTTCATCAACTTCCTAACTGGCTAATCTATTTTAGTCTTCCTCACTTATCTGGTTAATCTATTTTTCTTTTCTTTTCTCTAGTCTAGATCGACAATCCTTGGATCGATTCCCTTAGCCAAATCATTTATAAATATCAAGACAGTGCATGGAAAAAGTCATCGAAGTTTTAGTCATTATTTTCTTTAGTGCTGGGTCGATTTTCTTAAGGGGAAGGTCGATTTGATTGTCAAAGGGAGAAGGCGCTATTGATTTACCAAAACTCCCTCTCTTTTCCACTTAGTGCAGAGGGTACTGATCAATGGAAGAGCAACTTAGAAGATCGATTTTCTATTAAGGAGGAACCACGCCTCCCCTTCTCACTTTCCTCTCCTGCAGATTTCCAACGCCTGGTGTTCTATCACCCATATTCTCTCATATTGGTTGCAGGCGATCTACCAGACAACTCTATCGCCATGTTCTTTCCTACCTCCCACATGGATCTGCAAGGTAATCGTAATTGCTATCTATTCCCCATCTAACATTTGTTTCTGTTATTTTCTTTTTGAATTGATTTGTTATAATCACTTCTCATCCACTCTCTTTTTGCAAATTTATCATGAGTTGATTTGTTTGTTTGCTAATTCCATAAGCTTAGTAGATCGATTTGAATTATTTTGCTCTGCAAATCGCCCATCCCTATCTCGCTCTTCGTATTGGCAAGGTAAATTCTTAAATTCCCTTCTCATTCTCATTTCTGCAGTTGTAAAGTAAAAATCATCCTGCACTATTAATCATAGTTTTTACAGCTATTATTATCCTCGGACGATAGTCGATTTGATGTGAAAATCTCTCTCCCCTGTCACTACTTTTTCTTTCTGTCTTTGCAGAATGATATCTATATTTTCTTGTTAGCGTCCTCTTCTCTTTTTTTTTATGGGTCGACTTGATCTAACTTCTTCATAATTGGGGTTAAGGATTTGTTTCAGGTAACTTATACAATATATGTATATATGTTCTACCCTCGTTCACTGTCTGTCCTCCAAGTGAAGTTGCAGGAGATTTGAACTTTCTCCGTGATAATTGACAGGGGGTTGATTTGTTTATGGTTACTTTGGTGACTTTGACGTTACTTTTGCTAATCCTCTTGTCACCATTTTGGTACCTTTAGCCTTTAATCATCAATATGACTAGTTTCCTAACAATAATCAATTGGTTTAATAATATGTATATATGTATTTAAATATGTAGGTTGTGGCATATGTTCTTGTCTCCATCAGTAAATCTGATTTGATTTCTAAATAATTCTTAGACATAAGTACATAAGACTGTGGTTATTTATTTTAGATTCTTGGTGTTAAATAATTTTCTATAACTCAATATGATCAAGAAGTCGCATATGTTAAATAATTAATGAATAGCCTTGATCTATTTCGTCAATAGGACTTGTTCTCTACCAAAAACTAATTAGTCGGGTTATATCATGATTATAAAATTCCATTATTACCTTTGTTTCTAAGGAGTAGTATTAGTGTAAATTTAAGTTAAGTAATAATAGGTTGTACGCATGGGACAAGTTAGCGTGGCCCTACCTTAACTAGGACAAGGAGAACCCCTTTGACTTCCTTGACCAGAGCTATCTGAATGCCTCCAATTTTGTGGGGAAAGTTTACTTGGAGAGCCCTAGCCCCTGGTTCTTTAGTGACTGTGAAGTGAAGGGCAATTACCAGGGTCTAGGGCTCAGGGTGACAAGGTGGGAACAACTCATAGAGCTAAGCCCCCCTCTCTTGGAGATCATGACGTCGAACGACTAGAGGGAGAGCTCTTACGTAGCGTCATTACTCAGCTCTAGCACAGGCACTGCCAGCGTGGTGGATTTCATTCAACGTGCGCTCTTAGAGCTAGGGCAGTACTACATCAGCTGGTATAAGTCTGCTAGTGCTCTGATGATCATGCAGGATTCTATCTACGTGTTTTATTATACACATAGTAAAATGGTTGTGGTGTCAGGCAGCTCATCCTCGTGTCTGATTTCAGTGCTCCGAGTGATAAAGTGTATGTAAAAACAGGTCCAAAATATAGTTATATCTGAAATAATAGCAATGAATAAGGTAAAACAAGGCACTAGTCAGAGGGAGAAATTACTACAATATAACAATCTAACTTTTATTTATTCAATTCAACAACATATAACCACAATACGTTGTGTGTTACATTTTATTGCACAACTTCATATTTATAGTTGAGCTTGGAAGCTTCTAGAATTCTAGAGAATTCTAAAATTAGAAAGTTCTTTTTCTAGACAGCTTTTAGCTATTTTTCATTTCTATAAAACTCTATTTGTCTAGAATATTCTAGACAATCTTATACCTTAACATCCCCCTTAAGATTGGCTAGAATACTAGGATAAAGGAGATATGAAGAAAAGGGAAACATTTTAACACTATCCCCCCTTAATGTTCACCTCTAACATACGAAGCATTCCTCTTAATTTCAGAAATTTGGCTTCTGTCATACTTTTAGTAAATATATCAGTTGTTAGATCTTCACTTGGATTGAATTGTAGATTAATAGTAGTTTCTTCGATCAAATCTCTATTGTAGTGTACATCAAGCTTAAAATGCTTTGTTTTTGCATGAAAAACTAGATTGTTTGCAACTTGGATGGTGCTTTGATTATCACAATACAAAATAGTAGCTGAACTTTGGGGAAAGCCAAGGTCAAATAAAATATTTTGAATCCATATTGCTTCCTTTCCTACTTCTTTTGCTACTCTATTTTGTGCTTCACATGAAGACAATGATGTAGTTGTTTAATTTTTTGTTGGTTAACCACCTATAGATTTTCTATCATATATATCACCTCCCCAATCACAATCTATATATCCAAGCAAATAAATTGAAGACTTATAGCCATAGTGGATGCCATAGTGTAGTGTTCCACGTATGTATCTCAAAATTCTCTTAGCAACCAACTAGTGACTGTCTTTAGGTGCCTACATAAATCTTGATACTAGATTAATTGCAAAGCATAAATCTGGTCTAGGATGAGTTAAGTAAACCAAACTACCAACAAGATGTCTATATAAAGTGTCATCTGCTCCTTTGAAAGTACATTTTTTAGTAAGCTTGACTCCCGATTTAAAGGGAGTAATAGTTGGCTTGCATCCAAGCATGTTAAATTTTTCTTATAGATCCAAAACATACTTTGATTGTGATATGAATAATCCATCACAGATTCTGTAGAATTGTAGACCAAGAAAGTAATTGAGTTCTCCCAAATCACTCATATGAAATGCCTTCTTAAGATCAAATTTTAAATCATTGATTTTAACCCAATATTTGGTTTGGCAATAAGTAGTTCATCTACATAAACTGCAACAACAAGAGTCTCTTCTTATACTTTCTTCACAAAAAATTTTGGATTAAATTTATACTTTTTAAGCCCATGGAGTAGAAAGTACCTCTCAATCTTCTCATTCCATGCTCGTGGTGCTTGTTTCAGATCATAAAGTGACTTCTTTAATTTACAAACATGATTAGGATTTTCTTGATCTACAAAACCTTGTGGTTAATCCATATATAGTTCTTCATATAAGTCTTCATTTAAGAAAACATTTTTAACATCCATTTGATGAATATTCCACCCAAGACTTGTAGCCAAAGAAAGAATAATTCTAACTGTATATAATTTAATGCCAAGAACAAAGGTTTCTTTATCATTAACACCCTCTTTTTTATAAAACCCTTTAGCAAACAATTTAGCTTTGAATTTTTCAATAGCACCATCTGATTTAAATTTTGTTTTATAAACCCATTTGCAAGCAATAACATTCTTACCTTTCCGACGTGGCACAAGTACCCAAATGTTGTTCTTTAGAAATGCATCATATTCCTCTTTCATAGCTTGCTCGCATTCTTTCTTCCTTCTAGTTTCTTGATATAAGATTGGGTCATGTACTTATAATACTTTGGCCATGAGTGCACTATTGTTCCTTTATTGGTTCTTAGGGCCTTGACTATAGATTTCTTCAATACTCATTGTCTTTTGTCTAGCTAAAGTATCATCTTCTTCATCATCACTGCCTGTGAAAAATAGTTGATCACAAGTATTAGTTTTCTCATTAGTGCATACGTCATTCTCATTGATATAGGAAGCATTAGTTTTGTAGAAGAAGTGGCTGAAAGTTGTGAATGTTCATCAAATTTTACATCTCTACTAACAAAGATTTTTTTCATTGTCAAATCATATAACCTGTAAGCCTTTGATTATTCACTGCAACCCAGAAATAAACACTTATGACTATTTGGTTCTAACTTTTTCCTCTTTTCATTGGGAATACGTATCCAAGAAATACACCCAAATACTTTAAAATAACCAATGTGAGGTTTCCTTCAACTCCAAGCTTCTTCAGAAGTGATACTTATGAGAGCTTTGGTGAGGACTCTATTCACAATATGTGCACCATAAGAAACAACCAAATTCAAAAATTATTATGCAAACTTTTTGAATGCAACATACAATGAGCCTTAACCATTTAATTCTTTTTCCACTTTGGTTTTAAACTAATACCTTAAACTTTTGAAAAATTTCAAACACTTCAATTTTCGTTTCAAGAAAATAAACCTATACTCACCTACTATAATCATCAATAAAAGTGAGAAGGTACCGGGCACCCGAAAGTGATGGATAACCCGGTTCACATAAATCACTATGAATGAGTTGTAGTGGATGATTATCTCTCCATGTTTTATGGTGTTTACCTAATACACATCCTTCACATACTCCTTTAGAAGCTGAGATTTTTGTTAGTCCTCTAACCATATCCTTTCTAACCATTCTTGTAACTTTATATAGTTTATATGTCCAAGTCTAGCATGCCAAAGTTTTGACATGTAATCAGTTTGAGCAATAAAAGAATGGGAGAGTATGTGTTCATCATCAACAAACCCAATGAATTTAAACAGACCTTCTTCATGATCAACTCTTCCAATAGCAATTATATTTCTTGGGTCTTTTCTATCTCTCACAACAACTTGATTATTAGTAACAACAACCTCACATCCTACTTGTGTAATTTTAAATACTAAAATAATATTCACCCATAATCCTTCAACCAATAAAATATTTTTCAAGGATCTATTTGTCACATTAAGAGTCCTTGATCCTAATACAAGAAGTTTCATTTTATTTCCAATAATAATTTCTTGATTTAAAATCCATTCTTTATTAGTGTCTAAAGCAAAGTATCCCCCCTTAACACTAGATTCACTTTTGGTTCTACCACTTACCTCCACATTTAGAACTTGTTCTTTCTTTTTGAGGGAGATGGCTATGAAGCTATGTCTATCCGCCTTGTCATCCTTAAATCTAGCATCCTTGATCTTATATTGTTGTCTTTCATTGTCCCTCCTCTTCAACCATTTTTGTCACAAACAAAGACATTCTCACTTTATACCATTTGACGTCATTACAAACCTTTTCTATAAAGATCCACCTTTCTATGGCCGGTCATTTATCCAAAATTACGATGTAGACTACTTCAAAAGAAACAGAAGCATCTCCATGACTTTTAATTACTTGTTTTCTGAGTAAACGAAAATCAGTAGTGACTCCCGCGAGTCATGGCTGGATCGGATGTGAAGGATTGACTCCAAAAATAACGCGTTACCGTCACGCGAGAACGGAAAAGTATGCAGTGCACATATTTGAGCGAAAGAGGCGCGTCCATCGTCCAATTGGTAGCTGCTTGTATCTGTCACGACTAAAAAGAAGAGCCATGCTTCAAAAATGTGGAAGAAGCGTCCATCCTATATAAAGAGTTGTGCACGGCACTAAAATGCTCGCTTTTCAACACAAATTTCAAGTAACCACATTTCTCCGGCCGCCCTTAGGTCTCCAAAACTGGTCAGTCTAAGTAGTCGATAGTTGGAAATTAACTAAGAAAATTATGAGATTCAACTTAGAGGGGGAATTTGTTTAGTTTCTTTTGATGGTGCCTGCTGTCTCCTCCCTTGCTTCTAAAATTTTGGCTCATGATGATAGTGCTTCTTGGACAATAGTTAACGTAAGAAAAATCTCAAAGGTTATTTCTTTTTTGATTTCTCTTTGGGGTGAACTTGGGTCCCCACTCAAGTTTTAATTGATTTATCTAGTTGTGACTTGGTGTGTGTTCTCATAGAAGGATTGCTGTCATGTAAGATAGTTGCAATGTTGTTCTATTCTTCTTTTGTTGTTTTGTTGTTTATGGTTACATCTTTGGTAACCTCCTTGTTTTGTTCTAGGGTTTGGACCCTATCAAAAACCTAACTTATCTTAATAAAAAACGTACTTCTTGCCATTTCTACTAGTCTACAATTTTTCATTTCAACTACTTCATTTTGTTAAGACATGTAAGTTGAGGTGAAATGTCTCTTGATCCCATTCATATCACAAAAAAATTGAAAAAACTCTAACAAAATTCTCCTCCAAGATAAGTTCTTAAGCATTTGATTTGGATTTTTTTAAAATTTTTCACAACACAAGAAAAGGCTTCATCATTGGTCTTCAAAAAATAAACCCAACGCTTTTGTCAATATAAGTAATAAAATATGATGACTTACCAAACTCTTTGTTTGCATATGACCATAAAATTTTTAGTGAAGTAATTGAAGTAGATAATGGGCCCTCCATGTTGGAATCCAAGAACACTGGGGGTGGGAGAGGGTGGGGGGCTATGAATTAGTGTTCTACCGGTAATATTAATTTTGAACTTATTTCTTATGAACCGATTAACAATAAATAAAATTAAAGTGCATAAACCAAATAACACATAAAGAGGCAACACCATAACACCAATATTTATACGTGGAAAACCCTATAAAGGGAAAAACCACAGTGGGGCTAATACCCACAATATTTAAATACTTGATCAAGGTATACAAATATTACATTGAGGGGATTGCAAATGCAATCAGGCCAACTGCCTGAACCACACTGCTCAAATAGAAGTCTCACTGACTAACACAATATTACAAAGTGATTATAGTAAAAAAACAAACTTATAAATTGCATCTAACCATGCTAGATAAGTTCTGATTCAAGCTATGCTAACCCTCTCTGTGTATCAGTTACGGATGCTCTATTTTGCCCTATTCTGCTACCGGTTTAGACTATGCACGTGAAACTGCACACAAGGCTTCCATTCACTGACCAAAATGCATAATATCAATTTTTGAATCATTTGCAACCAAATTCACATCCTCTACAAAAATAGATCCATTGTTGAAGGGATCTCCTCAAATATCCTTCAAACTTCTCATCATGTCGGCTGCCGGATCACATGGTATTTCATACATTATTCCAATGATCATGTTGACCTTCACACGTTACTAGAAATTGCATGAAAGAAGTAATCAGGGCCAAAAGATCTCTTAGCCGGTTCCCATTCATAACCAGGTTCCAAATACACGTTACCGGGATTAGGAATTAACCAATTATGAAACAACGTTAATATACCGGTTGAGTGTAGTGAATACCGGTTGACCCAATTAAAGAAAAATGATAAATCAATGAATCCCAATAGAGAATATTTACACCTGGAGATGAGTTGCCATCAATGACAAACCAAAATGTCATTAGCCTTACCGAATGAGTGTTAATTGCGAACACTCCATGCAATGCATTTTGAAAAATTCTCACTTGCATGTTTTTCTTCAACACATTCTTCACAAACCTCTTTGTCTTCTTGAACTTTAAGAAAACCATAAACTAATTCTTTTAATGTAAAAAGTTTCAAAATATGATAGTTCAAATGCCCATACGTGAAATGTCATATTCAACTTTTATCTTCATATATCATATTGCCAAGATTTTCAATATACATCATATTCTTTGATATGTGCACAATTATAACCATCTTATTACTTGAATCTTATCATAAATTATACATTGTTGATTTTCAAACATCATCTTATAATTTCATC
Source organism: Cryptomeria japonica (assembly GCF_030272615.1). Classification (NCBI taxonomy): domain Eukaryota; kingdom Viridiplantae; phylum Streptophyta; class Pinopsida; order Cupressales; family Cupressaceae; genus Cryptomeria; species Cryptomeria japonica. Next base: position 67,635,285 of record NC_081415.1, on the reverse strand, counting down.
TCAGACAAGTATCCAACTCTCAGTAAATTAAGATTTAATTTTAAAGTTTATTAATCTAAATTTTATTAAAAAAACTTGATGCATATCTAGAAAATTGTCTAAAGATAGCATTTGAATTATGGTGAACATCACTTTGTCAACATGATCTTCACTCCTCTACTATGTTTGGAAAGGAGGGGGGATATAATTATCACTTGCTCAGTCATGCAGAAGATGAAGATTCCAAGACACTGTTGTTAGCCTTGACAGCCAAATTTGAAGGTTCAAAATACCAAGGTAGCAACATTGAGTTGTGTGGAAAAGACATCATGTTACTGTTGACACACATTTTTTGCCCTTGATGTCAAAGACACATAAATACAACACTTTGATTGGCACGGGTATTCAGTATTAAGTGGTGTATATGACACACATGGTCTTCTCTATTGGCGTTGACATGGTTTAGTTTTTGTGAGCAGTGAATAATATATCAGTGTCATAACACAAATGGTCTTCTCTATTGGCGTTGGCATAGTTTGGTTTCTATGAGAAGTGAACAATATATCAGTGTCATGTATATATCAGTTTTATATCAGTGCAGTTTCAAACTGGTACTCATTGAGCAGTGAACAAGATGTATGGTTTGATTCAGTGGTTCCAGTAATCTACAAGAAATATGGATGATCTATACATGGCTATCATACTTGTTATTCACTATCCTACTGTTATTGCATTTGGTTGGGTTGCATTAGCATATACTTGTCTATTTGTTTATATTTCTCCATTATAGAATGCATGATGAGTGCATGGTCATCATAGGTTATGATCGAATAGATGGAATGAACAGGTATAACAATAATATAACATTGGGATATACATGATTGGTACATTCTTGGTAGTGGCTTTCTTGCATACATTTTATAGTGGTTTATAATTATATTTGGGTATCCAAAGTGCACAGGACATGTCTTGAATATGGACAGGTATACAAATTATTTTATGTATGCATTCTCGTCATATGATGGATTATGAATTCTTGGTATTTCATAAGGTATTGATACCTTAGTTATCTTTGATTCAATAAGGATTGGTGTCTTATCAATTTTATCATTAGTAATTTATCAATTGCTTATCTTTATAGGGATGATAAGATATTGACAACTTATGTCTTACAAGGATTTGTAATTAAGCAATTTGACTTGGTTGCATAAAGGTCTAATGATTTATTATACTTGTCAAACATTATGTAATGCCATTATTATTTGACCAAGGCATTTTGTTGGGCAATGTACTTCAAAAAATGTATTTAATTCCAAAAGTATAGTTTGTGATATGGTAGCCTTGGGATACATTGAACTCATGGGTTTGAGCAGTATTATATTCCTAGATAGCACGATACCATGTAAAAAGGGGACTTGGTGATCATTGTATATGAGAAGGGTAATTATGTTTCTTGACTTTGCACAACACTCATTGCAAGTGTGTAACAAAATTATTAAATTTGATACTATGTAACAAGAAACTTGTCAGTGTCCTTGATTAAATGATTCTTGTCCGATGACAACATCTTTGACAAAAGATTGAGGTTTGAGGTCACGAATTATTGCAAAGTTTTGACATTTGAATGCCATTATTATTATATCATCTGAGTATGCCTTAGGGTGTTGAAGAAGGCATTTTTTTGTAACATTTGATTATTTTGTCTTTATTTTGAAACCTTATCTATGAAGAACTAGGGCATGGGCAGTATAGTTACAGTATCTTTTGGCGCTAAAGGAGAAAGTGGTTACAATGGGAGCATGGTGGTTTTTGAAATGACTCTTGAATATGACAGGTAGAATGATGTCATTTTTGGTTTGGTGGTTTGTCGAGAATAGTTATACTCTTCTATTCTTCTATGTTCTACTATTGTCATTGCTATTTGTTATATTGTGAGAGGGTTTTCATTATTGTGTGTGAAATGAAAAAAAAAAGGTGAAAAAGAGGGTTTGTCGAATTAGGGTTTTTTTTGTTTTGAAAAACCTTAGACAGTAAACAAAAATCTCTATTATTGAAAAGCATTTTGAAACATTGTTGAAACAGTGGCATATTAACATTTGTGTGATTTTAAAGGTCATTTTGAAACATTATTAAGATAGTGAGAAGTTGACATCTTTGTGAGTACAGTGATAAATTTCAAGGGTTTATGCATTGCTTTACATTTACAACTTGATTGTAATATTGCATGGTTTTATTTTAATATACATTTATATTATGACCATGTTGTTAAGATAGAGTCTTGTATAATGGTGTGTGCATATTTTCATTTGTTTCCGAATCTCAAGCAATGAGATGTTCAAAATGTTATTCATTGAAAACAAACAATAAAGCTCTGGATTGTATTGTAATAGGGTAACCCCCTGAAATTGCGTTTCTTCTATTTATTGGAGATTGGTCATGAAGACCATGGATATTTTTCCAGTGAGGATTGTATCCTAGTGAGGGGTCTGCCAATGAGGCATTTTCTTGTCAGTGAAACATTTCTAATCCAGTGACGCTTTGTAATTGTAATTGATCTAATCAAGCTAGTGAGGCAAATTTTGAGTGGTTTTTATTCCTCAATAGGATTTTCCATTCCTAAAATTTTGTGTCCTTATTTTGTTGGTTTGATGTGTTTGGCATGATTATTGTTTTCATGATATTTTCATAATTGTGATGTTTCGAGAAAACACATATATTTGTATCCATAATGCATCATTATTTAAATTGATGTTCCATATGCATATTGCATGTTCACATATTCATTTTTGTTAAAATATTGTTTCCTACTCATCTTCATTATGGTCAATCAAACTCAACAAGTTATAACTGCATAAAAGTTTTATTGTGTCAAAACTTGTATTCAAATTTGAAATTATTTAATTCAAGTTTTTGATTAGTAGAACACTAATTTACTCCCTCTCTCAATGTTCTTTGTACTCCAACAAGTGGTATCAGAGACAAAACCTGTCATAAGTCTAACCATCTTAAGGGATTCTTAGAGGTGGAGTGCTAGTTGTCATGGAAAAGAGCCCGCTAGAAACGGGTGCCCAATTTGTACAAATCGGGCACCCGTTTCACTTCGGGTGCCCGATTTGTACAAATCGGGCACCCATTTCGCTTCGGGTGCTTGAGCCATTCAAAAAAAGGCGCACGCTTTTTGGAAACGAGCGCGCGTTTTTGTTCGGGTGCCCGAAGCTAAACAGGTGCCTATTTTTTTCAAATCGGGTGCCCGTTTTTAACAACGGGTGCCTGTTTCGCTTTCAACGCTACAAAGCGAAACGGGCGCCCATTTTTTGAATTTAAAAAATGGGTGCTCGTTTGTTAAAATTAGGAGCAGGAAACAACCCTTAGCATTTTTTTTTGCTTCGAGATAGGCTTGGTCCACCAAGCCTATGCTTGGACCTCCAAAAAATTACTAAGGTAAAACGACATCAGATTTCTACCTTGGCCTAATTTTTTGAGGGCCTTTCTGATTGAGTTTTTTGACGAAACGAAAACCCATTAGAGTTTTCAGCGTCCTGATTTCAAAAATATAAATTTCATTGTGATAAGATTATTTTTACTATTTTTGCATTATTTATTAATCAAAAGTGAAACCTAAACCTAAAATACCAAGGTTCACTAAACCTTTAATAACTTTTTTGTTTTTAGGATTTTAGAAAAATAAATTATATGACATCGATCTACATACAATTCTTTTAAATATTAAAAAAAATAAAATTGAAAAATATGAAATTTTCATCAAATTATGGTGGTCGTACACTAGATGTTTTGAAAATACGCTTTATTGTCAGTTAAAAATTAATTAAAAAAATATATTCAATAAAAAAATAAACAAAAATATTCTCATCAATATTTGGTGTCTTAATTATCGTTTCCTAGAAGGATTTGCAAAAATTCATTTATTTGCATCAAAAAAGGGTGGTCGTACACGTGTGGTATGGTCCTGAAACAGGCATTTTGAAAAAATTGGTTTTTTAAACATGCCTACTAAAAAGTGATTTCTACCATGTGGATATTAAAATAAATTACATATTTGAAAATTAGACTCCGATCACTACATTTTCTATTACTGAAGTTTTTTGAGATTCAATCTCTAAGTGCATCAAATTTTGACATCAATCGACAGAAAATTTGAAAAACAAAGAAAACTCTTCCACTTTTTGCCCAAAAGTGGGACTCAACTTCTTGTAGCCACCCAAGAGGAATAGGAATAAGAAGGAAAAGTCACAACTAGCAAAAGCAAAAATTCCTAAGGAGAAATCTTATTCTGAAGAAGAAAAGATGTCTAATATAGAATTTGATGAATTTTTAGTGGACATGAATGACTCTAACATAGAAGAGTGTGTTAGTGACCTTGAAGGAGTAGTTGATCTTGAGGCAGAACTTATTTCTGCTCTAGATGAGATTAAGAAACTCAAAATGGATAATCAAAGGTTAAAGCTGCAACTACAAGAGGGAAAGGAATCTAAAACCAAAACTTGTTCAGCCCTTGAGAATGCAGAGAAACTGGTTACTGATTGTAAGAATCAACTTGAAGAAGTCAAGAGAAAAGAAGAAGAATTTAAGAAGATAGCAGATGTGGCTAAATCTAATCTTGAAGTTAAAACAAGTGAGTGTACCAGGGATAACTTTAAGAAACCCCCCCGGGCAACTGTGTAAAATCCTTGCAAATCAGACATTATTTTTGGGGGGAAATTTTCATATCGATGGCGAATTTTTTTTTTTTAAATGAGGAAAAAATTATTTTGTATTGGCGATTTTTTTCTAGGGTACGGAAATGCCATAAATTTCTAGCGAATAATACCTTGTTCTATAGGGAAAATATTTATTGTGGGAGGCAAATAATTATTGTTAAAAGGAACAAATATATAATTGTATGAGCGAAAAATTTTACTTCGAAGGAAATATTATTTAAATGTATTCTCGATTTTTATCCACCGCTTGAAAATTATTTAAATGTATTGGTGAGTTTTATCCACCGCTTGAAAATTATTTAATTTGTTTTGGCGAACATTTTGTTATTTATGGTACAATATATAATTCATTGGTGATTTCATGAATTCATTACCATTAATAGACAAGGAACATCACATCACATCACATAATACATTGAGTCCGGACTCTGCACGATGTATCAATAAGCGCGGCCTCTTTGACACGTAAAGTGTGACACACACATACCTAAAATCTATCAATGATTTTAAACCATTCGATGATCGTAGATCAATGGCTGAAGTTTTATTTCGGCCCAATTTTCTAAAGAGAACATAGCTCACCAGAAAGTGCCTGAAATGGAATTGGATTCAATAGACACATATCAAATATCACGAATCACGATCCATAATTTCATTCATTTAATATATATCTATTCACTTATGACAATCCACTCTGTCCCCACGACTTCCAATGTGATACTTGCCAATTTGGTACTGGTTCATCGCTGTTTCCATTTTTGCACAATAGTGCATTTATGGGAAAGATTTGCAGAGATACGAAAGATATAAAAAAAATTATAGAAATTAATACCATTAAAGAAGTCATTATTACAATCAAGAGCTTCAACAATTTATATACGATCTATGCTTCTTTCATCTTCAATTAGCCTTTGCTCACGGTATTTTAGGTTTATAGGCTCACTGCTCAGGTTGTTTAATTTGTTAATCTGTTTTCTCAAGATGGACACTCCCATCCGCTTGAGAAGCATTTCCGCAGAGGACCAGAGGGCCTTTCTAGGCTCCGTTAGAGACCCAACCCTCCAATTAGTTTGCAAGGAGGTTGGGTCGTTCACCAATGAGGCTGTGCGGATTGTGCTGGGTAGAGAATTTCTGCGAAATGAAAATAGGTACCGTGTTAACACAGACCTTACATCTTGCTTCTTAGCGTCTCTTCTAGACCTGGGAGGAGACAAGGTGGATATGCTGATGCTGTTGAGGAAGGTTTTTAAGGAAGACTTCCTCGAAGCCAACATTACTCTTGCCGTTCTTGTAGAAGTAGGGGTGGGGATCCCTTGGGCGAGTGATTTATCCAAGCTTCTCCTCCCTGACCAAACACTACCAGTGGCCAGACAACCATTTCTCCTAAACCTGAATGCGAAGTAGATGACGCATCACAGAAAATGGGCGCGGATTGGTAGGGACTTCCTCCGGAAATGGTTCCTCCTAGACGACTTTCCAAACTACATGTGGATTGAAGAATTCTCTCAGCTTATGCTATCGGAAGAATTCTACATGGAAGGAGGGCCAGATTCTTAGGGCAAAATTGTAAACAATTCCACTACCTGTGCCCTAGCCCCGACCCCTTGTAGTTTTTTTTTCCTATGTCCTTGAACCCTAATAGGCTGTCAGTGTCTCACTCATTTTGGCTTTTAAGTTTTTGGGGGACTCAAGTCTCAGACGAAAAAATTGTAAATTTCAAAAGCATAAATATTAATGATAATTTTTCAAATTCCAGTTTGTTTCACTTTGCCTCTTACAGTCTTATGGATATAAAAATGCTTTCTATAATTCTATTTCATTTTTATTAATTAATTTCTTTCAAATGATTTTTGTATATGAGCTACGCTATTTCAATTATTTGTTAAACAATGGAAATAAATTTAATACCGTGATCTTTTTTATGTAATGCTATAAAAAAAAAAAATTCAATTCGTTCCATTAATTATCTGTACATTGATTATGGTTGATTATAATTTTATAAATATATACTATATAGTCATTCAAAATACAAAATTTCAAAAGTTGCAAGATACAAAAGTTTATCGGTAAAGGTTTTTTCATTCAATTAATTGAAAAGTTTCAAGATACAAAATTTGCCCACAACTTATAGCAAGCAAACAAAAAAACTAGTTCATTGTCGATAGGCCGCTCACTCAGTCTCACTATCCTCGTGGGTCGCCTCCTCCCAGTCCCTTCCCTCCTCAGAGGTCGATGCTTTGGCTTTCCCTTTTGCTGCTTCAGATTTCATTTTTGGAATGCAGTTTAGGAACCCGAAGTCGAGGTCGCTCTCCAAGCTTGCCAATAGCTGTATGGCCCTTCCTTCTTCAGCCCTATCTCTCAATGCCCTACCAACCTCCATCCTTGCCACCACATGCAAAGCATTCAAGACTTTATCCACCCTCGTTAATTTAACAAAGAGTTTCATCGCTTCCCACCCCACTCGGGCTCGTTCACGGTACTGGTATTTGATTTCATCCTCTGGGCCATGAATAAAAGGAAGCAATTCCTCCTGGTCATCCCCTTCCTTAATTCGAATGCCAACTCCCGGCACCACCCACTCCAAGATTGAATCCAAGTTAATCAAAAACTCCCCATCAATCAATTTGACCAATGTGAGTTTTACCTTTTCCACCTCCGGTTTGAATTCACAGGCCCATGCCATAATCAGAGAGTAAACCTCCATAACAGTTCGATACCGGTGACTGATATGTGCCACCTCCTCCACAAGCATCAGTCGAGCTGCCGCCCACAACTTCTCCTCCTTAAACCTGAACAGTCCTTGCATTCGTTTATCAGATACTTTTCCCAAAAAGGGCACCAACTTCTTGTCTGTTCGAAGTGTGAAATTGGCCTCCATTGTCACCTACAATTTCAAAATCACTTCCTGCAAAAAATGTCTTATAGAAGGTATGATTCTATGAACTATAGATTTGTTCTGCAGTTGCTTCAAAGCAAAAAGTGGTACACAGATCAAAAGGTAAAGAAATTTGCCTCCGTCTTATAGGCCGGGTAATGAATGTGCACGATAAGACATTAATGCCATGAGATCAGGAAAAAGATTTTCTGCCATCCTCCCCTTCCTCCTTTCGTGCGGCATGCCACAGACAACTCCTTGTGCAACAATTAATCGCCACCTTGTCATTTGTACTTTCCAAATTTGCTCGCCTTAACAGGTTGAGGACTACAGTTGCACATTTTTTTAAATTAATAGACTAAATTTATGTTGAACTTTTATATATATTTTTAAACTATTTTTGAAAATTATATATCGTAAACATATTTTCAAAGAATTTTGTTAGACTTTAAATTAATATTTTAGATTTAATATTGACTGTTTTCTTTTTAATATCAAACTTTTACCTTTCAAATTGCATATCAAAATTTATATTTATATTTAGTTATTTGTTTTATTCTAGAAACTAAGTTTCATGTTTTATACTATTTTTGAATTTCAAATTTTTACAAATAATATTAACATTATATTTAATAGTTATCTCAAACTATTGCACATCTTTAATTACAAATAATATTAATATTATATTTAATAGTTATCTCAAACTATTGCCCGGAATTGAACATTTTAAATTTAATTAAATAGAATTAAGTCTATAGTCTATAGACTATAAATCTCTTTTTTAGGCGGAATTTAAAAATGATTAAATAGACTTTAAAAACAAACCCGAAAAGTAATACGAGTATAGTGACGTTCCAGAAAAATGGCAGAAGTCGTGGGACCCACTTCATCTTAAAATAGGTATCATCAATCGTTGGATGAACAAAGATCAATGGCTAGGGTGGATTTTGGCCCAAATGTGGGAAGTGAACACCTTTCTGAGAACTTCGCCCGGAATTAGACATTTTAAATTTAAATAAATATAATTAAGTCTATAAAGCTTTTTTTCGGGCAGAGGTTTAAAATGATTAAATAGACTAAAAATCAAACCCGAAAAGTGACGAGTATGGTGACGTGCCAGAAAAATGGTAAAAGTCATGGGACCCACTACATCTTAAAACAGGTACCATCGACCATTGGATGAACAAAGATCAACGACTTAGGGTGGATTTCGGGGCGAATGTGGGAAGTGAACAGATTTCTGAGAACTTTGCTCGGAAAAGTGACACGAGTATGGTGACGTGCCTGAAAACTGGCAGAAGTCATGGGACCCACGACAACTAACAATAGGTACCATCGTCCGCTGGATGACCAAATATCAACGGCTTAGGGTGGAATTCGGCCCGAATGTGGGAAGTGAACACATTTGGGAGAACTTCGCTCGGAATTGAAACATTTTAAATTTAATTAAATATAAGTAAGTCTATAAAGCACTTTTTCGGACGAAAGTTTAAAATTATTAAACAGACTTAAAAAATAGACCCATAAAGTCACAACAGGTACCTTGGTCCCTTGTCCGTTGGATGAGCAAAGATCAACGACTTAGGGTGGATTTCGGCCCGAATGTGGGAAGTGAACACATTTGGGAGAACTTCGCCCGGAATTGAACGTATTACATTTAATGTCCTCGGAATTTATACTGAAGTAGTGAATGTTTTGTCCTTCAGCATTGAATAGTTATTAATAATAATTAATAAAATTACAACATGATTCTTAATGTCCTCAGAATTTATACTGAAGTAATGAATGTTTTGTTCTTCGGTTTCGAATAGTTATTAATAGTAGTTAATAAAATTACAACATGATTCTTGATATTTTGCCCTTTAGGTTTTACTTTTCTACTTTTTAAAGTTTTCAAAATAAGAGACTCGTAAATCATAATCGTCTTTCATTTCTTGGACAAACCTGTAAATCGAGGGAGATTCAGAAACAACTACTAGATTGAGGAATGCAAGTTGCAATAGAGACTGTCTGCGCCAATCTAGTGAAATAGAAATTCTAATTTCTGGGTAAAATCTAGAACACCTACATCCCGCCTTTTTTTCTTTTGGTAATCTTGTGGTCCAATTTGAGGGTTAGCATTTTCAGGTTTTTATCTAGCATTATTTTGAATTATTAACAATAATAGTGATGGGGAAAACAGGAAGCAATAGTTCAACAAGAAGCCAAGTGAAAAACAAAATGTACCTAACCGAACTGGTTAAAACACCAGGTTTCACTGATGAATACCATGATATTTATGACCCTGCCATCCATGGTGAAAAGCATATCATAGATATTAGATATACATTGTCTAGTAAGGCAGCAGATGCATCCAAGGCAAAATTTACTATTTTAAACCCAATGTTACAACAAAAAACAAATAAAATCGCATCGTGGGATGTTGGATTGGGAAGCATGGTGTTACCTGAACTATTCCCTTGCCTTGATTTTGTCATGGTCTGTGCCAAAATTATGATGAAGATAAAAAAGAAGTTGTCAATAAAAATACAAAAGAGGAAATTCTATCCATAAACGAGGGAGAATTTGCTCATTTGTTGAACCTAGGATTTGTAGCCCAAAATTCAAACGTCCAAATTGACCTTGAAAAGCTGGCAAGGAATTATGAGAGTCTTGATCCAAGTCGCAAAGATTCATTTATCAAAGCTCTAATAAAGATTGGTACTGATATTGTGTTGGAACAGAATCATAAGCCTCCTTATGATACTAAAATTTTTGTTCCATGGGTTGGGGATACTATTTCCTTGCTGTCGTTTTTCTTGGGATTGGAAAATGATAGGGAAGTGGGTGCAAGCCTTCTTGAAATGATTTGTAATATCCATTGTGAAGGTTAGCCAGTAATTTATAATTTTATTGAGCACATTGTAAAATCCATGCAAAAACAATTACTAATGATCAAAAAATGTTCCTGTAAGACATTTAGGTTCTCATCCTACTTGTGCTATCTCCTTCTATCCAAGTATCATGCAATATTTAAGACCAACAAGCTTCAAATTGTGAGCTATAAGATTGATGAGAAGACTGGGAAGAGAACAAAGTGTCCAATATATGATTGGACCCCAAAGATAAGGATGCATGATAACAGAAAGAACTACAACCATTTTGTAGACTTCTTTTTGGCACCAATGTATAATGAAATTACAAGCACTCCAATGCCTAGGTTGCCTGTGTCTTGTAGAGATTGCATTCAACTCGGAAGTCAAATAGAATTGGTTGACTGGTTCTTCATGGAAGAATTCACTATGTTAGGGTTTTACGGATCGGCAGTAAAACCATACAGACTTCCAATACATGTGGCAGAGAGGGTATTTGCATTAGAGTATGTATGGCAATTGGAGAGCACAGATAGGCACTTCCATGGTCAGCAAAAGAAGAGCATATTTCCTTCCTTTCCTTTCTCATGTGGAGGAGGGTTCACATTTGAGAGAAAAGCATTCATTGTGGCACATGATTTCTTGATAGTTTTTAACTTTGGTGATGAGGGTCTCTAGCAGTATGATCCAATCGGTGTAGTTCAAGCAAGGCTTAAGAAAAATGGGAACTGTTCAACGTTATGTCAACATGAAAGTAAACCATTTCTAGAAAAGCTTAGAAAACAAGACTCCTAGGATGAGGTTAAAAAAGAGATGGAGAAAATTGCAGCTGACAATAACATTTCAACAGAAGAAATTTCATCACAAATTATGGCATTGCAAATGCACATAGAGAGGACAACAGAGGAGGGACAGGGCATCCAAAATAGGAGGTCCTACAATTTCTACCTAAAATCTGCTAATCCATCTAAAAAATCTATTCCCAAATCAATTCTGCATGAATGTAAAGAGAATTATTTCACTCAAACCAAAATAAATGATTTTTGGACTACGAGGAGGAATCTCAGTGAACCAAAGACAAGTGTAGAATTTGAGAGCATTGACGAGGATGCAGAGTTTAGCAAATTGTGGGATATGGAGCATGGCGGGACTGAAGGTGATGATGATGAGCATGAGGTTGCCATTGAGCCCCCTCCAACAACTACTACAGTCCCAAAAATATTAGGTGGAGTCAGTGAGTCCATGAAAGAAAAATATAGCAAAGGGGCAAACCTTGTGGAAAAAATGGGTTTTGAAGGTGGTGGTCTAGGTGCCAGAGGAGATGGCATTTGGTATCCACTTCAGGTACAACTTCCATCACAGTCAAAATCAAAAGGTCCTTATAAACCAGTCATTGGACTTGATTCTTCAGATTCATCATGGATAGGTACTACTCATTACCCTCAGGGTCCACCTTCATTTGTTTCAGGTTCAAATCCACAACCACCACCACATCATGGTATTCCCATTGGTGGTGAATCAAGTGCCACTGCCACTAGTGGGGAATCTGAGGATAGTATTCCTATTATTGTTCAGTCAAGTGTCGTTGTGATTGGTGGGGTTGGCATGGGTACTACTACTAATACTAGTTGTCTTGGTGTTGGACAAGGGCAACAAAAAAATATCTCTCGCAAGAGGCCACTAGAGGTAGATACTCAATCTAAAACTATTGAGAATCCTATATCAAGTGTCACTGACACTACAAATCAATCATTTGTAGCTTCAGATCACACACCTCAAAAGACTATGAAAACTATACATGAAAGTGTCAGTGGGAGTGGGACAACATCAGGAACTGTTGTTGGTAATCCTGGCGAAGCATTAGTTAAAACCACAGGAATAAGTGGAACTGGAGCCTATGGTATTCCTATGCCACCTTTCAAACATTCAATTGCTTCAGCAAGCCCAGATTTTCAATTTCGTGATTACTATGAAAAATATGAACACACAACAAAAGCAAATAAAGAAATAAAGAAAGCATTTCATAGGAATTTTGTGTCTGAAGTTGTAAACAAACAACCTGCAAGGAACAAGGTATTTCCAACGTATGACCCACAGAAAGATATGATGGAGTTCATGGTTGTTATGCCCCCGGACACATCTAAAGATAAAAATCCATCACACAGTCAGATAGATCCCTCTCAATTTCAAGTTAGCACCCTCCAAATGGATTTTTCCAAGTACATAATGTGGACAAAATTAGTGTGTCAAAAAGGACTAATGAAGTGGTCTACACTTCACTGCAAAAGGTGGAGAGAGAAAAAATAAACTGGAGAAACAAATAGAAAATTTACAAGCAAGCCTGGAAAACAAAAAATCAAGGAGGAAAGCAGTAGATAGCAAGTGAAATGATTTACAGAAAAGAATTAAAAATTCAGGCTCTGCAGTAGAAATTGCAGAGCAGGAGAAGAAGGATGCAGAATTGAAGGACCTAACTAAAAAACTGGCTAAAAGCAGTAAAAAAATTGTTGAGGAAAAAACTAGTTTTCAAAAATTATACAAAAGTTATGAGTCTGCTGCCGCCGAAATGAGAAAGTTACAAGATCTATTGGATCATGGGAAGGAAAAAGAAAAACATTTGCAAGAGGAAGTAGAGGAAGAAAGAAAAAAATGTGCACAAGTGAAAGAAGACCTGCACAATGCAAATGATAAAATAAAAACTTTGGAGGATAGATTGAAAGATAATATGAAAAATACAACGAAGTATATACAAGAAAACATTTGGCGGCAAATAATGCAGAGGAGTGAGAAGTTGTGTGAATGGTTTCAATTGACTGAAAGTATGAGACAAATTTTTATAGAAATCAAAGGGCACTATGAGAAGAGCACACATGTTTATTCAAAAGAGGAAATAGCAAAAAAGATTCTGAAAGTAGTCTACAGTTCCAGTGATAGCTACTTGGCATCCAAGGGAATTAAGAGCCACATTGATGCCACAGTTAAGACATCATCTATCATTCAAAAATGCCAGAAGCTAAGGGAAACATCAGAAGTTATGGACAGTTGTGGAAAAAAGATAGTGAAGTTGCAAGAAAAGAAAAATAATTTTATTAAACTTGGTTTGCCTAAGCCTGTTGACACATCAAATAAATTCATTGGAGAAGAAGCTTACAAAAAAATCATGGAGATAAAAATGAAGTCTGATTTAGACTTGCTTCCAAAGGAAACAACTCCCAAAAGCTTTCTGGAATTCATCCAACCATTTACAACTCTAAATACGGTATTGGATGAAACAGTGATGTCAAGTAAATCTTATAAATATGGAATGTTGATGAAGTTGGAGTTGACTTTCCATAGTTTACAGAATATTGACCTTCCATCAGACGAAGAGTGGAGCACCCTACAAAAACTGACACAAAATTCTTAAGAATCATAGTATGTATTGCACAATTTTCTTCTTTTATTCTTAATTTCAAGGTTTTATGTTTTTTCTGTTTGCTATTTTGCTAATCCAGCCTATGAATCTATGATGCACAGTGCAAAACTTCAGCCAGTAAATTTGCATTCTCAAATTCTCCCTTGCTTTAACATTTATGCATTTCTCTATTTCTGATTAGTAGGTTTTAGGCACTGCTATTATCTATGTTTAATTTGTCATGGCGTGAATTAATATTTAATTTTGAACTCTACTTTTTGAACAGGAGACATCAAACATGTAGCAGATGTTAAATTGCTAATACGGCCTGTGATGGCCATATAAATATGTGTTGAGTTTGTGATTTTGATGTTCAGTGTTCACATGTTGCAAACTTGCAATTCGACCTGAAGCTGTTGTTGCTCCCTTGTTTCTATAAAAGGGAATTCAGGGTCATTTGCAATTTTGCAAAGGGTTCTACTTCTGAAACTTTGTATTCACTTTTGCAATTGGCATGGAGAATCACACAGATTGGTGTATTACTATTGAATGAATTGTATCATATGGCTATATTTTGAAAGAATTAATGAAAATCTAAGTTCTCAACATGTGTATTACTATTAAATGAATTGTATCATATGGTTCTGAAATGTATCACACAGATTTGAGACTCAAACATGTATAAATAAGCAATAAACATCTTTGTATCAATAAACACATTATGGTTTTTTTTTATTATGCTATTTTAAATCTGGAAATAGAAAGTTGAAAAATATAATTACAAATCAATATTAAATTCTAATTGCAAAAAGTAATATGCTTTTATAATATGAATGATGAGATATAGTAATAAGATTAATAAATACCAATCCCTTACAGTTGCCATTCATCCTCATCAAATTCAGTGCTTTCTTGATTCATGTCTCTGGTTTCTTCACTCTGAGTCTGAGTCTGCATATCTTCGCGGAACTACATCTCAATGCTACTAGTAGGTCCAGTAGTCCCACTGGCACTTTGGTTTGAAGTGTTGCCCAAACCTCTTCTTTCACATTTGGACCTCCAGATTTGCAGTGCCCTATCATAAGGAAAAGTGTGGACATTTTTCACGTTGGCACAAACTTGTGTACATTACACAAGAGACAACACAAATTACCCAAAAGATTAGCTTGAGGTAAGTGGGAGAAGGTTAGTGTCTTATATTTTTAGCCCCTAGGCAAACAAGGAATTTGAGTAAGATTATGTGTAGTGCTATTAAAAGACAATATTGTTGTAGTTGCTTTGGTTGCTTCTTGAGTTGATTCAAGAATTGATTTTTGTGTCAAGATTGTTTCACATATGTCACTTAGATGTTCATCCTTATCAATCAATAATGATGTTGGCGCATGAGTAATATGCCATAACAAGATTTTGGTATCAAAGGGTGTTCATCAATTGATTAAACTATCAAAATTTGGAGGTTCATGGTTATATAAGGAAGAAATAATAATCCTAAGAAGAGTTGATGATGACACTGTGTTATAATGGAATTTATATTAAGGCCTTTAATAGTAGTATATGCTTTAATTCATTGTGCAGTTACTTGGTGTCTTCAGAGGTTATTGATGATGTCTTTCCTAGTGTTATATTTTTATGCTAGAGATACAGTGACAAGATGTGATTGTTCAAGGTTTTGTCATTCATCATTGTTTACATATTTGAACATGAAAACTCCAGTGATCTATGGGGTAGTGTTTTTTTTTCATACAAAATATTGTAGTGATCATTGTTTTAACAACAATTTGAAATATGGTCCCATGACAAATAAGTATGGCAGTTCTTGCTTGAAGAATCATGCATTTGTATCAAACATATCAACAATATATTTAGTGTGATAGATTTGTGATAATACTCTTAAAAATAATAAGTTGTTTGTGTGGTGATGGTGTTGACCCTTTGTATATCTCAATCATTATTTACATCTGATAGAGAACACACACACACACACACTCACACTCACACACACACATATTGCTATGCATCATAGACTGTTTGAGACAGAGAGTCTAGACTTTGATAGTGTGACAAGATAATGTTATCCATGAATCAAGTATATGAGAAAATGCATCCTTAAAGATCTCTGGAAATGCTTGATAATGAATGCTTCAATGGTTGAATACTTGATTGCCTATATAAAATTGCTAGGATGAAATTAGGTTGATCAAATGCCTTTATATATGAGATCTTAGTTCAATTTACCAATTAGGTTGGCTTCCAATGTTCACATAGAGCCACCAATTTAATTTCCCATCGGAGTGATAGGTCACACCCTCCACTTGAAAATGTGCCCCATTGAGGGGGACCAGGGTCTTGGGCGCTTTGGTCCTAGGACCAGGCACTCTGGTCCTCCTCAATTAGGGACCTCAACTTATCCCCAAGGAGAAGAACATAGTTCTGGATGATCAATTGGCAGGTGTATATGGCATAAAAAATGGAGTTAAGGCACTAAATGGACCTAGATAGGAGATGAGAGGGAAACGCACTAAAGTAGGGGCACAAACATGAGGTACAAATTGGCCCAATGAAAATTTATGATGCTACAGAGACATTTTGTCAAATAGTTTAGGTCCCTTGGCTTTTCTTGTGCATTTTACAAATCCTTCTGCCAAATAATTTTTGGAGCCATTCTATCAAACAATTCACTCTCCTTTTCTATGCTTACACATTTTTCTTATATGTTTGCTAGGGAAGTTTCAGCTGCAACATCTCCAAAATTCCTCTATCATTTATCATGTTATGGATCTCCATATCCTATTCCAAAGCTCTCATTTTCGCACAGGTTGTGAGGATGCTAGTAGGCATTAAAAAGTTTGGCACTACGCTTGCCAATCGTATTTGGTTGAAAATATCTAAATCCTTTTCAACAAATACATATTGTGCATATCCTCTAATCATATGAGACAAAAGATGACAACCTAGTTGATGTTAAATTTGGTACCCTCTATTCATTGTTCATTCCATGGGATGGCAACCAAAAATAGAAATTGGAGGTCTTGGAATGGGGGGCTATTCTTTCTGTGTCATTGTTGCTCAAGGATCTTTGGTGTTGGTTCCCCTATAATAGGCAATAAGCGATTCCCTATTCAAATCATTCACAAGAATCTCAATTTCTATAGAAGCATTCAATGAAACCATATTTCTTTAAAACATCTGATCAAATAGGTCATGTGCCTTAGTTTTGCTTCCACTTTTTTGCATACATGTTTACCAAAGCATTTCCAATTAATATCTAACAATAATTGCCCTTCTATTATACTTTCTTGGATGTTCAAACCTTGTTAAGAAATCTCCCATTTTAGCATAGGCTAGGAGAACAGTGGGAAATAAAAACTACCCATGGGCTACAATTGAACATATATGAACATCCAATTAAATTTGCGTGGGAGAAATTTTTGAATTTGACTGCTAACGGAAATGGGAACAGACAGAAGTAGACCTTGACAAAGGAACCCATAATTCTTACTTAAGTAGACAAAGGCTTAGGGAAAGTCCCCATGTTGCTGCTTAAGCTTATTTTGGCTAGCAGCAATTGCCCAGCTTTTTGAGGAGTAATTTGTGGAGCATGTGGCCCCATGGATAGTAAAAGCGCTACTTATTTTTATGCAATCCTCTTAAGTAATTTTTGTAAATAAAATTATTAGTAATATTCTTGCAAATAAAATTTGTAGGCAAATAAAAAGGAGAGGAAAAAAATATGGTGAAGCCACATGTGGGGATTTTCAATAAGCAGTCACTACTTTTTTTTAGCCACCCCCCTTTTTCAAAGCTTATTTTCAATTTTTAAAAAGTGTCTACTCCACTAAAATAGGGGAAGATTCTAGTTTATCCTTTTCTCCTCATTAAATATTCATATGTAGGGCTGCATGGGGACATGGGGTTAGTGTTTGATGTTTAAGTTGGGTCATCCCAAATCTTAAAGGGACACTGAGAATTAGTCCAACACAGGCATGGTACATGGTTCAACTAAAATCCTCGCATTTCAACATACACGTCAAATACTCACATTTCAACACAGCCCTCCCATCTTCAAAACTAGCTTATTAAGTACTTAATATTTTATATATTTAATTATTTATAATTAAAATGAAATAAATTAAATTAATATATTAAATACTATTTAAAGGACAAATTAGTATGTTAATATTAAACATTGATTAATATACCCTCCTCTATTCAAAAATGCAAATTCGAGAATGCATATAAGTTTGTATTTGTGTAATTTGAAGGTACTTTCTATATTATTCACATAATAAAGGAGATGATTGATGACAAATAAATACTGCAGCACTTAAGAATTAACAAAGACTAGAATTGAAGGTGAAGGAAGGAACTAAGTGCGAGTTTTACTAAATTAGACTTGTGCTGTGCGGAAGTGACCTAGAGCTATGGAATTGAGAGAAGTACTCACAATTCTAAAATATTTTCCAGGCCGAAAGTATCCATTTTCACTCTTTAGAGAAGCAGATTTTGTGACATTAGATTTCATTCTTCACCATTGTTTTATGGCGGAGAAGAAATTATATCGTATCATATATTATTGTGGAGGCAAATTCCTAGCATAGAGACGGGCTACATGTTATATCTACTTAATGTCCCTTTATGGTGCATGTAGTGCACCTCTCCAATGGGGTGGCCTTAAGTACATGTAGTGCATGTGAAATAAACATTAAAATTATATTTCTGCACATTAAAATTACTGATACTCTTACTTCCAACCAGTTTACTAATCTCCTTACCGTCACAACTCAGGACTATCATCTGCTGCCTTTCCTGGAAATCCATGCTCCACATGGATACCCCAGCCCGAGGATTGAATGTCTTGTTAATTATGGGTAGCTTGGACAGCTGTTCATCCTGACCCAGAAATAGCAGCATTAGGTATGGGTAGTTTGGACAGCTGTTCGTCCTGACCTAGAAACTAGAAAATGGTTGTTTTTGTTAGATCCTATTGTTAGGATAAAAGCAATTGTTATTTAATAGTGGCTCTTTTTAGGTGACACCTCATAGCCAAAATTAGTTATTGGTTATTGAGTTGTCTTAATCTTAGCCGTTGGTTTGAATTAATCTCGATCGTTGGTTTTCCAACAGAGTAGTATAAAAAGGGGTCATGGGTCATTTGGAAAATATGAAGTTTGTGAATTATTTGCAGAGTTAGCAAATAGTCTTGCGGTGTTAGCAAGGGACACAATGATAGCGTTGGGGATAGCAGTGCAGGAATATCAGCGGGAGAAATTGGGAGGTTGTTAGAGTTCTGCCAGTGAGAGACAAGGAATTTTGTATCTCTTAATTTGTTGAAGTTAATATATTTCTCATCTGCAGTACTGGTTTTCCCTTCGGGGTTTTTCCAGGGACAATTATCTGGAAATATTGTGTCATTGTGTTACATATTTCTTTCCGCCTATTTTTTATTTGTGAAGTTGTAGTTGTGTTATTTTCCAATATTTGTTGATCAAATAATCTATTAAAGATAGGAGGTTAATAATCAGTAACTGCAATAGAATTTTCACATGGTATCAGAGCTAAGTTAAGGGTAGAAGAGATTTACCCTAGGCGAAGGAAACTAAGGGTTTATAAAACCTAGTTTAACCTCTTTAGAATTTTTATTTTCTTTAACCTTTGAGATGGCCTCAGTTGGTTTAAGAGATCGGGACAGATTGGATGGAGCCTCTAATTTTGGTGTCTGGAAAGCCAGAATTTCTTTATTGCTAGAAGAGAATGGTATCAAGGAATATGTTACCACTATTGTGATTGTACCTTCAGATGCAACACAACTTGTAGCATACAAGAAGGAGGATTCCAAGGCGAGGAGGCTAATCCTTGATGGTGTCAAGGACCATATAGTTCCACATATTGCAGAGTTAGATATTGCAAAGAAGATGTGGGATGCCATTCTGAATCTGTACCAGAATGCTACCACTAATCGGAAGCTGATTCTCAGAGAAAAGCTAAGGAATACCTGATAAGGGAGAAGACGTGACGAGTTACCTCACCAGACTCAGACTTGTCAAGGATGAGTTAGCGGCTGTTGGAGATAAACCAAGTGATGATGAGCTGGTACGGATAGCCCTAAATGGGTTTTCTAAGCAATGGGATGTCTTTGTTCAAGTTGTTAATGGACGAGACACCTTACCAAGTTGGGATTGACTTTGGAGTGACTTCACTCAGGAGGAGCTTAGACTAAGCCTTGTCAATGGAGCCAACAATAAGAGTCAGAAAAGTGAGGCAGAACAGGAGAACGTTGCCCTAGCGGGTAAAGGAAAAGCAAAGAAGGGGTCCAGCAAATGATCAAATCCACAAGGTGAGAAGAAGAAGAAAGACTTGTTGAAGATCAAGTGTTACAACTGTCACGAGTTTGGCCACTATATCAGCGATTGCCCAGAAAGGAAGAAGAATGACAAGAAAGGCAAGAAGCAAGTTGTAGCTTCAGCAAGTGCAAATGAGCTCTCGAATAGAATGGAAGATGAGTTTGCATTCATGGCATGTATGGTTAGCTCAACCTCACAAAGTGTTTGGTACATAGATAGTGGGGTGTCATTTCATATGATAGGAGTTAGAGAATACTTCTCCAGTTATAAGGAGGAGAGCACCAGAATCCAGATCTCTATGGGAAACATGTCCAAACTCAACTCAGTTGGGAAAGGGACTGTTCAGTTTCAGAGGGAGAATGGTAAGATGATTCCTCTTCATGATGTGTTGCATGTTCCAGGCTTAGGGATGAATTTGATTTTTGTATCTATCCTTCAGGACAAAGGGTACAATGTACTCTTTAGAGGGGCACATGTATTGATTAAGCATAAGGATTGGAAATCGCCCATAGCTATTGGAGTTAGGAGTGGTCGACTTTATAGGTTGTAGTTTGATACTCCTAAGGCACTCATCAGCAGCAGTAATACTAGAGATCTTGGAGAGCTATGGCATAGGAGGATGGGCCATATACATCATGGAGCACTTAAATTGCTTCATGAGACTGTGACAGGTGTTCCAGAGGTGAGAACAGAGCATGATGATGTATGTAAGGGATGTGTGTTGGGGAAGTTTGTGAAAGCAACTTTTCCTTGAGGAGTGACACTAGATCCAAGGGTGTTCTCGATCCAGTACATTCAGATGTATGTGGACCAATGTCGACGAAATCTCTCAGCGGGTATGAGTACTTTATTACTTTTATTGATGATTTCTCTAGGAAGACCTGTATATACTTCTTGAAGACCAAGGATGAGGTTTTCAGTCGCTTCCAAGAGTTCAAGGCTCTTGTGGAGAAGTCGATAGGAAAGAAGATAAAGGTTCTTTGGTCAGACAATGGAGGTGAGTACAAAGGAAATGAGTTGCAGGAGTTCTGCACCAAGGAAGGAATCAAGAGAGAGTGGATTGTTCCTTACAATCCGCAACCGAATGGAGTTGCTGAGAATCGGTCTATATCGGAGGCAGCAAGAGCTATGTTGCATGACCAAGATATGCCTCATTATCTGTGGGCAGAGGCATGCAGTACAACAGTATACATACAAAATAGAGTTCCACATAAGGTACTGGAGAAGATGACACCAGAGGAAGCATTCACTGGGAAGAAGCTAGATGTCAGTCACTTTAGGATCTTTGGGAGTTTGGCATATTGCCACATTCCTAAGGATACACATACAAAGTTAGATCAGACTGCAGAAAAGGGGTACTTTGTGGGGTACAGTGAAACCTCAAAGGCATATCAGATATTTATTCCACGGACCAGGAGGATTATAGTCAGGCGTGATGTCAAGTTCATGGAGGACAAGGCATTTAGAAGGTCCAGAGATTTGCTAGCAGATGATCAGAGTGAGCAACCGACAGAAGCTCCAAGGATAGCTCAATTGAGTCAAGGGCAACAAATCTCAAGTACAGTTACTAGTACAAGCATAGGCTCAGGTAGTGAGAGTTCACAGAGTATGGAGCAACTGGTGCAACAGGAGATGCATCAAGAAGACATGGAGGTTGATGTTTCATCCTCTATAGTTGGCAGTAGGAATCATGAGGTTCAACCGACACAAAAGAATACTCAGGAGTTAGTGGGTACTCCTAGGAGGAGTAGTAGACAACGGAAACAACCAGCCAGGTATGATGACTATGTAGCATTAGTTAGTCAGTTGGTAGATAGTGAACCTTCCTGCTATCAGGAGGTTGCACAACATCAGGTGTGGCAAGATGCAATGGTTGAGGAGTATACCTCAATAATGCAGAACGATGTGTGGGAAGTAGTTCCTAGACCAACAGATAGGGCTGTGGTTGGATCACGTTGGATCTATAAGATCAAGCATGGTGCATATGGTAGCATCGAGAAATACAAGCAAGGTTCATGGCAAAGGGGTTCTCTCAGAAGGAGGGAATAGACTATGAGGAGACATTTGCTCCAGTGGCCAGGTATACTTCTATACAAGCTGTAATATCAGTTTTAGCACAGATGGGATGGCAGATCCATCAAATGGATATCAAGACAACGTTCCTAAATGGCGAGTTGAAAGAGGAGGTATACATAGAACAACCAGAGGGCTTTGTAGCACATAGTAAAGAGACCCACGTGTGTAGATTAAAGAGAGATTTGTACGGACTCAAGCAGGCTCCCAGAGCGTGGTATGAGCTCATTGATAGTTACTTGCAGGAAATGGGCTTTGTAAAGAGTGAGACGGATGCTAACGTCTACTACTTGGTGGTTGGGGGTGAGATTCTCATTTTTGTCCTGTATGTGGATGACTTGTTTCTAATTGGTTCACTAGGGCTCATAGAGGAGTGCAAGAGGGACCTTGCAGCAGAGTTCGAGATGAAAGATTTGGGACTTATGCACTACTTTCTAGGCATGGAGGTATGACAGACAGATGGAGACATTTTCCTTGGGCAAGGGAAATATTGCATCGAAATATTGAAGAGGTTCAAGATGGAAGATTGCAAAGCCATGTCTACACCTATGATCACAAATTGGAGGAAGGTAGACACATCTAGAGAGAAGGATGTAGATCCCACCTTATACAGGTAGTTGATTGGTTCTCTCATGTATTTGGTCAATACCAAGCCAGATATAGCATTTGTAGTTAACTCTCTTAGTCAGTTCATGGTTGAGCCAAAGGGAGTGCATTGGATAGCAGCAAAGCATGTGCTGCGTTATTTGCGAGGTACAATCGAGTATGGGATTAGATATGCTCGAGGTGAAGGAATCAGGTTGATGGGCTATATTGATGCAGATTGGGCAGGTAGTACAACAGACAAGAGAAGCACTTCAGGGTGTTGTTTCAGTTTGGGATCAGGAGTTGTCTCTTGATTCAGCAAGAAGCAGAAGTTTGTGGCTCTGAGTTCAGCAAAGTCAAAATACATAGTAGCTAGCATGGCGACATGTGAAGCTATATGGCTTCGGAAGTTGCTAGTAGCCTTGTTTGGTCAGAAGGTTGAGACTACGATGATACACTGCGATAATTAGAGTTGCATCAAGTTGACTGAGAATCCAGTGTTTCACGATAGATCGAAACATATAGACATCAGGTATCACTTCATCAGGGATTGTGTATAGAGGGGGATTGTTCAGCTACAGTACATACCTACAGAGGAGCAGGTAGCAGACATTTTGACAAAGGCATTGGGGAAGGCAAAATTCATCTTCTTCAGAAATAAGTTGTGTGTTGTGCAGAAAAACTTCCTCACTAAGAGGGAGTGTTAATTATGGGTAGCTTGGATAGCTGTTCGTCCTGACCCAGAAATAGCAGCATTAGGTATGGGTAGTTTGGACAGCTGTTCGTCCTGACCCAGAAATTAAAAAATGGTTGTTTTTGTTAGATCCTATTGTTAGGATAAAAACAATTGTTATTTAATAGTGGCTCTTTTTAGGTGACACCTCGTAGCCAAAATTAGTTATTGGTTATTGAGTTGTCTTAATCTCAGTTGTTGGTTTGAATTAATCTCGGTCGTTGGTTTTCCAACAGAGTAGTATAAAAAGGGGTCATGGGTCATTTGGAAAATATGAAGTTTGTGAATTATTTGCAGAGTTAGCAAATAGTATTGCAGTGTTAGCAAGGGGCGCAGTGATAGCATTGGGGATAGCAGTGCAGGAATATCAGCGAGAGAAATTGGGAGGTTGTCGGAGTTCTGCCAGTGAGAGGTAAGGAATTTTGTATCTCTTAATTTGTTGAAGTTAATATATTTCTCATCTGCAGTACTGGTTTTCCCTTCGGGGTTTTTCCAGGGACAATTGTCTGGAAATATTGTGTCATTATGTCACATATTTCTTTCCGCCTATTTTTTATTTGTGAAGTTGTAGTTGTGTTATTTTCCAATATTTGTTGATCAAATAATCTATTAAAGATGGGAAGTTAATAATCAGTAACCGCAATAGAATTTTCATATGTCTGAGAGGAACTTCCAGACTGCAATTGCATGCTGGCAGGCGCAGTCAGCATGGTTGTCATGTACACTTTATCACTCAGCGCACTCAAATCATACACCTGGCATGAGCTACCCGACATGACAATAGTTTTACTGTAGGTGTAATAAAACAAGTAGATCGAATCCTGCGTGATTTTCGGAGTGCTGAAAGAGTTTGAAGGAAAAGAGGTTTCTATGTGTTAAGAGACGAGTGACAATGATAAAGTTATTTACCTGGAAGAGCAAAGTAGCTACAAAAGATGACATAAAAACATCAGGTAGAGTCTGTATGAGTTTGTTATCTTCTAGTAGAGGTTAAGGTAGGGTAGAAGGTGCATGAGAGAAACCGTTGGGTAGAGGATAAGAAAGCGTGAGTTTTGTTCTAGGCAGAGTCTTGTAGTTGTAGAGGGATGTGAGACCGAGGGAATTGTCAAAGAAGAAGATGTGTTTAAAAGAGAGGATCATACAGGTCATCAGGAGATCCATGAGAATTTTATTTTAGAAACAATATTGGGAAGAAAAGAGAAGTGGAAAGTTTCATGAAGAATTAAGAAAGATCCAAAAGATCCAAGCTATATTAGACTTATTATAAAGTATTCAGTACAGAAAAGATCCAAGCTATATTAGACTTATTATAAAGTATTCAATACAGAGAAATTGAAATGAATAACAAAAAAATGGAAGAGAAATTTGAGAAGAAAATCCTCTTGAAGAAATTAAAATACGCATCCCTTGGATAAAAGGAATATGGAAGGAGAAAGTTGTGAGAGCAGCCCACATATGTAGCACAAGGAGAAGAAAATGGTCACTATGCACCATCAAATATTTATTTTTAAAGACTATGAAGATGGAGAGTATAAACAAGATGACGGTATTTCATGGGTTAAGGTAGGAGATGAAGAAGTTCAAAATTTGGAGAGTCCCAAATTTCATCTAACCAAGGAAGAAGAGAGTGATCTATTCTTGAAAGAAGAGATGAGAATGATATAATGATTTTATGAAGAAGAAAGAGTAGATGAATATGAGGAAAAGAGGAATCAAATGGGAGAAATAAATCCCAAGGTTGTTTTAACATTCATTTGAATGTAGTTAGGTGAGAAGTTGAAGTGTAGATAATTGGCATTCTGGAGAAATAAATTGCTACAATGGAGATCATAGAGGTAATGAATTCTTGTTTAGAATTTTGTAAAACTGAATAAATTTGTGGGTGAAGAAATAGAATTGTTGAAACAAATATAGTGGTTGGTCCTTTCAAGGATCGATATGCAGTTGAGTACATGGAAGGAAATGGAAAATGTTTGTAGCAATGATTTGTATACACATGTAGTGAATGCACATTGGTATGCAGATGTTTGTATAGAAAAAGATTTATATGATGTTAGTGCATATGCATATTGGTGGAGGTGGTCAGAATATGATGGGTTGGAACCCACAAGATTAGAGAAGAGTGTGGGATATAATTGGTTGAGGGGGGCAGATTAAGGTGGAACTAATTTCACATTGAGAAAGAAGAATGGGGAACCAAGTTGATGGAGGAGAATAATATTTGTTTCAGCTAGGTGCTAGAAGAGGAGGATAACTTAATATTACCATCAATGAGAGGGTTTCATGATCTAAAACCCATTTGTGTAGCTTGGGAATAGCAGGAAAAAAATTGTTGAATTTGCAAACCAAGACCTATTAGAGGTAAAATTCTTCATAATTTTTAGCCATGTTCTATCCATAAACAATCATAATAGATTTTTTTGATAAAGATGGTGACAATTTTTCTCACAACAAAAGGTGAGCAAGAACCCATAATATTGAAATGGTCATATATGACTAATGATGACCCAATCCCAAATCACTAACTAGGTGACACACCACCAACAACACAATGCTAAAGAGAAATTGTAGCCATAGGAACAAAATGACTGTATTGGCACAAAGATTAACTAAACCAAAGCTAATGCTAGGATAAATAAGAGCTGAAGAAAATAAAGCATATGATGTGAGACGAATACAAAATAATCCTTCTTAAAGAACTCTACAACATGGAAAAACCCATCTTTTAGACCCACACAAACATCCTTATCACACTAGTGTAGCATCCAATTATGATAGTGGGAGGGAAGTAGGCTCTACAAATTAAAAAAGGTAGGAACATCATCTTTGCTAAAAGAAAATAAGAATTTCATCTATCAAATATTTTGTAGCAACTAGATTCAAACATAATTTTATAATTTTCACTATGAATTGTTCAAACAATTAGAAAACTATATTATAATTTTTTTACATGCTATGTATCATAAATATATTTATTTTCTACTTTTCTACCCTCTTAATATTAAGCTTCAATTTCATATGAATCCTAAACAACATTTTCCCATACTTTGCTTAAGTAGCTTAATCATTCCTATTCACTTGGCCTATAGTAAGTAGGCATGCTAGTTAATGCTTTGACAAAAGTATGAAATTTACTCACCCTCTTACCTTATAATTCTTGTAAGTTCATGGAAATAAAGGAAAGTTCGAGCACCAAGTGTGAACCGCTCTTGAAAGGATATAATTAAACTATCGTAAGAAAAAAAAAGATCAAAAAAATGTATAACCAAATTTCCTCACACCTTCACTTAGAGACTTAAGAATTTTTTTAGCAACATGCCCTTGTTTTCATTTACTCGTAAATTCAAAAAGTACTTGAGCATGTGCTTCCTCTTGACATAGATCTTTCCCATTAATTCAAGGCAATTAGAAGAAAATTTTATTTGGAATATATTCAAAATCATAATTTAACAATGAGAATCTATTTTTTTTGTATTCATCAACAAGGTGTATATTGAGAAGTTTAAATGTTTTAGAGTTGGTGACATGGTTATTCATGACTATGTGACTATTCATATTGCGACTTGAATAGTAGAAAATATGCAAGTAGATTTGTTTGATTTCAATCTTATGCTTATTGATAGCTTCATTGTGATTATGAATAAATTCTTAGCTTCTTTGAGATGAGTACGCAAAATGTGCATGGGTATTTGAATAGCAGAGATAGACACACTGCCAAATAAATACGGCGAGCACTTAACAATTAACAGTAACTAGAATTGAAGGTGAAAGAAGGAACTAAGTGCAAGTTTTACAAAATTACACTTGTGCGAGGTGCGGAAGCGACCCGGAGCTATGGAATTGAGAGAAGTACTCACAATTCTATAACATTTTCCAGGCCGAAAGAATCCAATTTCACTCTACAGAGAAGCATAGAGAAGCAGATTTTGTGACATTAGATTTCATTCTCCACTATTGTTTTATGCCGGAGAAGAAATTATATCGTAACATATTTATTGTGGAGGCGAAAGCCTAACATAGAGACGGGTTACATGTTATACCTACCTAATGCCCCTTTATGGTAGAGCTTATTTGATAAACGAGGACCTCTCCAATGGAGTGACCTTAAGTACAGGTAGTGCAAGTGGAATAAACATTAAAATTATATTTCTGCACATTAGAATTACTGATGCTCTTACTTCCAACCAGTTTACTAAGCTCCTTACCATCACGACTCAGGACTGCCGTCTGCTGCCCTTCTTGAAAATCCATGCTCCACGTAGATATCCCCGCCTGAGCATTGAACGTCTGTGAGGAACTTCCAGACTGCAATTGCACGCTGGCAGACGCAGTCAGCATGGCCGTCACATACACTTTATCACTCAGCGCACTGAAATCAGAAACCTGGCACGAGCTACCCGACAAGACAACAGTTTTACTGTGGGTGTAATAAAACAAGTAGATAGAATCCTGGTTGATTGCTGGAGCGCTACCAGATTTATACCAGCTGATGTAGTACTGCCCCAGCTCTAAGAACGCACGGTGAGTGAAATCCGCCACGTTGGCAGCATCTGTGCTAGAGCTGAGCGATGGTGCCACGTAGGAGCTCTCCACCCAGTCATTCCACGTCACGATCTCCAAGAGAGGAGGACTCAGCTTTATGAGCTGTTCCCACCTTGTAATCCAAAGTCCCGGACCCTGGTAATTGCCCTTCACGTCACACTCCTTGAAGAACCAGGGGCTAGGGCTCCCCATGTAAACTTTCCCCAAGAAATTAGAGGCGTTCAGATAGTTCCTGTCAAGAGAATCAGATGGATTCTGCTTGTCCGAGTCCAGGTAAGGCCATGCTGAAGTGTCCCACGCGTACAGCCCATCGATAACATCGGTGTATTTCTCTACAGTGCCGCGGACTCCCCAGTAGGATCCGTCGGTGGGGAAGAAGGGAATGAAGAAGAAGTTTTGTTTGCCTCCGGCTTTCTGAAACACGTCTTTCCATCCGTCCAGAGCAGAGGCGTAGTTGTATTCCTTCCACCAGGAATCGTCACTTCCGAGCCAGGAGCTGAACAAGGGCTTGTCTTGGTATTTCATCTGGTTGGGGTGGGAAGTGTATTTGGAACTGAGCATGGTAACCAGCTGGTCGGGCGTGAGGTTGCCGTTGGAGTCCTTGTGGATGTCGGCGGAGAAGAAGAGCTTGAAAGAGGAACCCACTTGTTTTGCCGCCTCGAACATATCGTCTGCTCGCGCTTCTCGCCAAACGTTGCTGTTGAGGGCGAAGCCATCGATGCCTTTGCTCTGCGCAAGTTGGATCTCCTTTTTTAGGGTTTCCACGCTGTCCGGCTGGAAAAGCAGGTAATGGGCAAACACCATGCGGGGCTCCGCTGCCCTTGAGGACAGAAGATTGCAGGAAAGCAGGAGAATGAGAAGAAGTGCCTTCATCTCCATGACTCTTGAACTACTAATCTGCTACAAAGATGTTTAGATTGATAGAGGTATATATAGGCTTATGAACAGAAATGAGTGTTGTGCCGGGTCAAAGAAGTATGTATTGAGTCATGGATAAGATTGGGTATGGAGATTGAATGTAGAGAAAATGCACCCCCGGTTCACACAAACGAAGAATTATGGAGATTTGATGATAAATAAGATTGACTATGGAGATTGACTGTATAAAAAATTGGCGCATCCAGTATTTTTTCTACTGAAAATGCAATATGTCTTTATAGTTTTATGCTAATTCGCAGTCATAATTGACATTCAAAGTTCGATAGTAATTAGATTGATCGGTTTTCTGCCGCCGCCCTTGGATCTTGAAAACTAGATAGTTCAGAAGTAATGGATGGGAATGATACATTCTTCAAACATACAGTCGTGCCCGGCACGAGATAAAATGCTTGAGTTTCAAAACTTAGTTTCATTTTATTCATGCTTTTCAATTTTCCTTGAGAAAAATCACGCACCGTTCTCATTAAGTAGATAGGTGTTACGTTTATGATCTTTTGTTTATTTATTTTATTAGGAAATTTGAAAAATTAATAATAAAAAAATTATATACACAGAAAAAGAAAGTTTTAAGGAGGCATTTTGAAGCTTTCAAACAATTTAGATTTGAATACATTACAATTAATTATTAGGAGGAAAAAATCAGCTTAAGATGGTTGAAAGAAACAGTTTTAAGACAAATTGTGAGAAAAGATCAATTCTTTTCAAGAGTATATATTTTTTTCTTTAAGAAATAATTTTATTAATATTTTATTAGAAGAGTGATCAATGAATCCCTTTAATAAGGTTTCTTTATAGATCTCATAGAAGTCCTCCCTAATAAGTGGCCATATTATTTTTAAAATTATGCAAATAGAATATCAAATTTTGGACTTTTTGAGTCAATTAGATCCTTGAAGGAAGCATCAAACTCTTCAAACATGAACAAGTAGTTTTAGTAAGTTTTTTTGTTCAAGATCAATTTTATTAAGAATGCAAGTCCCATCCATATCATCAATTATAGCTTGAAGTTCTGATTGAGTAAAGCGGGATAGGCTCAAACCTTTTACATAACTGCTAAAAAGAAACTACCTAGGACACATGATAGGTGCATGTGTCCCAACTGAAACACTAAAGCCAAAACACACAAAAAACCAACAGACAACCAGAACTAAACCACTACATAGAAAGACCAAAAAAAACCAGACAACCAACCACCCACCACAGACACACAGGAATGTCCTACTAAGTGGGGGAATTATCATCTTGCCATTCATGGCATAGCACTTTCACTTTACTAGAAAAGGATAGTTTATGTTTGAATCCTTCCATGAGGATATAGCAACAAAATTTGGAGTAGCCTTAACAACAAAGGTGGGGGGGTCTGATGCTATAGTAGGAGAATCCAGATGTCTCTTCCTCTTTGCTTTCTTTATAAATCAATATCCTCTTGAATGGCATACAAAGAGGCAGTCCATTCTTTATAGCCATTTCCTTGCTCAGAGTAGTCATCTCCTCAATTTTCCTTTTTAGGGCCTCATGGTTTTCCTTCAACTCATCCATGTCTTTCCTCTCATCCCTTAGATTGAGCTTAGCATTTATTTTTTTAAGTTTATCCTCCACAGCCTCCTAATTTTTAATTTTTCTCGCCATGTTGTTGGTTGTCATACAAACCCTCTCATCTTTTTCTTTCATAGCCCAACTATCACCATGAGCATTCACCTTTGCCATCGCTTCCAACCTGTTGATCTTCTTCTTAACTGCATTCAGTTGGGAAAGGAGCTAACAAATAATTGCATCTTGTTTGTTGACGGCCTCAACCAACCCATTAAATTTATCAGCTAGAGTAGAGGAAAATTTATAACAAACACAAAATCAACACTTGTTGTATGGTGATCAATATCGTACAAAGTGTAGTTTTGAGGTGGGTGATATGGCTTACTTGAAGCTCCAACCATATATAAATCCCACTTTAAAGAAGACTATGTTGGAGAAGCTTAAGCCCTGGTTCTATGGTCCTTTCATTGTCTCCAAAAGGATTGGAGAAGTAAAGTATGAGCTAGAGATATTGACTAGTAGCAGAGTGTACAATGTGTTTCATGTGTTTAGGCTCAAAAAAGCACTTCAACATAATGTGGTTTCTTCATCAAATTTGCCACCATTAGATAAGGGGAAGCTAATCCTGATTCGAGATGTCATTATTGACTACAAAAATCTTACTTTGTAGAAGAGATTGTTCATTAAATAGTACTTGGTCAAGTCAAATAATTTACCGATAGAGGATGTAATGTGGGAAAACGAGCAAATCTTGCAACATCTAGAGTTGGAATCGCTTGGGGATGAAATTTTTTGGGGAGTTAAAACTGTTTAATATGGTGAAAATGGAAACAACAATATTGAAAGACTAAATGAATTCAACCACAAAACCCTAGCCTAACAACAACAAAGATCCACCATAACATATGAAGATTACCTAAGACAATGTAAATCAAATGAAATCACAAAGATTATACCATCACATGTCCAATAGGGTTTGGATCTCCATTCTTCCTATCTCCATTGATCTTGCTTGATATGTTTGCTCTTAGATTTTATGTGTGCACAAGAGCTCAACAAAGAATGAAAATGTGGTTGCAAGGAGGCTTGATCGCATATGAAAGTTTGAAAGTGTAGTCGGGGTTGATAATGAAGGAAGCATCTCCTTATATAGAAGACACTATAAGAAATGGAGGGATAAGATTGAGAGGTGTAAATGATAAATGGTCGGCTAAGATTAGAGGGTAGGTAGAGAAAATAAGAAAATAATGAGAGGGTAGGTAGTGTAGGAAATAAGAGATGAATGACATGTGTCATGGGTAGAAAAGGTTAATGAATTGATTAAATAAATAAAGATTTATTTAATTAACAAAAGAAATGGGATCAATTAAATAAATAAGATATTTATTTAATTTAGGAAAAGGATAATTTAAATAAATAAATGTATTTATTTAAATGAGAAATAAGACTAGAAGAGGATAAATGAATGAATTAATTAAATAAATATTTATTTAATTAATAGAAGAATTAAGCTTAAAATAATTAAATAAATAAAGATATTTATTTAATTAGACTGGACAATTTTAGGTGTCTACATTTTGCCCCTCTTTGAGACAATGCAGCTTGTCGCGTTGTTTCAAAGAAGATAAGATGAACTGATACAAAGTTGCCCCAAGATGGGAATGATATGACCCCTCGAGAAATTGGATGAAAATGTCTGAAAAGATCGCAAACAATCTCTCGATAAGAAAGAAAGGCTAGAATGGGCTAACAAGATAAGATAGAGTGACAGAGACACGGGATAAAGAAGACTGACTCAGGAGACTAGGGCTATGGCTAGGGCTAGGGTAGTCTATAAGATAGACCACGAGGGGAATACATCCTCATTGTCATCCACACATCTAAGAGATCAGAGTCCAGAGAGAGAATAGAGCTGCAACAGTCAGCAACGATGGCATTGGTTCATAGGTTCGATCGTGTTTGCCGATTTTAGAGGCCAGCAGATGCAGGAGAGCTGGTAAGTACCACAAAACCTCCTTGTATTCTGCCACATTAAGTGTTATCATAAATGCATGCTAGGTAGTATAATAAATGCGCTTTAGGTATGTCTAGAAAAATGTCAAGTGGGAGTAAAAACATTAAGGCACGTCTGGGTAGGCTAGGCATGTTTGTGTCATGAATGCGCATTTATGTCTTCAAGGTCGAATCGACAGTTCTGTGATAAACATACGTTGTCGATTGGATAAGCTGCTGAGAGGATACACTCAAGCAGGTCCTCTAGGGAAGACCAAAATAGCAGATAGGGCAAGGATTGACAATTCTGTGATAGAACATACATTGCCAATCAAGAAACTACTCAAGAGGATACACTCAAGCAGAGGCCCTAGGATAGTATAGAACAAGGCACTTTGTGATGAACAGGGAACGCCAAAACATAGTACTTTGTGATGAACGGGGAGTACTAAAAAGAGCAGCACTTTTTGATGAACAAGGAGTGCAAAAACGTAGTACTTTGTGATGAACAGGGAGTACCACTAGGATAGGAAGCAACACTTTGTGATGAACAAGGAGTATTGCTAGGATAGAGTTCCATAAGCACTAAGGATAATAAGCAACATTTTGTGATGAATAGGGAATGCCACTATATTGACACAGTTGATTTGCTTGACTGTAGGAGGACCTACCTATGCTGGAGTCATTGGGGAGATTCCCTTCACTCAGATTTAGCGAACAGAGCTGACGCTCGAGGATAGAGCAGCGGTTGAGGCTATGGGCCTGTGACATATTGTGTATGTGCCTGAGTTCGAGTGAACATGGGATTGTTGACTGTGCTAGCTGAGAGATGGCACTCAGAGACTTGTAGTTTTCATTTGCCAATGGGTGAGATGACAGTCACCTTAGAGGATGTGTATAGGATACTGAGGATACCGATCGATGGGGAGTTGGTTCCTTACGATCGGGAGGGAGATAGGGATGCATTGAGATGAGTGTTTCAGGATCCAGGACTGGAGATGAGGGCTGGACATGGACAACCATAGGAGCAGCCATAGGGATAGGTTGAGGTGGGAGGAGAGGAGGAGGATGAGCTAGAATCCTTGAGGGAGATCTGTCAGGGAGAGGCAGATGATGGAGAGGGATACAACTAGGATCAACATACAGTTGAGGGACACTAAGCGAGAGAGGGATCAAGCTATTCAATGCTATACAGAGGCTAAGACAATACTGAGGGTAGGGAGGCAAGAAACAGAGGACACAGGGGCCGGATACGCCTATGTTCTGCGGGCAGGGGAGGAGATAGCCTACTAGAGAGACCTGTACTATGGAGTGGTACCACCAAATCAGCAAGCCAGGAGCTTCCGAAGACCATCAGGGACTACGACGACCACTGGAGGGAGAGACAGGAGAGAGGCATCAAGTGGTGGGGTCATGGGTCTTCCACCACCACCAAACAGAGGGGACATGAGAGATGATCCTGGGGCGGGTCCTTCCAGGGCTCAGACTCCATTAAGGCCAGGCGGCTCGGAGGGAGGAAGTTCATCATAGCCTTAGAGGGCTCCCTATGTATCAGTTTTTGTACCATTTTTTATGATGATATAGACACCTTCGGGTGATTGTAGCTATGTTATTTTGACATCATTGTATCATGACACTTATGATTTTGATATATATATGAGATGATTCATCTTTGCGGCAGCTATATGCATGTGTACCTATGTGATGAGATATTTCTATGTGTCTTATGATGTGGATGCAAATATGTACATGAGTAAATGCAATATTTTTGTTCTTTTATGCAGATGGATATGACGATGCAAATAATTATTTACATGATGAGAATGTAAAATGTGCTAACATGTGTTATGTGTAGGATGTGATGCAATTGTGATATCTACATGTATGTATGAAACACTAATATGTGGTAATGCAGGTGCAAACTACATGAAATACATATATTTTTGGTGTGTCATTATACTCCGTTGTGTGATAGCAGGCTACACGGACTCAAGAAGGACTATGGAGGTCAATCAAGAAAGGGGGATGGAAGATAGAAGATATGAAAGTGAAAGAGCTTCTTGTGCTTTATCATCATTAAGCTTTATTATGGCAAAATAGGTTATGACAATCGAGGCATAAGTTCGACCCAGAAAGTCATTGTACTTGTTTGCATGGAGATCAGACAGTCGCAAACAAGGAATGCCCCAGTTCATACTAGACTCACAATGTCCTCATATCCTTGGATAAGTCATAGCATTACTAAGAGACAATCCACAAACAACAAAGAAAAATAGGTGACGATACCCCATCCTCACCTTTCTAGTCAAAGAAATCCTTGAGATAAAATCTCTAGTCAAAGACATCCCAAAAAAGCTAAAAGACATGTCACCAAAAGATACAATCAAAAGAAAACCAAGACTCGACACCAAAATCCACTATAGTCCTCAAGTTTAGTGTCTCTTGTCACTTGTATAAGTCTATTTTATTGTGGTCACAATGTTTACTTTCACAAAAGGATAGATAGCACTGAACCATAATGTTGTCTGAGTCTATTGAAAGATTTGATTTTTTGAAGCCCATTGTTGCTGCAATGTCTCATTTGAAACTAACTGAATCCATGAAACTGATACTTTATTGTAGAGAAGATGGAACTTTATTGTGGATTGGTGATGCAAATGTTGATTTATTATGGACTGTGTGCGGATAGACTAAAGAAAACTGGAAGAAACTGTACTCCTTGAAATGTGTGATGCTCTTAGTTCCACACCCATCACTAGATGTAGGATTTTCCTTAGCCACATATAGGAGCTGATTTATTATGGATGGAAAGGGATGAAAATGAGGGATTATTATGAATGGCTAACCAATCTTGGGTAGATCAATAACAAGCCATGATGGGAATGGGTAAGTTTATTATGGATGAAGAGGTTGTGAGTGTGTGCAAAGTGAAAGGATGAAATGGAATCCTGAATGAGGGAGGAGCAATGCCTCTACATATGGCGTTGGTGACCCAGTTTTCACCATGGTACCTGCCCAGGGCACCACCGAAGTGGTTTTCACCGTTGGACGAATTTATTTCTCTTTACTTTTTTTCGATTTTTTCAATTGTTTTTTTTTGTGTGTCACAAGGCGCCTGTTTGCCAGGTTTTAACCAAGTAACGATTTTTTATGTTTATGATTTTTTTGTATTTTTGAATTAGGATACTCTGAAGAGCTATGTGTAAAAACTGTGAAGGTGCATGTTGTTGATAGGATCCTCCAAAGGTTTGCCATCTGAAGTTGAGAGCTGATATGCACTTGATCCATAGGTTGTTGTGATGATGTAAGGACCAAGCCAATTTAGTTTGAACTTTCTCTTCTTCTCTCTGTCTTGCAGATTTTTAGGATTATCTCTATGAACTAAGTCACCCACCTCAAATGTATGAGGCTTAACCTTATGATTGTAACTGCAACGTTCCTTGACTGAATGATGTGTAGCTCGAGTGACTGCCTTCCTTGATAAAGGAACTGAGATAGAATTACTAGTGTGTGGACTACACAGGCCCGTATGCGTGTCACCTAAAGAAGTTTGGGCACCCTTGATAACAAAGTCCTTCAAGGAAGCTCCATTAAAGGTCCATGATGTATCGCCAGAAGGGAAAGGATATGTGGAACAAGTGGATGAGTGATGAAGGCTTATGATTGTGAAAAGAAGTGAAAGTAGGATGGCATGATGGAGACTTAGGATCAACAAGTATGTTTTTTGACTTAAAATTGTAGAACTTTTGCCCCGAGTTATTTTGATATTAGGGGAGATCAACTCTTTCTCTTTTTCTTTCATAGGATTTTTATCCTTGACCTTGATTTTTTCAGAATCCAATAGCTTTTGATTTTGATATGGACTGAAGGACTTATCTTTATTTTTGACTTCTAGATTTTTTTGTTCATAGCTTGATTTTTGATTCCCAATGAGTAAGGGCTTTTTTAATTCTTGTTGATCCAAGTCTCGGAGAGGTGGAAATGGAATGAGTGGATGGAATGGTAAGGCTATAAG
Organism: Cryptomeria japonica; assembly: GCF_030272615.1. Taxonomy (NCBI): domain Eukaryota; kingdom Viridiplantae; phylum Streptophyta; class Pinopsida; order Cupressales; family Cupressaceae; genus Cryptomeria; species Cryptomeria japonica. The sequence goes on along the minus strand of NC_081415.1, from coordinate 67,598,714 downwards.
AGTTATCAAGAGGGTTGGCAATACGCTCAATAGATTCTTCACTGGAACCACTCTTAGGACTATTGATATCAAGAGATGCTTGCACCACTAGAGGAGATTTGCATTCAGACTTAGTAGCCACAACACTAGGTGCTTCGTACCCAATTCCTTGCAAATTGTTTATAGATTGTTCCCGCCGACTGAATACCTTAGGAGATAGTGGGAGTTGATCAACATGAAAGATATACTCACCACATCCCATGTCTTTAATCTTGAATTTTTCTTTCAGCTTTGATTGTTTGGATGTAGAAGCTTTCAATGATTTTGGATCCACATACGCTCATGAAGGAATAACTTCTCGATTGACTGGGATTGTTATTTCTGATCTAGGTTGCAAATTGTTGCAATATATGAATGGATTTGGGTCAGCTTTGACGGTCACTTCAACTCCATTGTGTGGAAACTTGATGCATCGATGATATGTAGATGGTACTGTGCTCATCTCATGAATCCATGGACGTCCTAGCAATATGTTGTATGTGAGCTCTAGATCAAGGACTCGACAAACCACATCTTTTGTAACTAGCCCAACTCTAAGAGGCAAGGTGATTGTGTCTTTGGATGAACGCTCTTCATCATCATATGCCTTGATGGTAATTTTGTTTGTAGCATTCACATCTTTCTCAAAATATCCCAATTTCTTAAGAGTATTCAATGTATATATATTAAGATCAGCTCCTCCATCTATTAGGACTCATTTTATTCGATGTTTGTGTAGGAAGGCTTCAATGTGTAAAGGTGCATTATGTGGTTGGATCACAGAGGTGTCGTTAGATTGAGTAATTTTAAGGGAAGGTGGAACAGAAAGGTATCCCACCATGGCTTGAAACTGGTCCACGTTCAGATCAATGGGGATGGAAGTGTCTCTCAAAATTTTGTCAAGAATAGCTTTATGTGTAGGGGATATGCATAAAATCTCTAGGATGGAGATAAGTGCGGGTATCTTCCCTACTTGTTCTACAAGGTCATACTCAGGTTTGGTTGATGAGGTATTTTTAGCTGGAGCACCATGCAAAGTGAATTTACCTTGACGAGTTGTAACATTACATTCAGAAGTAGGTTCAGAAGAAGATCCAATGCCTTTTAGGACAACGTTGGGTCTTTGGGTAGAATTTTCAAGCATTTTGTCCTTTATGATAATGGTAGAGACATAATTGTCCATCGAAATGTGATTGACAGTTGAATCATAGTTATAAGATGCTCTGGTATAGTTGGTCTTCTCATCTGTGGCTTTAGCTTTTCCCTTGTCATGTTTAGGGAATGGTTCTTTAAACATTTCATGTTCTTGATTGGATGAGTGTCCTTCGATCTTAATGTCTCCTCTATCAATAAGATCTTGTATGATGTTCTTCAGCTGATGATAATTTCTTGTTTTATGACCCTTTCTCTTATGAAATTCACAATACTCATCATCATTCCACCAATTTGGTTTAACCTTTGGCTCATATGGAGGTAGATCTAGGATTGTTATTATTTTGTTTGCCACTAGCTTCTTGAAAGCTGACTCTAGTGGTTCTCCCAATGGGGTGTACTTCCTTCGTGATTTTGAAGTTGTTTGAGTATTCACTTGATTGTTTGTAGAGCTTGATCCAGAAAAAAAGATTTTGGGTCGTACTGTATTGGCATCAACAACACCATCATTGACTGTGTTCTTGTTTTTATTCTAAAATCTTGGTTTGTCTTTTCCTTTAAAGTCCTCTTTGTTTTCTTTGAATATTTTGACGATGCCTTGCTCAATTAGGACCTTTTCTGTTGCTAAGCCTTTTTCAATGACGTCCTTGAAGGTGGAAAAACAAGCTTTTCTTAAGTCATAACCAATGTCTTTGTTAACATTTTGGGTGAACATCTCTACCATTTGTTTTTGTGGAATTTCACAAGAGCATCTGTTGGCTAGATTCCTCCATCTTTGTAAAAATTATGAAAAAGACTCTCCATCCGTTTGTTTGGTGTTGCACAAAGTAGTGACTGATATATCTGTCTCTATGTTGTATGAGAAATGTTGGATAAATGCCTTTGCTAAGTCACCCCATGACTTAATTCCAGGTGGGAGTTGGGAGAACCATTCCATAGCTTGATCACCTAAGCTCTGTGGGAATAATCTCATCAAATATGTCTCTTCTGATGCTACCTCAATGCAAGCTATGAAAAATTGTCTTATATTTGCCTTAGGATCCCCTTTTCCTCTGTACTTATCAAACTTAGGTGTCACAAAGTGTGTAGGAAATGGAGGCATTTGAATGATTTTGTCAAATGGATAGGGACATATGTCTCTCATTGTGTAAGTTGGCTTCAGTGTATTTATGTCCTCCATTTTCTTTTGAAAGTACTTTATTTGTTGTTCCAAATTGTTCTTAGGTGGATACCGACTTCTTGGACCATACCCCATGCCTGAACCACCGGGTGGAGGAGGAGCATGTTGCATATATGGATGGTATCGATCATACACATGTTCATATGGAGGAGGTCTATAGTGATGCTGCTTATAAGGACCACTTGGTATATAGTCATGATGAGGAATGGAATATCTGTTTCGTCCATACATACCATACATTACAGGCATGTCATGTGTTTGTTCTAATGTGTTGCCCCCAAATTTGATGCGGGGTTTCCTTGTGTCCAAATTTTGAGCATGCCTTTGGATATCCAATTGCTTTGGTGGTTGGTCCTTAGAATTGGCATGTGATTGAGTATATTTTTCTGCATAAGACTTCCATAATGGTCTGCGAAGGTGAGTATCATATGCTTGACCATGTGTGTATGGGACCCCAGGTTTTTGAAACAAAGATGATGGTGATTCAGGCACAAGATGTGGTCCTCTATTACCTCCACTATTAGGCCTCCTTTGATCCATGTTGAGGTGAGGTTGTTGCAAAGGTTGATTTTCAATTATTTGAGACATATCAAAATCATGAGGTATCTTGGCTCCACTTTGTGCCATCACTTGTAAGAAATATTGTCTATCTCTCCTCATTATTTCCTCAAACAATCGATTAAAACAGGGATCCATAATGGAGTCTTCCACTTCTACTGAAAGTACGAAAAAGTTGTTCATATTGTCATTGTGTGTATCATTGTTGTTTGTAGTGTCCTTGTTCTCAACATTTGGAATGTTTATATAGGCATCCATGTCAGGTAATGTGTTATGATCAGAATTGAAGAAGGCATCATTGTCATACTCATAGGCACTCATGTTTGCGGACTCTTGAGCCTCTTTAGCTTCTCTCCTAGATTTTTGAGAACGAGTTTCAACCATGAACTAGGTATTGACGAAGATGGAAAGAGTATGGGAGACAAGGAGTTGGATGGAATGTAAATGAATCTGAGGTGTACTTGCAATGTTCAAAGTGTAAGACCAAGTATGTATGTAGTAGAGTAGGTGTGGCTTCCAAAGAGATGATAGTTTCTCTTAATGAGGTAAGTTGACCTTGACTCTAAGTAAGACCAAATGAGGCCCAAAGGTGATAGACCTTGATGAGGGACCACTTAGCAAAATGTTGTTGTATGTAGTGTGTTGACAAAGTATGATGAGGACAAGCAAGTGACCTTTTGACTCAAGTTTAGACAAATGTGAATGTAATGCAAGATGTAAAGCAATGATAGACTTTGTGAGACCCAAAGATAGGTTGAATGCTAGACAAAAAACCTGGAGAGATAACGTAGGAAGCTCAATAAATCTGAAACTGACTGCTCTTGTTTGCTGGACTGTAAATTTTTCCAATTTGTGAAGTTGTTTGTTGAGACCAAATCTGAATTTTTGGCTATTTTTTGTGACAAGAGGACACAATGTTGATGAGGACTCGGTGTTTGCAAGTGTTTAGACTCAAAATGACTCAAAAGAAAGTGTGTTGTTTGATGTAAAAATGTTTGGCATACACTTGAAGACACAAAAGACACAATGTTTTTATGTTTGATCTTGAATGTTTGAATGTTCAAAAGAAGACAAGCATAATTCCTATGGCTGGCCAGGACAATAGTTGTTGATCCCACACGGGGTTTCCCCCGAGGCTACGCTATTCAGAGCAGATACTTAGATGCTTGACCCCACTAGCTCCACGCTCGACACTCACTTCTCTGGGGCAGCCAAACATCAGTCCCCACGAAAAATCCCCGTGGTGAACTTTGTATCTCTACTAAGAACCATATGTGTGTGGGTCGCTCCAGAGGTCCGACCTCCTAACCCAACAACTAGAATGATTTTGGCTTTCTAAAACAAAAAGGTGCTAGTAAGGGCATCCGCTCATGTGGCCATACATGTGGCACTTTTAGCTCTGTAAATACAGAAGGCTTCCTAGCTGGTAGGGGTTACGCCCTATAACTGATCAAATAAATTTGATCAAATGGGTTTATGGGGAGACATAGTGTCGACATGAACTAATCAGCACATGTTACCCATGGCTTTCACCATGGATACAGTTGTTTATAGTGGTTTGGAAGAGGATGGATTTTCCTCGCTATCACTTGGGTCATTCTCTCCTCACTAGTAGTCCTAATGACCACACGGGGAGACAAACCCTCTAAAGATGAAACAAAAAGAGCCTATTGCCCAAGACACAAAAGACACTGGTTCAATTTTAGTGCACCAATTGAAGTGTTTGATAATCTATGAAAACAAGGCACACAATAAAGCTAAAAAACCCTTGCCAAAATTTTGCAACAAAGATTTGTTAGTAGTTTTGCAATAATACCCCTCCTGCAAGCACACAAGTTAGGTAAATTTTAGATCCAAAAGATTTTGTGAAATAGGGGCCTTCAACAATGCGTTGTTTTGACCAATTAAAATATCTGATTCATCATAAAAAAAGACCATCTGTAAAATTTCAAGAAATTTCCAGAAATGTAAGAAAATCCAAAAAAATTGATAATTTCCTCCAAAAATTAATTTTTTATGAAAAATCATAAAAAATTCATATAAAATGCAAAATTGATCCAAAAAATCTGAAATTTTTACTAGACAATCCTGATGGTCTTCCCAACCTGCATAAAATAATTACTGCAAAACATCCAAGCAGTTTGTGAGATATGAGCAAAATAAATTTGCAAAACCCTAATTTTCAAAGATCCAATTTTTGAGGAATGATTTTTCATCAAATTTAAAACAACAAAGAACAAAGTCTGTGTATAAATTAGAGAGCTTTCCAAAAATATAAAAAAATCCGAAAAATTCTCTAATTTGCTCTCAACATTAATTTCTTATGAAAATACATAAAAATTTCATAAATTTTTTAAATATGCTCCAAAAAATCTAATTTTTTTACTGCTAACCTATGATAATGTTTTTGACCTACAAAACAAATGTGATGCCAAAATGAGAAACCATTTGTGAGATCTGATCAAAATAATGAAAAACCCTAATTTTTAAAGATCCAATTTTTGAGGAAATATTTTGCATCAAAATTAAAATCACCAAGAATAGAGCCTATGTATAAATCAGAGAGATTTCCCAAAATATAAGAAAATCTGAAAAATTTGCTAATTTGCTCTCAAAAGTAATTTTTTATGAAAAATGATAAACAATTCATGGAAAATGCAAATGTACTCCAAAAATTCTGAGTTTTGTATTGAGAACTCTTAATATTGTCTTCAACTTGCAAACAAAATTTGGTGCAACAATTCTCAGCCGTTTGTGAGATCAGATCAAATCTCTCCAAGATCTTGATTTTGTGTCCAAAACCCTAGCTACACAAGGTTATTCTCCAAATTGTTGTACAAAACAACAATATAGGGTTAGAAAAACTTGCAAAAAAAACATAGATCTAACAAAAATCTATGTCCCATGGGGCGTGCCAAAATTTTTACGGTGAAAATGGAAACAATAATATTGAAAGACTAAATGAATTCAACCACAAACCCTAGCCTAACAACAACAAAGATCCACCATAACATATGAAGATTACCTAATACAATGCAAATCAAATGAAATCACAAAGATTATACCATCAAATGTCCAATAGGGTTTGGATCTCCATTCATCCTATCTCCATTGATCTTGCTTGATATATTTGCTCTCAGATTTTATGTGTGTACAAGAGCTCAACAAAGAATGGAAATGTGGTTGCAAGTAGGCTTGATCGCATATGAAAGTTCGAAAGCATAGTCGGAGTTGATAATGAAGGAAGCATCTCCTTATATAGAAGACACTATAAGAAATGGAGGGATAAGATTGAGAGGTGTAAAAGATAAATGGTCGGCTAAGATTAGAGGGTAGGTAGAGAAAATAAGAAAATAATGAGAGGGTAGGTAGTGTAGGAATTAAGAGATGAATGACATGTGTCATGGGTAGAAAAGGTTGATGAATTAATTAAATAAATAAATAATTATTTAATTAACAAAAGAAATGGGATCAATTAAATAAATAAGATATTTATTTAATTTAGGAAAAAGATAATTTAAATAAATAAATTTATTTATTTAAATGAGAAATAAGGCTAGAAGAGGATAAATAAATTAATTAAATAAATAAATATTTATTTAATTAATAGAAGAATCGGGCTTAAAATAATTAAATAAATAAAGATATTTATTTAATTAGACTGGACAATTTTAGGTGTCTACAAAAACTATAATATTCCCCTCCTAAGCATTAGCGACATGGTGACTGTTAGGCTATCTAGCGAATTCCCATGGGATGAATTATGGTTAGAGCACTCATACAAATCAGTCAATCTATTTTATTTGGTAATGATGGTTGTTACGTTAAGCATGGTCAATTGATATTTTTATTATGAACTTTTCTAGAGTGGATTTAGACAATATGTTTGTACTTTCTATTTTTAGTAAACTGTGAGAGGTTGGACACCATCTTTGTTAGTTAATAGCATTTCTATTTTGGGAATGGTTGTAAATGCATTTTACATTGATATCTTGACAATTAATGTCATTCAAAGCAATTAATTTAAGTAATGTCATAATATTTAAGTTCAACTAAAAATTTAACTCTAGCATTATTTAATTTAATAAAGTATCTTAATGAGGCGTCCAAGGAGTTTTTGATGTTATAAGTCTATTTTAAAATATTTAATAAACTAAACTTTGGAATGTGGGTGCCACTATGAGGAGTCAGAAGGTGATTTTACACATCCCTAAAGTGGGTTTGGATTTTGAAGGCCTTTATAAAGGTATTTTGGAGGTCGTTTTGCATATGCTTGGATTAATATTTTGATAGTGGATTTATCTGAATTGAACTTGTTCATTCCTTTGCTTTGTGAGGACAATCAACTTTGCAAGGTATATTTTCTTAATTAGTGAAAGATCTAACTTGGAGCATTTGTTGGTGATTTCATATAGGAGACATATTTGGTCATCATAATAATGGAGGCATGATACAACCATAATAGGTGAAAACCCTCAAAAGAGTCAACTGGCTTATGCAGTAAGAGTGACACAATGAAAGCAGTAAGAAAACATAACAAATTCATAAAAACAGATCATATTCAAGTCTTAAAACTTTCAAAAATCATCCGATGATCATCAGATTATCATCAAAGAACATGCGGTAGTCAACCGGTTATATGCAGGCTACAAGCCAGAGACAACCCAACCGGGACTCGAAAGATCAATCAAATCACAACATGCGAATATCAATACTTCTTCTAAGTCCTACTTCATTTTCCCCCTACAAATGATTACATAACATCATATTTATACCCACTGGAACATATACGGGTTGGCCTCAAAAGATTACATTCACCAATGCAAGAAAATGAAACGTGTACTTAGGTCGGCCCTAAGATTTAATCAATCCTTCCAGAAAATAACAACCAAGTGATGTGGTTCAGCAGGAAGGTCAGCCACACACCAAAGAACATCGGACAAGACCCAAGATGGATCCACACACCAAGAATCACACTAGTAATGAAGGAAAAACAACTGGTAAGCACAAGAACTATCCTGGGAACCCAGGAATAGCCAATCGGAAGTGATAATTGACCGGAGAAGAACCCAAATGAACAATAAATCTGGAATCAACCACATGAAACCGCCAGGAAACTGCAACCAAGATCTGCCACAAGGAACAAGCAACTACCAGTACATACCAGTAAGAATATAGAAAACTACACAAGGAAGTAAACAATAACAAAACTGAAAGGAAATATTTTTGGTTGATGCAAGATTGCTCATCGACCAGGGATGCTTCTGCATCAAGGCAACAATAACAATAATAAAGAAACAAATAATTGAGGTAATAATGAAAATCAAGGAGGTAATAATGGTAACAATGGTCAAGGGGCTAATTTAGTGAATAAAAAAAATACAAATCAACAAGTGAGAATGGTTAATTCTAGACCCCTTATGTTAGTTTTCCCACCTACAATCCAACCACAATTAACAATGAACCTCAAGTGAATGACTTGGAAAATCAATTTAAGTAGGGCTAGACAAGTAAAGGCCCAAATTTTTAGGTTGCTATATCTCTTAGTGATTACTTAGACATCTAAATGAAACACATACCCCTAATTGTAGAACAATAAACAATCATGAATTACAAAAAAGGATAGGAAATTAACCCCTCCTTATTACAATGAATCAAGGAAGTATTCAACCAAAGATTGGGTACAAAAATGGAATACATATTTAAAGCTTAATCTCATGCCAGAAGATGAAGTTGTCAAATATCATGCTATTCACTTGTATGGTCTTCCTCACAAGCGGTGATATCATAGGATGATTGTGATGGGTCATGATCAAATCACTTCATATGCTGAGTTCATGGAGAGGCTTTTTGAAAGATTCAATAAAAAGGATCCAAAACTAAAATTTGAAGAGTTGGCTCAATTTAAATAATGGGGAACACTATGGTGTTGATTTGTAGAGGTTGACAATGTTAGTTACAGGCATTTCAGATAGGAGGATTATTCTCATGTTAATGGATGATCTAATAGATCTTTTAAGGATTTGGATTAAGACACTCAATCCACCTACTCTACAGGAAGTCATTAAGATGGCTAGAGACATGATATCTCTACTATAAGGATTTTTTTTTTAATATAATGCATTACCACACAAAAAGGATAAAGATAAAAAGAATTATAATAGGGAACCAATGTTAGTTAAGATGAGAGGGGGGGTGAATCATAAAAACTCACAATGCAATATATTTATCAGTTTCAACCTCAATAGCCTTTATTGATATGCAACTATGACTGTAAATCATTCAAACTCATAAACAGATACACTTAAGATATCATAACACATTTAACACCAGATTTAACGTGGAAACCCAAATAGGGAAAATCCAATGTGGGATTTTGGACCCACTAAGAAATATACCCTTCTAGAGTATGCTCGGTTAAAATCCAATCCTGTTACAGATTACATAAACACATTGCTAGATGTGACCCAGTTAAGGGATTTCCCTCAGACTTGTTAGAGTCTTGCACTTTGTTAGAAGTGACCTTGTCAAAGGATTTCAAACACTCATTCAGAATGTTACCTTGCTAGAGGATTTACAAATAAGACTGTTAGGTCCACTCAGTTAAGAGATTTCCTGTCACTTACAAAATTAATAACAGTATAAAATATATCTGCAACTTCACATCTGAAATGCTAAAGCAGATTCTTTGTGCACAAAATAATCTTGTCATAAGACTTATCTTGCTCCTTGTTGGGCTTCTCAATCTATTCTTCAATCAGATATTCAGTCTTTTGTGCTCGGTGATCACTACTATAGTATCATTGTTCTTCTATTTGCCCACATACATTGTTCATCAACAATTTCTTATTTATGAACAATTCCTAACCGCTTAATCTCCTTGATCACATTTCCCATGATCAATCTTAGCCATCAGATCTTCAAATGTGACTAGGTTCATTGTATCCTTCGATCTGAAAATGTTTTATCGCCTTGGAACTTGCATTCCTTCCTTGGAACTTGTGCTAGGTTATGACCGTTCAATCTGCGTTGTAGATCTATCTCTTGTATTTTTGTTGTCGTAGATCCCCAACAAAATTCTTGCACGACATACCAATCATCTATGCATCTCCAGCTCATTGGCATTCTACATTTAATAATGTATTTATCCATCCAATGCATTATGTTATTACTCGGTTGTTACTCGGTAAATACTGAACCTCACTCGATAGATATTCTGCCTTCTTTAACCGATAGCGATAACCTTAGGGTTTATCGACTAGCATCTTGCTCAGTAACATAGAACAGTATCAAACCTTAACTAATTCTATAGCTTGAAATCTTTTCTCCTTCTTGTTCAGTCTTTGAATACTCATATATAGGATATCAAAACAATCAAAACAACAAGATCTTATCACTGTCTAACTCGGTAATAGTTGCTCATTGAATAACTTATTACTCCCCTTCAGTTTTACATTCATTCTGTGTCACTTACCGACATCTTTATACTCATCAAAATATACTCTTTAAGATATGGCAACATCACACTAAATCAGAAAATCAATTGCTTGACATCAATGACAAAATAATATTATTAAAACAGTAATCATCCTTTATCAATTATATCATCAATCTCCAACAACCTTCTCAATATCCTCATACCAACAAAGTTACTGAAATGCCAACAATATCCCTTTGTGAAAATGCTAACAATCTCCCCCTTTGGCATTGATGGAAAAAACCAACTTAATTTTATTTCAATTGATTCAGATTCGGATTGCTGTTAATCTTCTCTTGTGATCCTTGAATTCTCCCCCAGTCATTAGTCTTCTCCCATCTTCACCAGTTAGTCTTCACTAATTAGTCATCTCCCCCTTTGACAAAAAAAGTAAAACTAATTCATGATTTCTTCCGTTGTGAAGTAATTTCCTTGCAGTCTCATTCTCGATCAGAGCAGCTTGTCTTCAATCACTATTTCCTGCACAACTTTAGGCAACCTCCTAAAGTGTGTAAAGCAACATCAACTCATAAATAGTTATCCTGTAGATTCATAGAATTGATGCTTTCACCGAACTCTATCAATGAGTACTAGATAGGAGTAGGACCCCTAACTTACTTCTGAGATACTCAAAAGTGTCCCTTGGTAGTGGCTTTGTGAAGATGTCTGCTATTTTTTACTTTGAACTAATATATTCTAGCACAAATTTCTTCTCTTGAACTTCTTCTCTGAGACAATGATACTTTATAGAGATATGCTTTGTCTTAGAGTGCATTACCGGATTCTTTGAAATGTTAATGGCACTAGTATTATCACAGAATATAGTTACTGGTTCGGTAACTTTCTCATGCATACCTTCTAACCGTTGTTTGATCCATGCTATATTGATACAATTCAATGCTGCAGCGACATATTCAGCTTCAACTATTGACTGTGGAATGCATCCTTGTTTCTTGCTAAGCCAACTTACTAGTCTGTCTCCTAATAAGAAAGCTCCACCGCTTGTGCTTTTCCTATCATCAATGTTTCCTGCCCAATCAGCATCAGTATAGACTTTTAAGTCAAAAACATTCCTCTTTTGATATACTAAGCCATAATCTTCAGTGCCTCTTAGGTATCTAAAAATTCTGTTGATTGTTGTCATATGGGTTTCTTTGGGATCTGCAGAAAATCTTGCAACTATACCTACTGCATGTGCTATATCCGGCCTGTTGTGAACCACATATTGTAACTTTCCAATCATAGATCGGTAAAGTGTCTCATCAACATATGTTGATTCATCATTCTTTCATAGTTTACAATTGGTAGTCATAGGAGTACTTACGGGTTTAGAATCCTCCATTCCAAATTTCTTCAAGATTTCCTTTATATACTTGGATTGAGTAATGAAAATCTCATTTTTCATTTGTAGTATCTATAAACCTATAAAATATTTTATTTCACTGATTAATGACATCTCAAATTCTTTGCGCATTTCATTTCCAAAGTTTTTGCATAAAGAGTCATTTCCACAAAAAATAATATCATCAACAAATATGGCTGAAAGCAGTATTCCATTATCCTCATCATTCTTCATATACATGTTGTTGTTTTCACGTGTCCTTATAAGTCCAATCTTGATTAAGTAAGAGTGCAATCTTTCATACCATGCTCTAGGTGCTTGCTTTAAACCATATAATGCTTTGTTTAGCTTACATACCTGATCTTTATTCTTGTCTTCAATAAATCCTTCAGGTTGTTCAATATAAACTTCTTCTTCTAGTATACCATTCAAAAATGCAGATTTAACATCCATTTGATATACCTTGAAATTTTTGTAAGCAACATATGCCAACAATGTTCTCACTCCTTCAAGTCTTGCCACAGGTGCAAAAGTCTCACCATAATCAATTCCTTCTTCTTGAGCATAACCTTTGCAAACTAGTCTTGCTTTATTCTGAATGACCTCTCCTTTTTCATTTAGCTTGTTTTTGAAAATCCATTTTGTACCGATTACATTTTTCTCTTTTGGTCTTGGGACTAGTGTCCATGTTTCATTCTTCTTGATTTGTTCAATCTCTTCTGTTATAGCATTTACCCAATTTTCATTACTAAATGCCTATTTTACTATCCTCAGTTCAAATTCAGATATCAGACATGTGTTTTGTCTTAGTTTGTTCCTTGTCATCACTGGATCATCCTTATCTCCTATAATTTGACTTGATGCATGATTTCTTCAGACATACTTGGCTAATATAGGCTCGGTAGGCTCGGTTTGATATTCTTCATCACTCGGTAACTGAGTATTTTCTTCATTTTCTTCATCAACTTTCTCGGTAGGACTTCTCGGTTGAACATATACAGACTCTTCATAGTCTTCTGGTTCTTTGGAATTTAATTCATCATTTCTTTTTGCAAATTCATCAATTTTCACATTTGCACTTTCCACTATTTTGTTAAATGATTTGATCAGACATTTAAATGCTTTACTTCTAAAAGAATAACCAAGAAATGTTCCTTCCTCGCTTTTCTGATCAAACTTTCCATTTTTGTCATCTTTGTGAACATAACATCTACTCCCAAATATTTTAAATAACTTACATTAGGTTTCTTGTCATACCAAATTTCATACGGTGTCTTCAAAGTTCCTTTCTTCAATTGTACTCAGTTCAGGGTGTAAACTGCAGTGCTGATTGCTTCTCTCCAAAATGTTCGAGGTACCTTCTTTTCTATCATCAGGGTTCAGGCACAATCTATAATTGATCTGTTTCTTCTTACAACTATCCCATTTTGCTTAGGTGTTCTTGGTGCAGACACTTGTCTCTTTATACCATGATCATTGCAAAATAGATTAAATTCATCATAAATGAATTCTCCTCCTTTATCAGATCTTAGACATTTCAACTGTCTTCCTATTTCTTTTTCAACTCTAGCCTTATACCATTTGAACATTTGAAAGACTTCTGATTTCTCTTTTAAAAACATAACTGACATCATCCTTGAGTAATCATCCACAAATAATATGAAGTATTTATCTCCATAATAACTTTGAACTTTCATAGGACCATAAAGATCAGTGTGCACAAGATCTAAAATTCCTTTAGAGGTGTAGGACTTACTTGTAAAGCTTGACCTTGTCATCTTACCCATCTGGAATCCTCGACATATTGCATTCTCAAGTTTTTCCAAGCTCGGTAGACCTCTTACTCGGTGCTTCTTACTTATTTTGATCAGGTTATCAAAATTTAAATGACAAAACCTTTTATGCCATAACCAGGTATCTTCTATTTTAGCATACAGACAATTGTTTTGAGTTGAGTCAAGATGAAATGTATTACCTTTTGTTTGTGTGCCGGTAGCAGCCAACTTTCCATGTTTGTCATGAACTTTGACACTTCCTTTCTGAAATTCTATTTGGTATCTTGTATTATTTAGCTGTGCTACACTCAACAAATTGTATTTCAAACCTTCAACCCAATATACATCATCACATTTAGCATTGTCAAGAAGTGTTATAGAACCTTTACCTTTCACCGGACATGGTGCATCATTACCAAATCTTACATAGCCTCCATCATAGTCTTCTAATTTAACAAACTTGTGTTTATCACCTGTCATGTGATGTGAGCATCCACTATCTATGATCCAAGAATCATTTTTATTTATGTAAGATATTAAGGCTTTTTCCTCATACCTTTCTTCATCTGACCCATCTTTGATAGCCACATAAACAACTTCCTCTATCTTAGTCCCATTAGATTTATCATCGTTGGATTCCTCATCAGCTACTAGGCATGTCTTTCTATCTCTCCTTCTGAAGTCTCGGTGTCCTCTGTATTGATTGTCTTTCTATCTGTCATCTCGATATTCTCTCTTTTCACTAGATTCTTTGTCAGGACAGTTAGAATCCATATGTCCTATTCTATCACAATTAAAACATTTTAAAGGCAACTTTCCTTTATACTTACCTTTTCCTCTTGGTAACCTTCTGGCTAATAGTGCTTCAAACTCTTCTTGCTTTATGATTTCCTCATATAGTTTGTGTACTTCTTCCATGTTTTTGTGAAATCTCTCACTTCCTCCATTGTGATTTCCTTCAGTATACTTATACATTCTATCATTGAAATCATCAAATTCACCAATATGAAAAGAACTGAACGCAGATTCAACTTTATTTACCGAAGGCCCACTGTTATCAAAATTACTTAACTCAAATGCATATAGTTTACCGATAGTAGCATCCAAAGAGACTGTCATGTTTGGTACAAACCTTAATTCATTGATTGCAGAGACCCGAATGGCATAAGCAGGTAAAAGTGTTATAAGCAACTTACTTGTTACATCCTTTTCTTCAATAGATCCTCTCGCTCCTTTGATTTGATTGATAGTTTCCTTTAACCTTGTACTGTATTGGGTTATGTTCTCACCTTCATTCATTTTCATAGATTCAAGTTGACCTCTTAGACTATCTACTTTTTCTCTCTGAACATGTTCATCACCACCATACACAGATATAAGCTTGTTCCACATCGCTTTGGCAGCATTGCAGCCTTCTAGATCATTAAACTCTGAGTCAGTTAATGCTAATGTTATTTCAATCATTGCTTGAATATGTTCTTGCTTTGCCTTTATCTCTTCCATTGTCATCGGGTAGGTGCTCGGTGCAATGTAATCATTCTCCAGATAATATGTTGCATATTCTCCAATTCCTGATAAGTGCAGCTTCATCCTTTTCTGTCATGTGGAGAAACTTGACTTGTTCAGCTTTGGTGCATCCCTTTTATACATCTTCGGATCTTGCCTCAAGTACCTTTAAAATTTTCTTCCGGAGTCCAAAGCTCTGATACCAATTGTTAGTTAAGATGAGAGGGGGGGGTGAATCATAAAAACTCACAATGCAATATATTTATCAGTTTCAACCTCGGTAGCCTTTACTGATATGCAACTATGACTATAAATCATTCAAACTCATAAATAGATACACTTAAGACATCATAACACATTTAACACCAGATTTAATGTGGAAACCCAAATAGGGAAAAACCACTGTGGGATTTTGGACCCACTAAGAAATATACCCTTCTAGAGTATGCTCGGTTAAAAGCCAGTCCTGTTACAGATTACATAAACACATTGCTAGATGTGACCCAGTTAAGGGATTTCCCTCAGACTTGTTAGAGTCTTGCACTTTGTTAGAAGTGACCTTGTCAAAGGATTTCAAACACTCATTCAGAATGTTACCTTGCTAGAGGATTTACAAATAAGACTGTTAGGTCCACTCGGTTAAGAGATTTCCTGTCACTTACAAAATTAATAACAGTATAAAATATATCTGCAACTTCACATCTGAGATGCTAAAGTAGATTCTATGTGCTCAAAATAATCTTGTCATAAGACTTATCTTGCTCCTTGTTGGGCTTCTCAATCTGTTCTTCAATCAAATATTCAGTCTTCTATGCTCGGTGATCACTACTGTAGTATCATTGTTCTTCTATTTGCCCGCATACATTGTTCATCAACAATTTCTTATTTATGAACAATTCCTAACCGCTTAATCTCTTTGATCACATTTCCCATGATCAATCTTAGCCATCAGATCTTCAAACATGACTAGGTTCATTGTATCCTTCGATCTGAAAAGATTTTATCTCACCTTGGAACTTGTGCTAGGTTATGACCGTTCAATCTGTGATGTAGATCTATGTCTTGTATTTTCGTTGTCGTAGATCCTCAACAAACTTCTTGCACGACATACCAATCATCTATGCATCTCAAGCTCATTGGCATTTTACATTTAATAATGTATTTATCCATCCAATACATTCTATTATTAATCGGTTGTTACTCGATAAATATTGAACCTCACTCAGTAGATATTCTGCCTTCTTTAATTGATAGCGATAACCTTAGGGTTTACCGACTAGCATCTTGCTTGGTAACATAGAACAGTATCAAACCTTAACTAATTCTATAGCTTGAAATCTTTTCTCCTTCTTGTTCAATCTTCGAATACTCATATATAGGATATCAAAACAATCAAAACAACAAGATCTCATCACTATCTAACTCTGTAATAGTTTCCCATTGAATAACTTATTACTCCCCTTCAGTTTTACATTCATTCTGTGTCACTTACTGACATCTTTATACTCATCAAAATATACTCTTTAAGATATGGCAACATCATACTAAATCAGAAAATCAATTGCTTGACATCAATGACAAAATAATATTATTAAGACAGTAATCATCCTTTATCAATTATATCATCAATCTCCAACAACCTTCTCAATATCCTTATACCAACAAACTTACTGGAATGCCAACAATCTCCCTTTGTGAAAATGCTAACAAACCAAATCAGTCAAGGAACTAATCAAACAAGTTGGATAGTGAGTGATTGACTAAACTCAAAAATAAGAAATTATGCTTTCATTGCAGGAAACCATGGGACCCATCTCATAAATGTGGTGTTAAGGCAAATGAAAAACAAATAGACTATTTTCTAATAGATGAGTTGATATCAAAAAAATTAGATCAGAAGTATGACTCAAAGAGTGGTGAGGAAGAAAGATCATCAAAATAGGAACAAGGAAGTAGTGGTACCATTGCCCAACTCTCTAGTTTCCTAAAGGCAGTAACATTTAAGAATAGAGGTATTCTACAAGGGTAGCGAATAATGACTCTTGATATCGGTGCTACCCATAATTTTATTAATGAGGACCCTGTGACTAGAAGAGGACTTCATACATAAGAATATGAAAGTTTCAAGGTGATGGTGTCAAATGGATATAAGCACACTTGTAATCACAATATTTCTAATTTGAGCATACATTTAAGAGTATGAGTTCAAGGTTGACTTCTATGTAATGAACATAGAGGACACTGATGTTCTTTTAGGGATGCATTAGATGTAAACATTTGTGGAGCTCACTTTTAATTTATAGGAAATAGAAATGAATTTTGAGTCAAATGGGAAGAATATAGTACTCAGAGGGATGTTAGATGGGGATCCAAAGTAGTATCCTTTAATAGGATGGAATAGCAGATTAGACGTGATCGGGTGGGATGGGCAACATAGTGTCTCATATTACCCAAAGTTGCAGAACAACAAAAGAACAATTATCATTTGAATATTCAAAAATTGTTATGTAAGCATAGGAAGACGTTTGGTAGTACACCACCTAGAGTTCCACCTGAGAGGGGAACAAAGTGTTTCATGGAATTGGAGGAATGTACCAAACCAATAATCACTACACCATACAAGCATCTAGAATGACATAAGGATGAGATTGAAAAGGCCATTAAGGAATTACTAGATATGGGGCACATTAGACCCAACTAGAACCCTTTTGCTTCAGTAGTAGTGTTAGTGAAGAAAGATGGCACAATGCAAATGTTCATTGATTGTAGGGCCCTGAACAAAAAGACACTAAAAAGAAAGGTATCTTATTCCTATGATTGATGAGATACTTGATGTTTGTTACTTTTATAAGATTGATTTGAGGTTGGGTTACTATCATATCAGAATGAGGGAAGGAGTATATAAAGAAGATAGTTTTTAGATGTCATTTTTGTCACATTGAGTTTCTAGTAATTCCTTTCAGCTTAACTAATGCACTATCCACTTTCGATTCTTGTGTTAATCAGGTATTTAGGAAGCATTTGAGAAAGTTTGTGTTAATATTTTTTGACAATATCTTAATTTTTAGCAAAACTTAGGAAGAACATGTGAGAAATATTGAAGAAATATTGAACATATTGGAGAGTAAGTCCTTGTACACCAAAGAGTCTAAGTGTTTCTTTGGCATGAGAGATTTTCTCTACCTTGGTCGCATCATTAGTTGAGAGGGAGTGACAATTGATCCTGAAAAGATCAAGGCTATTGTTAAGTGGCCTACACTCACTAATCTCTCAAGACAAGGGATTATTTGGTCTATGTGGGTTCTACAGGATATTTGTTAAGGGATTTTGTCATATTGTGACTTGACTTACAGATTTGACAAAAAGGGATTTTATGTGGTCCAATCTAGTGTAGGAGTGTTTTGGTCACTTCAAACAAGTGACGTCTACATGCCCAGTTTTGGCAATTCCATATTTCTCCAAACCTTTTGATTTGGTGTGTGATGCTTCAGGGGAGGGGATAGGTGTTGTCTTAATACTAGAGAATCATTTGATTGCCTTTGAGAGTAGGAAGTTGAGAGGTGTGGAGAAGAGTTACTCTATATATGATACAAAGATGTTTGCCATAATGCATATGTTGGTATAGTTCAAGCATTATTTGGTAGGGGAAAGTTCATCATCAAAACTAACCACAACAACATAAATTATTTCATGAATCAAAAAGATCTCAATGATGCATAGAAGAAGTGGGTAAGTAGACTTTTGGTGTTTACTTTTAATAATGTTTATAATAAGGGAAAGAAGAATGTGGTTGTTGATGCACTTTCTTTGAGGCCTAATTTATGCTTAGTTGAGATCTCTATTAATTAGAGAGAGATAATGTTAGTAGAATATGTGAAGAATTATTTTGTGGTAGGAATCATTGAGGATAATATTCTAGATGATTGGTACATGATTATTAATGAGCTAATTATGTACAAGGAGAATTTATTTGGTATCTAATTCATGACTCGAGGTAAGGATATTGAAGACTGTATGGTTGGTCACCCAAGATACTTTAATACTTACAAGTAGATTCGAGAAAGGTTTGCACGGAAATTACTTTAAAATGAAGTACTTAAGCATGTCAAGGAGTGCCCCCTTGCCAACAAAACAAAAATGAGCATACTTATCCAACCATTTTGCTACAACCTCTACCCATCCCAATTAGAAATGGGAATGCATCTCCATGGATTTCACCATTTGGCTGCCTATTGTAAAAGGTAAGGGTTGCATATATGTTGTAGTAGACAAGTTTAAAAAGTGCACACATTTTTTGCCATTTTTTCAACATATGCAACAATATAGGTACATGATTTGTTCCTCAAGAAAAAAATTAGATTTCATGAGATGCCCAAGAACATAGTTAGTGATAGGGACAAAATTCTTTGAGTCTCTTTTGGCTAGAAATTTTCAAATAAAGTGGGATTGAGCTCACTCCCAGCACTAGTTACCATCCACAAATAGATGGACATATGAAAATAATGAGTAAATGGGCGGAAGGGTATCTCAAGATAGTAGAGAGCATTGATTAAGTGGTTACACCTTGAAGAGTATTTTTATAGTTTACATATCATATGTCTATTAGGATATAACTGTTCATGGTTTTATAGAGATATATGAAGCACCTAATTTTGTCAATTTTCTGTTTGGGTATAATAGAGTACCTAAGATGAAATATTTGCTATAGCAAAGTCAAGATATCATGAAATCATTGAAGGAAAATTTGTAGCAGGCACAAAATCAGCAGAATTTGTATGTTGATAAACATCATAAGGATCATAGTTAAAAGATGAGTGATATGGTTTACTCAAGTCTCTAACCTTACAAATAGTCCACTCTCAAGAAGAGTGGGTCAAAGAAGCCTAATCCTTGATTCTATGGTCCTTTTAGAATCTCCAAAAGGATTGGAGAAATAGCTCATTAGCTAGAGCTATCAGTTAGCAACATAGAGCACAATATGTTTCATGTGTCTAAGCTCAAAAAAGTAATTTCATGTAATGTGGTTCCTTCATTACAATTGCCACCATTAGATGAAGAGGGTAAGCTAATCTTGATTCTAGAGACCATTATTGACTACAAGGAGCGTACTTCGTAGAAGAGAGTCATCAAAGAGTACTTGGTCAAGTGGAAGAATTTATTAGTAGAGGATGGAGCGTGGGAAAATGTACAAATCTTGCAGCATCCAAAGTTGGGATTTCTCTAGGAAAAGTAATTTTGGGGAGGGCGGATTGTAATGTTCCCTTCCTAAGCATGAACAACATGGTAACTATTACCCTATCCAGTGGGTTCCCATATGTTGATGAGTTAATGTTAGGGGACTCGTGGAGACCATTCAATCCCATTTATTTGGTGACGACAAGTGTTTCATTGAGCTTAGTCGGTTGAGATTTGCATGATAACCTTTTCTAGAGTAGATTTGGGCAATTTGTCTGTATTTTCTAGTTTTAGTAGAGACATGTTGGACACCAACTTGTTCAATTAGTAGTATTTCTCTTTTTGGAATATCAATAAATACTTTTGACATTGATATCTTGGCAAATAATGTGATCCAAAGCGATTAACTTAAATAATGTTATATTATTAAAAATTAAAAATTTAAATTTAGCATTATTTATTTTAGTAAAGTATCTTAATGGGGTACCCAAGGAGCTATAAGTGTATTTCAAATTATTTAATAAAGTGAATTTTGGGATGTCGACGCAAATATTGGGAGGCATAAGGTGACTTTAATAAAATTAAAATATTGCATCCCTAAAGTGGGCATGGGTTTTGGAGACCTTTATAAAGACATTTTGGAGGTCATTTTGCATATGCTTGGATTGATATTTTGATCACAAATTTTTCTAGATTGAAATTTCCCATTCATTTTCTTTGTGAGGACAAAAACCCTTGTATAGAACATTGAAAGACCTAACCTAGAGGACTTGTTGGTGTTTTCATTCAAGAATCATATTTGGGCATCATATTGGATTGAAACTTTATTTTTTGAGTAAAGGTTTTCAAAGAAAATTCAAAGAATATCTAAAAAGGAGGATTGCAGAGTCTATATGTATATTTTGGAGCAAACTATATTATTTCCAAGTTGTCAATTGTACAACCTATGAGAAAGCATTGGAGTTCTAAGAGGACACCTACGATTGGACTACATTTGTTAGTTGTTTGGGGTCATCTAGACCTAAGCATCATTATGCATTGACTTGAAAGAAAATTTGATATCATTTGGAGGTGTGGCACCCAATCTAATGTTTACAGATTTTTTGTTGTTTGCTAAATCAGACTTTTAATCACTCGAATCAATTGGGTATGTCTAATATTTTATTGTGATGTGATTTCACTATCTAGGTATTCAAAGCTTTGATGATATATAGTTCTTTTAGTTCTAAAAATGATTCTGAAATTTATGTTGGTTGTGGGTATTTTTAAAACATTGTGAAGATTTATCTTTGTTATTTTATTATTGCAAATGAGATTAATATAATATCTCTTTCTGCATCTCCATCTACTTCTCTAAAGCAAACTCAAATATGAAACAAAAAAAGGGTGCATACTACAGTTACACCCATACAAGATGTTGAAGTGAAGGCATGGTTGCTTAGGGCCATTAAAAAGATGTTTGATCCTATAGAGGCTAGTATCATTCATACTAAGTGGACAAAATTTACCACTCTTAGGGGTTATTTTAAGGTGGCCAAGATGGATATGGCAACTATATTACAAGAGGACCCAATTTTGTGGTGGAATTGCCATGGATATATTTATTTGACAACCACTCTGGCATATAATTATTATCTCAAGTTTCTATTTATTTGGCTACTAAGAGGAACTAATCTACTCATAGCTTCATCCACTCTCTTAAGAGGAACATACTAAACAGTAGGAGAGCAAAGAAGCTTGTGGTTGTACATAGTGCTTTGTATCTCATGGATCAAAGACACTTTTGTACAAAGAATATGCAGCAACACAGTGGAATGTAGAGCCAAAGGAGCTAGCACAAATTGATGAGGTTTCTACAGTTACAGAAGTAAGGTTGGTTGGTATTAGTTTCGCAAAGTTTGACTAGGTGTAGTCCAACAGTTCTAGTGATGAGAAGTTTGGGGATGACTAGAGGACTCACTTCACTACATTTTGTTATTTTGACATCATTGTATACATTGTAATCATCTTTATGAAAAAATGAATATAATAAAAAATTAAAATTTGACATTTTCATTGTTCAAACTTTAATGTTAAATTATTAATGTTGAATGTCCACTTCAAATTTTAGTATGTTCAAGTATTATAGTATTTATTATTTACTATTTTACTAATTTTCCACGGTTTCATTTGAAAATTAAAAATTGTAATTCTTATACATATTTATAACTATTTTTTTAAGTACTATATGTATATCAACATCACCCCCTCATCGGCGTTCCCTTGTCATCCTCAAACTTAAGCCCTTGGTCCCCCAATTCTCAAAACTTGTTATTGCATCCTCCTGTCAAGAAACTCCATGCAACTATGATTGAAACCAAAAGCGATCAAGCTCTGATACCACTTGAAAGGAAGCTAAGGTAGAACAAAACAATTTCCTACAATAATCTTGAGAGGAAAGTAACAAAAACTTTTCAAATCTTTACCAAAGTCATAGAAACTTAACAAAAATAAACATAAATAGCATGCATACCACAACACAATTATTTATGTGGGAAAACACCTCATACTCCAAAAATTATCCAATGTGTTATTCAAAAATCAACAAGATTTACAATATACTTGCAAAAAGAGCTTCTCACAAGAGTATCACCAACCAAAGATCTCAAGGCAACTCAATAGCTATCAGAGTCTTAGATAACATCACAATACTTAGTCATAGTATAATGCCCTCATAAAATTAGGTTTCCATTGAGGGCAAACAAAGACAACATAATTGTTATCGCCACACCTATGACCTAATGATAAATGAGAAAGATTTACAATGATAAATTATTCATAAAATGTGGCTTTCAAGGGCATTTCCCACAAACCCCCATCAAGATGCGCAACCCTCAAACCCCCCACTAGGCGATGAGCCCCTCGGATCTTATAAGATCAATAGTAATGTATTGTTATTGCAAGGTTGAAACACCATTTTTCTAACAATAACAATGTGATTCAACCATTTAGCAAGATGGATATATAGTGTTACATTATATAAGAAGGTGACAATCTCCTTGTAGCATGATGTTGTAATGAAAAGATTGAAGACTATTTCTTTAGGTATAAACTAGGTATGACATATTTAAATAAATGCTATCAATATTCCTTGAGTACCTTTTAGAACATGCCTTCTTCAAGAGACCTTAAAGTAGATTTAGACTATCCACAAGTAATGCATTAATACCATAATACAAGTTATGATAAGGTTGTGTTAAGGCTTTGGGTTATTTTCATGTAGGTCCAAGATTCAACTCTCATCAGTTGGCTTTACTTGGTTTTGATCTAATCAAGCCAAATCTATAGCCCAAAAAGTTTATAAGAAGAAAGGTTGGTAAGGGATTCGCCTTGTCTTGAGCAGTGATGCAAGCTAAATTTGGAGTGAAGCTCCAAGAGGCTACCCAACCAATTCCCTCATGTTTCTTAAAAAAAAAATTATAGTGTGATATAATACGATAAGAATTCAGACTTAGAGATTCTGAATGCTTACCACCGTAATTATAAAACTTGCCAGAAGTATAAACCAAGTAATATTTATGGTGTAACAAGGTACAACTGTAACATTCACATAATATAGTCAACATATAAAGAACTTGAAAGGATGATTCTCTACACATTCTACACATTCTACTGATATCATACTCGTAACGGCCTGGATGTTATACTAGCAATCACACCATTCTTGAACTTATAATGTTACCAATTTAAACAATATCTTTATCTCATCAATCATTCACCTAAACATAATTTCTCTCATCATTACGGAATTTCATCAACCGCAGCTTATCTTAGTAGCAAGAATATAGAGGCTTAGCAGCCCATGCAGGTACAGCGATAACCCAGGAACTGAACAATATCATATTGTGGTCATAGCCCATTCATTTCGGGTTTATTATCCTCAGAAACAATAAAGTTCAGGACAGCGATATAGAGAGTGACTGGCATATATACATATGTACTTAATATAGAGAGTGACTGGCATATATACATATGTACTTATCTCTGCATATAAGGAATAATAATTTCCAGATTTCATGCAATTAGATTATATCAGTATCTAAACCGGCTTAAATTGGAATTATTGTCTTCAAATTATCTTCAGGAAAAGGTGTTTCTGTCAAACAAGACTCCATCAAGTGTTGTTAATATTGAGAAAGTTCTTCAAGGATAGTGAATTCATTAGACAACAATGAAACATTGAAAACAGGAAAGATATTTGCCCATATAAAATTGAAAGACCATTCCATATATAGTGGCATTTCTCATATAGTGACATTCCTTAATTAGATTGTCAACAATAAACAAACATATCGATTATATCACCCCAACAATGAAACATTGAAGACAGGAAAGATATTTGCCGATATAAAATTGAAAGACCATTCCATATATAGTGGCATTCCTCATATAATGACATTCCTTAATTATATTGTCAACAATAAACAAGCATATCGATTATATCGCCAAACATTAAATTGTCTTGAAGTAAGCGATTTACTTTAAATGATTGATAGAGCAGCAAACATTAATATCAAATGCCCAAGTATGGAAACTATGGAAGAGAGATTAAAGTGATTTTAATGGTAGCCGACTATGAGGATTTCATGATTGAAATAAAGCCATGCTTGTTGATCTCATTAAGAGAAAAAATAAATAAATGTATGTTGACTGACTTGGAGAATAAATAAACTACATCTTATACATACATGGGCAGCGATACAGATATTGATTCATATTATAAAACAAACAATATGACTAAGACAGCGATTAAGATTATTCATTGTAAACAATAAAATATAAAGCAAACCAACTTGAGTTTTTAAACATCAATAAACAAAAGGCAGTGATTAGCATGTGCAAAGGGTGCGACCTGATTTAGAGGTATGTCTATTTTCAAAGAAAATAAACAAACTCAAAAGTGTGATATAGAGACATGTTTTGTTTGTTAAAGAGATTAATTTGTGTTGACCAAAAAAAGTCAATTTAAAGATTTGATTAATAAAAAGGTGCATTTCTTATGAAATGATATGTCTCTCTACTCATGAAGACATAAAGGTATATAAAGAGATCTTATGAGGGGTGATTGGGAGGAGTGAATGAAGTGAGAATAATGTGTAATAGATTAAAAAAAATATTTAATTTAGATTTACTATCGTATGGAAGAAATAAAAATGAAAGGATGTTTGTGAAGGGTTGCACCTCTTGGTGAAGAGGTATGTTAGAGTAATATATGAAGAGGTGAATGAGAGAGTGTGTGTGCCTCGATATATTATTTTGTGCAGATCTAGGTAGAGGATTCTGAGAAGATTAGTGAAGCATTTATAGTAGATTTATAAAGGAGAAGATATGTGTTGTGACCTAATCACACATCACCCCATCCCAGATAGGGACCCCCTACCTTTTAGGCTCTTTTGGTCTTTTCGTTTTGGTTTTTTGTGGTTTTGGTGGCAGTCTCATTAGTCTCTTGGCTTTGCAAGTGTTTGGGGGTTGCATTGATTAAGTCTGCTTTTCATTTGAGTGATTTTGGTGAAGTCTAGGGCCTATTTCATCAATTTTAGGGTTCTACATTTAGTCATAGATTTTAGGGGTTTCTGTTAGGGTTTTGGAAAACTAAGTATACAACTAGAATCAGGACCCTTCAAGGAACTTCCCAGTAAAATTTGAGCCAAAACGGAGCAACTTTCTATTTTTAGAAAGTTCCTATTTTTTAGGGATTTTACTGAATCTCGGAATGTCATCATTTTGTGAAAAATCAAACTTACTATTTTTAGTAAGTTTCTATTTATAGTAAGTAATTATGTGTCTTGTTCTAGGTATCTAGCACCGATGCTCAGAAAGTTTCTATTTTTAGAAAGTTTATTTCTGACAGTACCATTCAACCTGGTAATGAGGATCAAGCATTCACGATTGTTTCTAATTCCGGAAAGCCACTCAAGTAGGCAAAGGGAGTCAAAAAATGGCTAAGTGTTGAAAGCCCTATTCTTGAAGTAGAAGGCTCGGAAATTCATCTAAGTTCATGAAGAATCTTAGACAAGTGGAATTCCTTCACCCATGCCAAATTGCAATCCAAGGCACCAAACTCAAGTGGAGATGAAAAGAAGTAAAATCAATGAATTCCTTCCTTGGTCAAAATAGTGCCCAAAATGAAAGGAAGACACCAAAATTCAAGTGTCATGCAGGGAGGAAGAAAATTGTGAATTCCTTCTCCTAGGTGAAATAGCACCCAAACACTGTGGAGGGCACCAAATTGAGGGGTCCTTGGAATGCACGGAAATTTGATGAATCCTTGACCAAGTCTAAATACTGCCTAGAAGTGAAGGAGGGTGCCAAAATGGCATGCTCATGGAGAACAAATAAAATATTGAATTCCTGCTTCATGGTCAAAATCCGCCCAAAGCCAGGTGAGGGAGCCAAAATGAAGTCTCCATGGATAGCATGGAAATTTCCAAATTCCTCCTCACCACTAAAAATCCGCCCGAGAAGGTAAAAGGGTGCCAGAATGAAGTCAACATGGAAAGTTTGAAAAAATGTGAATTCCATGACCAAAGCAAAATGCTCCCAAGAAAAGATGGAGGGCGCCAAAATGAAGTATGCTTGGAAGGAACAAAAAATTGTCAATTCCTCCACCTAAGGGAAATCCCGCCCAACACTCAGGGAAGGCACTAAAGAGGGGTAATGAAGGAAAATCCTCCAAATCATGAATTCCATGACTAGTTCAAAATCCACCCAAGGAAGATGCTAGACACCAAAATGGAGTCCTCAAGGAGAATCAAGAAAGCCATGAATTCCGCCATGAATTCCATGCCCAAGCCAAAAAACTAAAGAAATTTGTCTAGGGCATGAAATTCCAAGGGTAAGGGAGGAATTAAAAGCAAAAAAT
This sequence comes from Cryptomeria japonica, assembly GCF_030272615.1. Classification (NCBI taxonomy): domain Eukaryota; kingdom Viridiplantae; phylum Streptophyta; class Pinopsida; order Cupressales; family Cupressaceae; genus Cryptomeria; species Cryptomeria japonica. The sequence continues at coordinate 67,571,630 of NC_081415.1, read as the reverse complement.
TCCCTTGGGAAAATTTTTGAATTTTCCATTTTTAGACATTGAATCTTATTAGAATTAGGAAATTTTTATGGATTTGGAATCATGAGAAATTTCTCTATCTAATGGACCCGACTCCTAAATTTTAGGAGGATCTCTAAACAATAGGGGATGTTGAAGAAGCATGGAAAATTCCCTCCGAAGTAGAAAAAGACAAGTTAGAATGGAAAATCAAGTAAATCTTGAAGAATATTTCAACTTCCCTCCAAAATTTGAAAGAATGGAAAGTTAATGAGTTGGTAAAGGGAATCTTCTCGGTATGATGCATAACTTAATGCATTAAGTGAAACTTCCAAATTTGAACTTACTTACAAGGGAAGTTTCTTTCACATAGCGCAGTGATTGGGAAAGTATGACACATAATAAAATCAGTTGCCAAATTAATGCCTCCTAACTTAGCAGTATGATTTGAAGAATTCTATATAAGCATGAAGAGGCATTTTATTTCTCACGTGCAGGATTTGAGAAAGAAGAATTGGAGGAGTGAAGACAGGTCATACTTAGTCGATTTTTTTTCATTTCTAAGGTGCTTTCCAAGATGGCAGAATCAAGCAAGACAACTACCCTCACTAGGAAAGCATTGATCAGGGCAGAGATGAAGGGCTTCCTTCCTAGTTCCCAGATGAATTCCAGATGGAAGGAAATCAATGATATGAATTTGGGCACATTCAATCTAGTTGCCTTCAAGATCATAATGTTTGGGATGGTAGGACATACTCCATCACCAATAGCTGTCAAATTTGTCAAGAGCGGAATTGTTGCGGTGGCTGATTTTCCTCCTGCTATTCAGTGTCCATATTTGATTTTGGAGTGTGCAAAGCATTATAATCCAGAGTGGAAGATGATTTCAACGTCAGATGGCAGGTTGCTGGCGACATTGACTCTAGAATCAATTGGTGAAGCTTTTGGAATCCCTTCACACCATTCAATGACGTACAGGACTAGTAGCGGAGCTAAAGCAGTATATGAAGCAAGTCCTGTTAGGTGTGTTGACTTGATCAATAAACAGTGGTTGTTGAAGCCTAGGCCACATGTCTCCAAAATGCCAAAGACTCTCACTATCTTTGAGTTCAAACAATATTATGTGGACTTGATAAAGATGTTGAGTAGAGTAATGGGATGTTCACATACTGTGAACTTTGAAACATCAATGTTCTTCTATATAAGTGAGATCATGAATGCAAACGGGCTAGTTGACTGGGCCAAATTGATTAGTCATTACTTGCATGAACACCTGAGGAACTTAAAAGAAAGAAAGTCCCAATCCTTCTTCGTGAACTCCTACATAATCTATATGCTTGCGGGAAGGAGATGATTTGATGGTCTGCCAACAAGTAGAATCATGGGTTGCGGACCAACACAGGTGAAAGTGCATGAGCGTTATCCCACGCTAAATCTTCACAATGTTAATTCTTACAGGCTGGCGAATGACACATTCACTATGTACTTTACACGGCTTATGCAGAAACAATTGCATGTAAGGGTGTCACCACAAGCGAGGGTCGTGGTCTAGAGGTATGGAGCCACGTTCTTACTATTTGAACTAAATTCACCTACATCAGGATGCAGGGATTTTCATTCCAGTCATACAAGCTGCCAAGGTATCCATTAGACAAGTTCATATTGTTGGAACTCGTGAGGCAGTTAACAGCCTATGATCAATTATAGAAGAACAAGAAGAAGTAGTCTATTGAATCCCCAGTTGTCCTAGGTGATTTCATCGTGTAGACACCTAAAATTGTCATGTCTAATTAAATAAATATCTTTGTTTATTTAATTATTTTAGCCTAATTCTTCTATTAATTAAATAAATCCTTATTTATTTAATTAATTCATTTATCCTCTTCTAGCCTTATTTCTCATTTAAATAAATACATTTATTTATTTAAATTACCCTTTTCCTAAATTAAATAAATATCTTATTTATTTAATTGATCCTACTTCTTCTATTAATTAAATAAATCTTTATTTATTTAATTAATTCATTAGCCTTTTCTACTCATGACACATGTCATTCATCTCAATCTCATCCCTCCATTTCTTATAGTGTCTTCTATATAAGGAGATGCTTCCTTCATTATCAAACTCTCCCGACTACTTGATCAATTGACTACACTACGCTTTGCACCTTCATATGCGATCCTACTTGCAACCACATTCCGTTCTTTGTTGAGCTCTTGTGCACATAAAATCTGAGAGCAAATATATCAAGCAAGATCAATGGAGATGGGAAGAACGGAGATCCAAACCCTATTGGACATGTGATAGTATCATCTTTGTGATTTCATTTGATTTGCATTGTCTTAGGTAATCTTCATATGTTATGGTGGATCCTTGTTGTTGTTAGGCTAGGGTTTTGTGGTTGAATTCATTTAGTCTTTCATCATTGTTGTATCCATTTTCACCATATACATTTTGGCACGCCCGGTGGGACTCTTGTCCCTTTGCATTTAACATCCTTGTTGTAGATTTTGTGTCTTGAAGTTGCAGATCTGACATTTTTCGACAGCATTTGGATATTTTCGCGTCTGCGTACTTTTGGATCGCATCTTTGGTTTTATGTCGTGTCTGTGCACTTCTGGATCGCGTTTGTGACTTTCTGTCGCGTCTGTGACATCTAGAATCGCGTCTACGACACTGTTCCATCTTTTTGTAGATTTCAAAAATCGCGTCTATGACCTCCCATCGTGTCTAGGGGGTTTGTAGGCGTGTCTGCGTCCAGAAGCCGCATCTGCGTTACGGAGTCACATCTACGTCTCACAGAAGCGTGTCTGTGTCTTAAAGACGCGTCTGCGTATTGTACCCGCGTTTGTGCACACTGATTTCATTTTTAGGGGTTTTTTTCATTGATTCAGTTTTTAATCATTTGGTTTTTCAGATCTAGTCTATTTTGAGCTAACATCTTCAGATCTAGCTAACGAAATTGGTGCAGCTTGTCTTGAAAGCAAAAATTGTTTTGTCGAAGGCTCCTATTTTCACAAAGTCTTTTGGATCTAAAATTTACCTAACTTGTGTGCTTGCAGGAAGGGGTGATTATTTCAAACAATCCAAACTACTAATAAATCTTTGTTGCAGGTCCTTGGCAAGGGTTTTTGGATTTTTATTGTGTGCCTTGTTTTCATAGACTAGCAAACACTTCAATTGGTACACTAAAATTGATTCATTGTCTTTTGTGTCTTGAGCAATAGGCTCTTTTTGTTTAATCTTTAGAGGGTCTGTCTTCCCGTGTGGTCATTAGGACTACTAGTGAGAAGAGAATGACCCAAGTGGTAGCGAGAAAACCCACCTCTTCCGAACCACTATAAACAACTGTATTCATGGTGAAAACTATGGATAATGTGTGCTGATTAGTTCATATCGACACTATGTCTCCCCCATAAACCCGTTTGATCAAATTTATTTGATCAGTTGTAGGGCATAACCCCTACCGGCTGGGAGCCTTCTGTATTTACAGAGCTGAAAGTGTTGCATGTATGGCCACACGAGCGGATGCCCTTACTAGCACCTTTTTGTTTTAGAAGCCAAAAACCTTCTAGTTGTTAGGGTAGGAGGTCAGACCTCTGGTAGCGGCCCACACACATACAGTTCTTAGTAGAGATACAAAGTTCGCCACCAGGAGTTTTTGTGGGGACTGATGCTTGGTTGACCCGAGAAGTGAGTGCCGAGGGTGGAGCCAGTGAGGTCAAGCATCTAAGTATCTGCTCTGAATAGCGTAGCCTCGGGGGTAAAACCCCATGTGGGATCAACAACTATTGTCTTGGCCAACCATAAGAATTGTGCTTGACTTATTTTAAACATTCAAACATTCAAGACCAAACAACAAAACATTGTGTCTTTTGTGTCTTCAAGTGTATGCAAAACAATTTTACATCAAACAACACACTTCCTTTGAGTCATATTTTTGAGTCTAGACACTTGCAAACATTGAGTCCTCATCAACACTGTGTCCTCTTGTCATGAAAAAAAGTCAAACATTCAGATTTGGTCACAACAAAACAACTTCACAGATTGGAAAAAATTGCACAAATTTTGCAGAAACGCGTCTGTGTTCTCAGAATCAACATTGCATTTACAAAATCTCAGTAACGCATCTGTGTTAAATAGAACCACGTCTGTGTCAGGAAATTGTGTCTGTGCAGTATACAAGAGCGTCTGTGTTCAGAATTGAAAACTTTTACAGTCCAGCAAACAAACACAGTCAATTTTAGAATTCTTGAGCTTCCTAGGTTATTTCTCCAGGTTTTCATCTAGCATTCAACCTATCTTTGGGTCTCACAAAGACCATCATTGCTTTACACCTTACATTACATTCACATTTGTCTAAACTTGAGTCAAAAGGTCACTTGCTTGTCCTCATCATACTTTGTCAACACATTACATACAACAAAATTTTGCTAAGTGGTCCCTCATCAAGGTCTCTCACCTTTGGGTCTCCTTTGGTCTTACTTAGAGTCAAGGTCAACTTACCTCATCAAGAGAAACTATCCTCTCTTTGGAAGTCACACTTACTCTACTACATACATACTTGGTCTTACACTTTGGACATTGCAAGTACACCTTAGATTCATTTACATTCCATCCAACTCTTGGTCTTCCATACTCTTTCCATTTTCATCTAGTTTCACACATCTTGGTCAATACCTAGTTCATGGTTGAAACCCATTCCCAAAAATCTAGGAGAGAATCTAAAGAGGCTCAAGAGTCTGCAAACATGAGTTCCTATGAGTATGACAATGATATCTTTTTCAATTCTGATCATACTACATTACCTGACATGGATGCTTATAGAAACATTCCAAATATTGAGAACATGGACACTACAAACAACAATGATACACATAATGACAATATGGACAACTTCTCCGTACATTCAGCAGAAGTGGAAGACACCATTATGAATCCACATTTCAATCGATTGGTTGAGGAAATAATGAGGAGAGATAGACAATACTTCTTACAAGTGATGGCACATAGTGGAGCCAAGATCCCTCATGATTTTGACATGTCACAAATAATGGAAAATCGACCTTTGCAACAAACTCACTCCAACATGGATCAAAGGAGGCCTAATAGTGGAGGCAATAGAGGACCACATATGGTGCCTAAATCACCATCATCTTTGTTTCAAAAACCAGAGGTCCCACATACACATGGTCAAGCATATGATACTCACCTTTGCAGACCATTATGGAAGTCTTATGCAGAAAGATATGCTCAATCACATACCAATGCTAAGGATCAACCACCAAAGCAATTGGATATTCAAAGGCATGCTCAAAATTTGGACACAAGGAAACCTTGTGTCAAATTTGGGGGCAACACATTAGAACATGACATGCCTGTAGAGTATGGTATACATGGACAAAGCAGATATTTTGTTCCTCAACATGACTCTATACCAAGTGGTCCATATACGCAACATCATTATAGACCTCCTCCATATGAACATGTGTATGATCAATATCATCCATATATGCAACTTGCTCCTCCTCCAATTGGTGCCTCAAGCATGGGATATGGTCCAAGGAGTCGATCTCCTCCTAAGAACAATTTGGAGCAACAAATCAGGGACTTACAAAAGAAAATGGAGGACATAAATACACCAAAGCCAACATACACAATGAGAGACATATGTCCTTATCCATTTGACAAGAGCATTCCAATGCCTCCTTTTCCTACACACTTTGTGACGCCTAAATTTGATAAGTATAGAGGCAAAGGGGATCCTAAGGCACACATAAGACAGTTTTTCATAGCCTGCATTGAGGTAGCAGCAGAAGAGACATATTTGATGAGATTATTCCCACAAAGCTTAGGTGATCAAGCTATGGAATGGTTCTCTCAACTTCCACCTGGAATTAAGTCATGGGGTGACTTAACAGAGGCATTTATTCAACATTTCTCCTACAACATAGAGATGGACATATCAGTCACTACTTTGTGCAACACCAAGCAAAAAGATGGAGAGTCTTTTTCATCATTTTTACAAAGATGGAGAAATCTAGCTAGCAGATGCTCTTGTGAAATTCCACAAAAACAAATGGTAGAAATGTTCACCCAGAATGTTAACAAGGACATTGGATATGATCTAAGGAAAGCTTGTTTGTCCACCTTCAAGGACGTCATTGAAAAAGGCTTAGCGACAGAAAAGGTCCTAATTGAACAAGGAGTCATCAAAATATTCAAAGAAAACAAAGATGACTTTAAAGGAAAAGATAAGCCAAGATTTTGGAACAAAAACAAGAACACAGTCAATGATGGTGTTGTGGATGCCAATACAATACGACCCAAAATCATTTTTTCGGGATCAAGCTCTACAAACAATCAAGTGAACACTCAAACAACTTCTAGGTCACGAAGGAAGTATACCCCATTGGGAGAACCACTGGAATCAGTCTTCAAGAAGCTAGTGGCAAACAAAGTAATCACAATTCTAGATTTTCCTCCATATGAACCAAAGGTCAAACCAAATTGGTGGAATGATGATGAGTATTACGAATTCCATAAGAGCAAGGGTCATAAGATAGAAAATTGTCATCGACTGAAGAACATCATACAAGATCTCATTGATAGAGGTGACATTGAGATTGAAGGGCATTCATCCAATCAAGAACATGAGATGTTTAAGGAACCATTCCCAAAACATGACAAGGGAAAAGCTGCAGCCATAGATGACCAGACCAACTATACTAGAGCATCTTATAACTATGATTCAACTATCAATCACATCTCGATGGATAATTATGTCTCTACCATTATCATCAAGGACAAAAACCCTGAGAATTCTACCCAGAGACCTAAGATTGTCCTAAAAGGAATTGGATCTTCTTCCGAACCTACCTCTGAATGTCATGTTACAACCCATTGAGGTAAATTCACTTTGCAAGGTGCTCCAGCTAAAAACATTGCTTCCTCATCAACCAAGCCTGAATACGACCTTGTAGAACAGTTAGGGAAGACACCCACGCTCATCTTCATCCTTGAGCTCTTACACATATCCCCCACTCATAAGGCCATTCTTGACAAAATCTTGAGAGACACTGTCGTTCCTACTGATCTAAATGTGGACCAGTTTGAAGCCATGGTGGGATACCTTTCCATTCCACACTCTCTTACATTCACAGAAGCTGATGATGCCTCCGTAAGTCAGCCACAGAATGCACCATTACACATTGAAGCCTTCATACACAAACATCGAATAAAACGAGTCCTGATAGATGGAGGAGCAGGTCTAAACATTTGTACATTGAGCACTATTAAACAATTGGGATATTCTGATAAAGTTGTGAATTCTACAAACAAAATCACCATCAAGGCATATGATGATGAAGAGCGTTCATCCAAAGGCACAGTCACCTTGCCTCTCAGAGTTGGGCCAGTTATGAAGGATGTGGTTTGTCAAGTCCTAGACCTAGATCTCACATACAACATATTGCTAGGACGTCCTTGGATTCATGAAATGAGGGCAGTCCCATCTACATATCACCAATGCATTAAGTTTCCTCACAATGGAGTTGAGATAACAGTTAATGGTGATCCTAATACGTTCATATACTGTAATAACTTGAGATCAAAAATTGAGACCATCATTCCCAGTAATCGCGAAGCTATTCCTTCTTCGGTATACATTGATCCTGAGTCATTAAAACCCTCGACATCAAAACAAGGTGAGCTTAAAGGCAAATTTCAGGACAAGGGCATGGGTGAATACACCTTAAATCAAACCATGTGCTTACAACAAGTCATGAGTTCACCAAAAGAATATGGAAGACCACATCCTAATAAACAGGTATCTATCATTGTACTCAAATGGGACCCTACTATCTTTCAAAAATGGGGTGAACTGGAAGAGGAAGACTTATACAAAATGCTTTACAAAGACCTTGAAAATGATACACAAGATCACATCAATATACCATGTGAGAAATATGGCAAAGGTTTTAAGATCCTACAAAAATTTGGGTATGATGGCAAAAGCCCTCTTGGGTTAAGAAAGGAAGGCATCATTGAACCTTTACAACCTGAATTGAGATTCAAAAAGGAACGCTCGAAGGGACTTGGTTTTGTGACTTCCAAGGTCCACACGCAAAGGACAGAAGAAGCATTACAAATCAAAGCTGCCAAAATTCAACAAGAGAATCGGTATTCCATAGACTCCAACGAATGGGAATGGGGTTCAGACAAATCCTCTAGTGACTACGAGCTCACCGAGACATTCAGAGAGCCAGATGAACCCACAGAAGAAGAGGAATTTTATGAAAAATTCAAAGTTGGTCAAGAAACAACCCTTGAGGATTCCACACAGTCCTTGTCTCTAGGTTCTAGGTTGAAATCACATAGAATGAAAACACCTGTCCCAGAATGCGCTACTAGTGATGATAATTTGGATTCATTCACGATCGAGACTGATGAGGAGAGTGCCAATGATGACCTTGATAACTACCTCGACATACCTGAATATAACTGCATCTTCACTCTTAGCCCCGCTAACTTCGAAGACATTAAAGGCCTTCCCCTTGTCCACCACCAACTTATTGACTTTGATCATGAAGGACCTGCATAGTTTGACACATTCCAAAATGATGAAGCTCTTATTGACTATCTTAGCATACGAGATGATCTTCCCCCTGGGGACCATAAAGCGGGATACACTATAGAACTCAATAGCGTGGCATATTTCGGTGTGGGTGTCGGGCCTTCTAGTTGGAAAAATATAAAAATAAAAACAAACCAAGGGACTTATGGCGAAAACCACACTGTGGCGTTGTCTGATCCCAAAAAAGTAAAAAGAAAGGACATATCTGAGGGCGAAAACCTCTCTGAGGCACCCAAAGATGGAAGGCTCGACATTCTCCCAGCATCATATGAGGAAAAGTCATCCATGTTGGTAGAGGAGACTATCAAAACAAACATTGGTACAGAAGAGGTTCCACACAACATATTCCTGGCTCAATCTTTGACGGAGTCAAAAAGGTCAAAATTCATAAGTTTCTTCAAAGAACGACAAATCAACTTTGCATGGTCATATGCTGATATGCCTGGATTGGATACGGATTTGGTAATGCATCATTTGACAGTTAAACCGGGGGCAAAACCAGTGAAATAGAAATTAAGAAAGATGCATCCACAAGTCGCATTATTGGTCAAAGCAGAACTTGAAAAATTATTGGATGTCAGATTCATACGCCCAATTGATTATCCTAAATGGATCTCCAACTTAGTACCTGTCAGTAAACCAGATCGCAACATCAGAATATGTACAGATTTCAGAGACATCAACAAAGCTTGTCCTAAGGATGACTTCCCATTACCAAACATAGATTTGATTGTAGATCTCATAGCAGGTCATGAAATGTTATCGTTGATGGATAGATTCTCTGGTTATAATCAAATAAAGATCGCGTCTGAGGATCAACACAAAACATCATTCACTTGTCCTTGGGGAACTTTATGTTGGAATGTCATGCCCTTTGGGCTAAAAAATGCAGGCACTACATATCAAAGAGCCACGACTACTATCTTTCATGATCTCATGCACATAACTATGGAAGATTATGTCAACGACCTCTTGGGAAAATCAATAGACAGAAATACACATTTGGACATACTTTCAATCGTCTTTGATCGGTTGGAAAAATACAAAGTAAGATTAAACCCCAAGAAATGTGTCTTTGGAGTAACCTCCGCGAAGCTCCTAGGATTCATTGTATCAAAAAAAGGAATCGAAGCCGATCCAGCAAAAGTCAAGGCCATCCTAGAGATGCAACCACCAAGAAATATCAGTCAACTTTGGTCTTTACAAGGGAGACTTCAGTCCATACAAAGATTCATAGCACAACTTGTAGATAAGTGTAATCCTTTTCAGCACTTGCTACATAAAAACATCAAATTCAAATGGGATGATAACTGTCAACAGGCTTTCCAGATACTCAAAGATTATCTTTTGAATCCATCAGTTTTGATGCCACTAGTTCCAGATCAGCCTTTATTATTATACATATCAGCTACTTCAACAACACTGGGGGCACTCTTAGCACAACAAGTTGCTGGGGGCAAAGAAAAGGCAGTATACTATATCAGTCGCACATTGGTGGGATATGAGCTAAACTACACACCAATTGAGCGTGCATGTCTCGCCATGGTCTTTGCTTCGCAGAAATTATGACATTACATGCTAACTCATAAGACTAAGTTGGTTGCAAGGATCGATCCATTGAAATACCTTCTCAATAAAGCAACGCTTACTGGGCGACTAGCCAAATGGGTAATGATCCTAAGTGAATTCGACATTCAGTATGTGGATAGAAAAGCAATAAAAGGACAAGCTATCACAGATCAATTAGCAGATGCTCCCATGATAGATGATGTTCCTCTAATTTCAGAATTTCCAGATGAATCCATTTTAACAGTGTCACATGCAAAGCCATGGCAACTATACTTTGACGACTCATACACACAGCATGGGGCAGGAGTTGGCATCCTCTTCATAACTCCTCAAGGGGATTTTATACCAAAATCATATCGATTATCATTTCCATGCACTAATAATATAGCAGAATATGAGGCATTAACAACTGGATTATGGATTGTGGCTCAGTGGAAGATCCAAGAACTTTGTGTTTTTGGGGACTCTCAACTTGTAATCCGTCAAGCAACTGATGATTACCAAACAAAGGATGAGAAATTAATGCCTTACAAAAGAATGGTGGATGACCTGAAACAACATTTCACAAAGATAGACTTTGAGCAGATACCAAGAGAGCAGAATCGAGCGGCAAATGCCATGGCTACAATTGCTTCGCTAATCGATCTACCTCCGAATGAGACCCGCTATGAGTTCTTGGTGGATAACCTTTTGGTTCCCTCATATGAAATCACTCTTACTGAAATGATATGTGTCGTTGGTCCTGAGTCCCAGTTATATGGTTCCATTTTCACATACCTTTGTGACAATACCCTACCTCCTGATGTATCCAATAACCAACGTCGCACTTTCATTCGCCAATCTTCTCGATATGTCATTTTAGCCGATGTCCTATACCGTCGAGGTCTAGATGGCACTTTTCTTAGATGTTTAGAAAGCGACGAAGCTCAGATTGCATTATGTGAAGTACATGAAGGGATATGTGGTCCACATTCAAGTGGTCCTACCTTAGCCAAGAAACTCATCAGGACTGGATATTACTGGCCCAATATGGAAAAAGACTCATATCAGTTTGTCAGGAAATGTAAGCAATGTCAACTTCATGGAGACCTCATTCATGCGCCAGCACAAGAACTTCAACCAATTGCGACTCCTTGGCCCCTTTGTCAATGGGGACTCGATCTCATAGGCAAGATTCACCCTCCATCCTCCAACGGTCATAAATTCATTATCACTGCCACAGAGTATTTCACAAAATGGATCAAAGTTGTGCCTCTCATGCAAGTCACTAGAAAACAAATTGCTACATTCATTCTCAACTATATCATTTGTCGATACGGTATTCCTGTTTCCATTATCACCGATAACGGGCGTCCCTTCAAAAATCAAGATGTTCGTGAACTTTGTGACCGCTTCCATATTTCCCATCATTTCTCCACACCATATTACCCCCAAGGTAATGGTAAAGCTAAGGCGTCTAATAAAAAAATCCTTAAAATCTTAAAAAAGACAGTCGACGATGTTGGCTGTAATTGGCATATCCAACTTAATCCTGCACTTTAGGCCTACCGCACAAGTGTCTGCACACCTACATGGGCTACACCCTATTCACTTGTCTACGGCACTGAAGCCATCTTGCCTATTGAGGTCGAGCTACCCTCTTTACGAGTCTCTTTGCAAAACATTATCAGTGATGAAGACTATAGGGTCTCTCGCTTACAAGAACTTGAACTATTGGATGAACGAAGACAAACTGCTTTTAATCATCTCAAGGCTTATCAACAACGAATGAGTCACAGCTACAATCACAAAGTCAAGCCTCACACATTTGAGGTAGGTGATTTGGTTCTCAGAGAAAACCCCAAAAATCAGCAAGACAGAGAGAAGAAGGGCAAGTTCGAACCAAACTGGCTTGGTCCTTACATCATCACAACAACATATGGATCTCAGGCATATCAACTCTCAACCACAGAGGGTGAACATTTAGAGGATCCTATCAACAACATGCACCTTCACAGGTTTTACACATAGCTCTTCAAAGTATCCCAATATCAAAAATACAAAAAAATTCAAAAATACAAAAAAATCATAAAAAACATAAAAATTGTTACTGGGTGAAAACTTGGCAAACAAGTGCCTTGTGGCAACAAAAAAAAAAAAAAAAAATTTCGTCCAACAGTGAAAACCACTTCGGTGGCACCCTGGGCAAGTACCGTGGTGAAAACTGGGTCACCAACGCCATCCGTAGAGACATTGCTCCTCCCTCCTTCAAGATTCACTTGCATCCTTTCACTCTGCACACACTCACATCCTATCCATCCATAATAAACTTACACATTCCCATCATGGCTTGTTATTGATCTACCCAAGATTGGTTCGCCATTCATAATAAACCTCCCTTTTCACTCCTTTCCATCCATAATAAATCAGATCCTATCTGTGGCTAAGGCAAATCCTACGTCTAGTGATGGGTGTGGAACTGTGAACATCACATGTTTTCGAGGAGTACAGTTTCTTCTAGCTTCCTTCAGTCTATCCGCGCACAATCCACAATAAAGCAACATTTGCATCGCCAATCCGCAATAAAGTTTCGTATTCTCCACAATAAAGTATCAGTTTCATGGATTCAGTCAGTTTCAGATGAGACACAGTAGCAACAATGGGCTTCAACAAATCAAATCTTTCAACAGACTCAGACAACATTATGGTTCAGTTCTATCTATCCTTTTTGTGAAAGTAAACATTGTGACCACAATCAAATAAGACTTATACAAGTGACAAGAGACACTAAACTTGAGGACTACAGTGGATGTTGGTGTCGAGTCTTGGTTTTCTTTTGATTTTATCTTTTGGTGACAGGTCTTTTAGCTTTTCCAGGATGTCTCTGACTAGAGATTTTATCTCCAGGATGTCTTTGACTAGAAAGGCGAGCATGGGGCATCGTCACCTATTTGTATTTGTTGTCTATGGATTGTCTCTTAGTAATGCTATGACTTGTCCAAGGATATGAGGACACTGTGAGTCTAGTGTGAACTGGGGCATTCCTTGTTTGCGACTGTCTTATCTCCATGCAAACAAGTACAATGACTTTTTGGGTCGAACATATGCCTCGATTGTCATAACCTACTTGCCATAATAAAGCTCAATGATGATAACGCACAAGAAGCTCTTTCACTTTCATATCTTCTATCTTCCATCCTCCTTTCTTGATTGACTTCCATCATCCTTCTTGAGTTTGCATAGCCTGCTATCACATGACTGAGTATAATGACACACCAAAAATATTTGCATTTCATGTAGTTTGCACTTGCATTACCGCATATAAGCATTTCATACATACATATAGATACCACAATTGCATCAAATCCTGCACACAACACATGTTAGCACATTTTACATTTTCATCATGTAAATAATCATTTGCATTATCATATTCATTTGCATTTCATACATTCACATTTGCATTTGCATAACATATAAAACATAAAAGAATGAAAAATATTGCATTTCATCATGTACATATTTGCATCCATAACATAAGCATCATATAGAAACATACATCATTAAACATCTCATCACATAGGTACACATGCATATAGTTGCCGCAAAAATGAATCATCTCATATATATATATAAAGTGTCATGATACAATGATGTCAAAATCATATGGCTACAATCACCCATAGGTGTCTACATCATCATACAAAAATGGTACAATACTGATACATAGGGAGCCCTCTATGGCTATGATGAACTCCCTCCCTCGGAGCTGCCTAGCCTCGACGGAATCTGAGCCCTAGAAGGGCCTGCCCCAGGAGCATCCCTCCTGTCCCCCCTATCTGGTGGTGGTGGAGGACCCATAACCCCACCGTTGGATTCCTATCGCCTCTGGCTCCCTCCCGTAGTCGTCATTGTCTGCGATGGTCTGCGGAAGCTCCTTGCCCGCTGCTCTGGTGGCACTGCCCCATAGTATAGGTCTCGCCAGTAACCTATCTCCTCCCGTGCCCGTAGAACATAGGCATATACAGCCCCTATATCCTCTGCTGCTTGCCTCCCAGCCCTCAGTGTTGTCTCAGCCTCAGTATAGTGCTGGATAGCCTAATCCCGCTCATGCTCTATCTCCCTCAGTCGCCTCCTGAGCCTAGCAGTCTCCCTCTCTAGGTCCTGAATCTCATTTGCCTATCCCTAGCAGATCTCCCTCAGCTCAACCAGCTCATCCTCCTCCGCCTCGGCCCCTTATGCCTCTACCTGTGGCTCCCCTGTACTGGTGCCTATGCTTGTACCTGTACCTGCCTTTGCCCCTGTCCCTGCACCTGTCTAGGACCCTGTGCTACTGGCACCTGTAATGGAAATCCACCCCGACCCCTCACCACCCAAGCCTGTCTCTCCTCCCCACCCTCTCTCCGTGGAATCACCCTCCTCTCTCCAATGGCACCCTGCCTCCTCCGTTGGCCTCTCCCCCCACCATCTCCATCATCATCATCATCCTCATCCCCACCACCATCTCCATCTAGAAGCTCCCCTGGGTCTGTCAGTCGTGGAAAGGGATGCTCAGCCTAATATGTCATGTACTCTGCATCCATGTCTGCATCCTCAATATCTGCCCACATATCCCATGGCATCGACACCATCTCTGCTAGCTGCGTCACGGCCTAATCATAGGACAACAATGGCCCAAAGTGTACTTGATCCTTGACTGTCCGAGCATACATCCCGGAACCCTGTGGCATCCGCTAAATACAGCCAAACTGCCTACACACTCTGTCAATCAACTGTCTCTCCAAAACATAGGGCGTCCGCCCAATTAGATATCTGCTCCGGAAGGTGTACAGGATATCCACTGCGTCCTCCTCCCACTGCTCGCACCCAAGGTACGACCTCCATATCACAGTGTCAATCTCATCTAGGACTTGATGCCAATGCTCCAACCTGCCAATCCGTGGCTTTGATGTAATCATGTCATACAGATGAACAAAGTTGCGTCCATGACCCCTGCCCCTGAAGTGTATCGATCGGGTAACCGACAGATGCTCATAGGCCCATACCTGCAGTAATGTAACTCCGCAGCCCAATCCTACAGATCCATGATATACAAACTGATGCAGCTCGTAATACAAATGTGCCAGCACACACGGTCCCCAGGCATATCTGGTGTGTTGTGTAACTAGTGTCTCCAAGGTGCTCCCCCAACCCACAGCCAACCCTCGTGTTGCCCTGTCTAGACACAGGAACCCACTGATCACTCCCCCTCTGCTGGTAGCGCTAATCCTGTAGCTGTCATGGTGTCCCAAGCCACATGTCCAGTCCTGGGTCCCGGAACACTCGTCTCAGGGCATCCCTTTCTCTGTCTCAATCGTAAGGAATCAACTCCCCATTGATCAGTATCCGTAGAATCTTGTACACATCCTCCAAGGTGACTGTCATCTCACCCATCGGCAAATGGAACGTGCACGTCTCAGAGTGCCACCTCTCAACTAAAGCAGTCAGCAACCCCATGTTCGCCCGAAACTCAGGCACATACATAATGTATCGTAAACCCATGCCCTCAATGGAAGCTCTGTCCTTGAACGTCAACTCTGGTCACAACCTCTGAGTCGACGAGAATCTCTCTCGTGACTTTAGCATAGGCAAATACTCCTGCAGTCCAACAAATCAATCATATCAGTCATAGTGGCATTTACTATTCATCACAAAATGCTACTTTTTTTTATCTAAGTGCATATGGTACTTTATCCTAGTAACACTCCCTGTTCATCACAAAGTGTTGCTTCTATCCTAGTGACACTCACTGTTCATCACAAAGTGTTGCTTCTATCCTAGTGGTACTCCCTGTTCATCACAAAGTACTACGTGTTTGGCACTCCATATTCATCACAAAGTGTTGCTCACATTTTCACTCCCTATTCATCACAAAGTGCTGCTCATATTGGTACTCCTTATTCATCACAAAGTACTATGTCTTGGTACTCACTATTCATCACAAAGTGTCTTGATCTATCCTATCCTAGGGCCTCTGCTTGAGTGAATCCTCTTGAGTAGTTTCCTAATTGGCAACGTATGTTCTATCACAGAATTGTCGATCCTAGCCCTATTTGCTATCCTAGTCTTCCCTAGAGGACTTGCTTGAGTGTATCCTCTCAGCACCTTATCCAATCGACAGTGTATGTTCATCACAGAACTGTCGATTTGACCTAGAAGACATAAATTCACATTTTTGACACAAACATGCTTTCATGACATAAACACACTTAGAGACTGCATGACTTCTACATAGACGTGCCTGAAATACACAAACGTGCCTATGCTTTGCATAGACGTGCCTATCTTGCATAAACATGCCTGCCTAGCACAAACGCGCCTGCACAGCGCAGACGCGCTCGCATTTGGCACAGATGCCTTTTCTGGCACAGACGCGCCTGGTACAAACACAGACGCGCCTAGCCAGCATAGACGCGCCTGGCACCAGCACAAACGCGCCTCAACATTTTTGGACATTTTTGACATTTTCTAAAATGCATTTATTGCGCTACCTAGCATGCATTTATGACAACATTTATTGCAACAAATTACAAGGAGGTTTTGCAATACTTACCGGCTCTCCTGCATCTGCTGGCCTCTGATATCGGTGAATGCGATCGAATCTATGAACCAATACCATCGCTGCTGACTGCTGCTGCTCTATCTCGCTCTGCACTCTGATCTCGTGGATGTGTGGATGACAATGAGGATGTTTTCCCCTTATGGTCTATTTATAGACTGCCCTATCCCTAGCCCTAGCCCTCGTCTCCCGAGTCGGTCTTCTTTATCCCATGACTCTGTCACTTTATCTGGTCAGTCCATTCTAGCCTTTCTTTCTTATCGAGAGATTGTCTGCGATCTTTCTAGACATTTTCATCCAATCTCTCGAGGGGGCATATCATTCCCATCTTGGGGCAACTTTGTATCAGTTCATATTATCTTCTTTGAAACAACGTGACAAGCCGCATTGTCTCAAAGAGGGGCAAAATGTAGACACCTAAAATTGTCATGTCTAATTAAATAAATATCTTTATTTATTTAATTATTTTAGCATAATTCTTCTATTAATTAAATAAATCCTTATTTATTTAATTAATTCATTTATCCTCTTCTAGCCTTATATCTCATTTAAATAAATACATTTATTTATTTAAATTACCCTTTTCCTAAATTAAATAAATATCTTATTTATTTAATTGATCCTACTTCTTCTATTAATTAAATAAATATTTATTTATTTAATTAATTCATTAGCCTTTTCTACTCATGACACATGTCATTCATCTCTTAATTCCTACACTATCTACCCCTTTCATTATTTTATTATTTTCACTACCTACCCTCTAATCATAGCCGACCTGTTTTACACCTCTCAATCTTATCCCTCCATTTCTTATAGTGTCTTCTATATAAGGAGATGCTTCCTTCATTATCAAACTCTCCCGACTACTTGATCAATTGACTACACTACGCTTTGCACCTTCATATGCGATCCTACTTGCAACCACATTCCATTCTTTGTTGAGCTCTTGTGCACATAAAATCTGAGAGCAAATATATCAAGCAAGATCAATGGAGATAGGAAGAATGGAGATCCAAACCCTATTGGACATGTGATGGTATAATCTTTGTGATTTCATTTGATTTGCATTGTCCTAGGTAATCTTCATATGTTATGGTGGATCTTTGTTGTTGTTAGGCTAGGGTTTTGTGGTTGAATTCATTTAGTCTTTCATCGTTGTTGTATCCATTTTCACCATATACACATGGAAATGTGCCTAGGCTTGGAAGTGGCTAAAAGTGCAGTGGAAGAGTTGGCATTCTATCGCATGCCCTTTTAAACATCTAGAGTTCAGTATGATCCTTACTGCCAAACCAGGAAGTTTGTTGGTGTAAAATTCATATACAAATTTCACTTAGAAGATTATTGGGCAAGTGTCAAGGATGAACTTGAAGTCTGGAGGAAAATGTATTCCAAACTGCCCCTTGACACCATCAGGATAAGTGAAAATTACCATTTGTCGGATCAGGTGAAAGAGCATTCGGATTTAGTGCAACCTGAATTTGCAAAAGTGGAAGATCATCCCATTCAGTTGCCAAATTGGTTGGAGCCCAAAATTGATGATTTGAACGTCCTGGCTAGGTCGGTGTTGAAATTGACTAAGCACTTGGTTGATCAGCAGATAAGGAAGTTGGTGAAAATAAATGTTCATTTGACATATCAACTAATGGGAAGTCTAGATTCCCAAAGTGAAACAATCTAAGGATCTTCACAGAACCAAACAGAAAGGGAAGTCTGGATTGATGAAGGGAAAAGTTCCCTAAAGAAACCAAGGACGACGAGGAAGAAAGATATCCAACAGCAAGTTCAACAAGAGATGCGACAAGAAGAACCTCCACAAAAGAGAGCAAGGATAGAGAGGGTGCAGTAACCAACATGTTCTTCTAGTGTACATGAGGTGGAGATGTTCGCAAATTCAGTGGATCCACCTCCAAGTAATACTTCAGTACCATATATATTCAGTATTAATGTTACACACAGACCCAATCAGCCAAGAAGTCAAAGACAAGAAAGTCCTCCACACCAGGAAGAGACTCGTCAGGATAGTTTCATAGAGGTCATCCTTGGCGAAATGGAGGAAGAATCACAAGAGCAAGAGCACATGGAAATTCATAGTCACTCCATTCCAGCTCCAGACTAGCTGATAGAAAGGCTGAGGAAGGAACCAGAAAAGGAAATTGATCCAGGTCAGGAATTAGAAGAGTTGTTGAAGAAGATGGATCAGCCAGCAGAAAGGAAGGCTCCCCGGAAATTTTCTAAAGTTGTGAGAGATGAATCTAGATCCTGGACCCTGCACATTGTTGAGCCTGCAATGGATAAGGACAATAATGAAATCAGACAGGAAAATTATGTTATAAGATAGGTTGATCTTGGTCTTGCTTCCACGGGACAAGTAGTTGGAGACTTCGAAGAATCTTCCTTAGCCATGAAGGAAAGGATGTTGAAGACAAAGGAGAAATGTGAAAGGTTGAGGGAATAAAATAGAGCTCTATACGAGTACATTAGAAGTTTTAAAAGACCACTCAGGGAGGTAGGTCCTTTGTTCATTCCTCCTTCTTCCCTTCCTAAGGAAGTTGTTGATGATATGGAAGTAATTAGAGCAATGACTTGGAATTATAGGGAGTGGATGGAGGATGTTTACACTAAAGCGGGAAAATTCATCGAGGACTTGGCTCGGATTCATTCAAAATTTGTTTCCCTCCTGAACAAATTGGAGATAGCGGAAGGATTGTGGGAAGATGTTCACATATACCAGGACTTAAGCATTTTGCAGCTCAGGCCTCTGACAAAGATTCTAAGGAAAATTCTAATTGATGGGAAAGTGATTTAGGAGAATGAGGTTTATGACTTATCCTAGTGGTTCTGCGTTGTTTTCTCAGGAAAGAACACCTTTGATAAATTTAAGATGGAATATTTAACTTTGAAGAACTCGATCAAAAAGGTGCAGGAGGAAATCATCAATGTAATTGATGCACTGTTCACAAGGAAGCTCAATGAGAATGGACTAATAGTGAACTCTTTGAAATATCACTTGCATGAGTTCTTCTTCGTAGGATCATTCCCTAAGGAACATTTTGCAAATATTTATTCATTTTCCAATATAATGAAGAAGACACAAGAAATCATGCTGGAATGGGAAAGCTTCTTTTCCAAGAGCGAGGAATAAATTGCCTTGATGGAATTCGATATTGAAAATGTGCCAGGTGTCTCCATCAGAGAGCTGGAAGCCGTCATCAGTAAATTCATTGCATATGCAATAAATGAGAGGGATAATCGTTGTCCATTCTTGGACAAGAATCTTTTGGCTAAATAGTGGTGGCATATTTACTGCTGGAATATTTTGACTTAGTAGTGGTCTGATCAATGCATGTTGAATGCATGAGGAATCTTCTTGCATGCAACCGCCTTATTAATGAGTCTATGGCAGATTCTCTACGCATGTAGCCGTCGCATGAGGAATGATGGGCATTTATTTCTTGGATGGGAATGTTTAATGTATTTTGGGAATGTTTGATGTAATGGGGTGCATTTAATGCACTAATGGATGTCATTTTGGGGCTCTTAGAATAATTGTATATGGGCTTAGTGGGCATTAATAGCCAATTCCCACCTATTTCATCTTGAGTGATGAATCTTTAGGGTTTGCATGTGGTCAAGGCCAAGAGCCTATATAAAGGGGTGACCCCCCTCATTTGTAAGGAGGAGAAATTGTTGCTAAGAATTTTTGAAGAAAACACTTAATACATTGTTCTATTGTTGGTGTGTTCTTGTGTTGTTTTGGAGCTCGCATGGTCTCACTCTCTTCATAGATTAGATTTGCTTTGATGTTATTAGATGGACCGGATTTGATCAGATTGCTTGTTCCAAGATTCATGCTCATACTTTTGGTGTGCAGCTGATTGTTGCATACCGTGCAAAGTTAGCCCGAGCTTCCATTATTTTTTTATGTTTAACTTTGATTATCAATAGAGATTGTTCAATTTGATGGTTTCTATTGATGACTTGAAAATATTTAACACACCCTTTGAAGATTGCACCTCCTTCGTGTAGTTGTGCATTTCTGGTGAAGCTAAGCATGGTTGAATTTTTCATAAGTAATCCTATCTTCATGTTCATAGGATTAGATTATCCTTAGCCTAGTTCTCTAAACCTTTCCTCATTTACTTTTCCTCATATCTTAAATCTAAAAATAAAAATAAAAAATAGAGCTTTCATTGCAAATCATTTGTATAGAAATCCTTGAATTTTCTATCTTCTTTAAGTGAATGCGTAGGGCCCCTTGGGATAGTAGAAAACCCATCAACTAACTGAGTAACATCCATGCATTGAAGAAACCTTGGAGTTAGTCATTTGAACTTTTTGTGCAATCTTAGCATACAGACAAATTTTGATCAAGAGAGAGTAAGGTGACCATTGGAAACTCTATTCTGTGTTAGACGTAGTCATAAAAAACACGTCAACAAAATTGGCGCTAGGAGGGCTTGAAGAATTTTCACTGAAGAAGAAATCTTTTTGTCCAAGGAAGAATTACGACTCAAGATGGTGTTGCCTGGCACTAGAAGTTAGCCTCCTATTTTGCAGCCTGGTTTGGGATTTCGTGATCATCAGAAAGACATCATTGTGGACTTAGTTGATTTTGCCTAGAGAATAAGCACAAGCGAAGAACAATATAATGAAATTCGGCTAGTATTACGGGGAGAACGAGAGAAGGCTATTGAGATTTTTGTTGATATTGAAAGAGATTTTCTTAACCAAAGGTTTCCACTTGCTCCACGTGCTTCGCACCTCCGATGATCCAAGAAGCTCGAGCGTATTAATTCATTCACACTAGAAAGACATCAAAGGATTTTGCAATCTACTTCGAGAGCGAAGGAATTTCAAGAGCTTATATTCAAGCCAAAACGTGGGAAGAAGGTGTTTTCCCCATAGGGTGTCAAGTTAAGACATTGGATAAATGACAGAAGTACACAGAATATATGGAACTCACAAGTGTTCTATTGATTCATTATAAGCCAATACATACATGATAGCAATATGTTCGAATACCATAGCATGTCCAAAGACTAGAAACATAAACAATATAAAGGAGTCTGGTCAGTTACCCAGTACCAACTGCCGACAACTGATGGGTTAACTATCGACGCTAACATAATTTACCTTAATGCTTAATTACACAACAACATCATCCCCCCAAAAAGAAACGTTGTCTCCGAACGACAGACAACCAAAATGGGAATGATGTACAAGCAAAACTGAAACCCCAAAACAAAAAATTACTGGGATTGGGGTAGAGATGGCATCCCTGATGGTCCCATGGATGAGGAAGAGGCCAACTGCTCCCGAAGCTGCAACACCTACTCTATACGGTGGTGAAGATCACTCTCAGCCACCAGTTGGTGCTCTCGAGATTGTTGCACTCTGAATACGGCCCCCATCAGCTCGTTATGCTTCTTATCCAGCTCTACCCTCGTACTACTCAGATTGGCCTCCAACAAAGCCTTATCTGCGACCTGTGTGACTGAGGCTGCTGCTAACTCGACACCGAAACGAGCCAACTCCTCCTCCATACTCCCTGTCGGGGCTCTTTGTTGAGCCAACTCCAACTACAGTGTCTCCCTAGTGATATCTGCCTCTTGCTAAGCACGACGATGCGCCAAATGACTATCCCGTATGGCCTGCTCAATCCTCCTGAGTAGGCTCTGCACCCAACTCTCTCCAGTCTATCCAGGGTGTTGCCACTCCTCCAACATCACAGGAAGATCCACACAAGGCCATCCTCTATCAACAAATCACCACTAAAATGCCTCAGCAACTCCTCTGGTAGCAAATGCTAGGAGACCCTCCAACGCTGGCTTCCCTAGGGTCCCTTCCTCTATCAAGGCCAAAAGTCTGTGTGCCTCACTCTCTACTGCTGCCAAAAACTGAGTCAAGGCAGTGGGCTGGTTCTCTATAGAACTAGGCATCAAAATGTCTACCTGTGGCATAGTATCCTCTACACCACCCATGTGCTGGAGTAGGCCCGTAGGTTCCCCCTGTGCACACATCTCATGAGGAGAGTCACTGCCCTCCAAAACAACCACCTCCTGACGGTGAGGTGTGGTAGGCGGGGGTCCTACTAGGGATCTTGGTGGTGCTTAGTATTGCTCCAACCATGAGTCTATATCATCTCCCTCAACGTCACCCCTGTCAAACCTGATCTCTCCACCTCCACCCTTCATCGGCTGTACCACTGGCTCTATCCGAATAAGGGTTGTGTCCCTAGGCTGAACTACATTGCTGCTAGGGACCTGTGAAATCTGCCCGAGGGAGGGACGAGGATGCAGCTAGCCAAACCTCGACATAGGGATTGCTGATATGGCTCCCACTGTCACTTTTGTTGCTGGTAATGGTGTCACGATCCCATCTGTAGTCAACACAGTGGGTGCATATATTAGCCTCGCTATCTGAACACCTGTAGGTCGGACCACTCTTCCTCTTGGCAGTCCCCGCGTCCCCTTTGGTATCTGGCCGAGGGAAACCGTACCACCTACGCCTTCTTTTGTACACAACTCTGGATACGGTACCTCCATGTAAGAGGCAAAATATGGTATCACCACCCGAACATCGAGAAGATGTCTCCTGCGACTCCGCCCCTGAACTACTCTTGGTGGTTGAATCCGACTCGCTAGCAGAGACTACCTGAATTTGGGGCTTCTGCTTCCTTTTGGATGGTACATCCCCTGTGTGTGTATCCAAATGAGTCCAGTAAAAAATGGAGGGCATGGTAGGGTCAATGTTGTCCCGTGGCTGCCACCCTCGTCTTTCTTCCGACACCTGTATACGGACTGCATCCAGGAATAACCCAATGGCGTGGTGGGGCATATAGAATGCCTTGTGCTTTAGTGTGAGGAACTCATGAATGCAGTTTGACAGCACAATAGCCCAGTTGTACACCGTCCCATTCTGGAGCTCGTTCATCAATGCAATCATCGACACGACTGTTTCGGAGGCCCTACTGGCTCCTATGAGACGACTCTTCATCAAGTCAAGAAAGCACTGTCATGCACCAGGTACTATGTAATATTTTTTCAGTCCTCTCCCCTTGGATGCCATAATCCTGTCCCACTCTGCTTTGGTCAGGTTACCCCGACATATTTGTTGTACCAGCTAATTTTTCCTCTCAACGGACATCTTCATCGCATGCTTGTCCACCTTCTTCCCTTCGTCAGGAATACCAAAAACCCTGGCAAAGTCATCCAGAGCAAAAGACACGATGACGTCCGTGTGGTGGTACTTGAACGAGGAGGTGTGCAACTCATCATTATACGATTTTATCATCATGCGCAGGCAAGGCTCAAAATCTTGAATGGTGAATATCGACATCTGAATGGCCCAATGCACCCGTGCCCTTCCTAACTGTGTTTTCACTAAAATGTCATCTAGGGACTGCGCCTCCAACCACCATTGCCTGCACACATTGTCGTTCAACCCCTTGAAAGTGATTGTGTCCGTTGTGAGTTTCCGCTGCCTTTCTTTCTTGCCTGTATCTGGTACAACAACCTTCCCTTTATCCATAGGACAGTCTATAGATGGTTTCTTGGTTGTCTTCTCTGAATCCTATAGTCTCCTCCTCCAATCCAGTTTTTTCAACTGCCTGGCGCTAGATGCCATCAAATGATTTTTTTTTATTTTTATTTTCTACCAAACTTATATCTTTCCTCTCCTGGGCACCTTCACATGTTCTTTCTTCCATTTGCGATCTCTTATTCCCCTTGTCTCAATGGTTCTTGCTGCAATCCCCTTGCATCCATATGACTTGGCCCTGTGTGCCTTGTATGCTTCAACTTTTAGTCTGCTTCCGTGGTCTGTACGGCCAGTATTTTACTTCTCATAAAAAAAAATTTCCTCTGGCACCCCTGAATCCGTACGAACTTTTTCTTGACTCTGGCAGCCCCTTGGTTTGTACGGAATTTGTCATGCCAAATCCGGTTACTGGAGAAGGTCGTATGGACTTTGCGTTTGAATTCTGTATGAAATTTCGGTTCTCCACTTTCTGTACATAAATCTTTGGCATTGTCACCAAAAAATTCCTTATGGTTTTGTTCCTCTCCTTGCCACTTTAATTTCGTACGGACTTTTCCCTTCACTATTTTTTATTTCCGTATGGAAGGTTTAACTCCCCGCCATACCAGATTTCGTACGGAATTCGCTTTTCCTTGATACGTATGGGCATTTGCCTATAAAACATACGGATTCTTTCCTTTGTTGGCACTCCTTCCTGTGTTCTAATTTCCGTACGTATTTTTCTTTTGAGATCCATGGAGTGTTATATATTGACCGTACGGTATTTCCTTTACTTGTGGAATCCATACAGATCTCTGTCTTTCAATTTTGTACGGACTTACTATGAACGATTCCCCCTTAATTCTTTGACACTTAAAAAAAACCCTTAAAAAACATTCTTTTAAATTTTTCCAACTTATAAAATTTCCTTTTAAAGAAATTTTTTTTTTGCTCGCCACTTGTAAATTTCCCGTCATTTTCACAAAAATAATAAAGACAAGTTCCTGCAAAAAATAAATAAAACGGTGTGCGCCATGAAGTTTCGTGTGGTTCTAAAGGTTGTAAATTGGCACTGCCCCAGGACCCCGTGAGGGGCGCTGCCCCTCGACCCCTCAAGGGGCGGTGCCCCTTGACCCCGCTGGGGTGTTGGCATCAAACCTGCATTTGATTTGGTAGGTACACTACAAGTTGGGCAGTTTTGTTTTTTGTTTTTTGTTTTAAATTTATTGTTTCTTACTTGTGCCGTTGGCTAGGTCCTTCTTGCTCATGGTACACCTTCAATATAGAGCCATTCACTGTGTCCTGCACTGCATGCCCATCCAGTGTCCACAGCTTGATCGCCCCGTTCGCTCTGACCTCGCGAATTTTGAAAGGGCCCACCCACTTTACCTTGAATTTTTCGGGCTTGATCTCATTGCACCCATTAAACTTTAATACAAGTTGCCCTGGGGTAAACCACATTCTTCGCAAATGCTTGTCATGCCAACTCTTCCGCCTTTGTTGTGCCATCTTTGTCGCCCATTGAGCCATCATCTATCGCTCGTCCAATTTGTTCAAAGTGTATAGTCTCTCTCTCAGGCTTTCCATGTTGCCAAGTTGATTATCGATGGTGATTCAGAGACTCGGCACCATGAATTCAACTGGCACCACGACTACTTGTCCATACATTAGCTGGAAGGGAGTCTGTCCTGTAGTTACCTTATAAGTCGTTTGGCATGCCCAAAGTACCGACGGTAGGCGCTCCTCCCAATCATCCTTCTCCACTCCGCAAGACTTATAAATCACCGACACGATTATTTTATTGGTCGCCTCGACCTGCCCATTCGCCTGCGGATAGTAGGGGCTTGATAAGGAGTGGAAGATTTTGAACTTCGTTGTTAGCAACCAGATTATATGATTTACGAAATGTCCTCCTCTGTCACTTGTCAGTTGGAATGGAATCCCATACCATGTAATGATTTGTTCATAGATAAATTTTGCTGTATTGACCGCTCAGTTGTCCAGCAAAGCCCATGCCTCGACCCACTTGGTCAAGTAATCTGTCGCCACTACAATGTGTCTGCACCGTCGGGCTCTACTTGGTTTTAATGGTCCAATGAAATCCAATCCCCATCTCTCAAACAGTTCCTGGGCATTCAATGGGTTGAGGGGCATAAAATCCCTCTTCAATGGTCATTCGACTCGTTGGCATGTATCACAGCTCATCACCCACTCTCTAGCATCATTATGTAGTGTCAGCCACCATAGTCCTGCCAACAGAACTGTCCTGGCCATGGTGTCAGGCCCCATGTGTCCACCTGCGGGCCCTTCATGTTCTTCCCTTAGGACACCCTGAATTTCCTCTTCTAGGACGCATCGTCGTAGGACCTGGTCGGGTCCCATTTTGTACAAGAGGCCATTAATGAGTTGGAATGTACTACTCCTCAGTACCAGTTTCCTTCTTTCTCCTAGTGGCATCTCCCTCAGAAACCGTGATGTCGATAAGTATTCCCCCATGCTTGTGTACCAGGCGGGAAGAACGGCGATGTGAAATAAGTGAGCGTCTGGAAAATCTTCATTCACTCCTTCAACTGGTTCTCTTGACTGGATTCTCGATAGTTGGTCAACTATCACATGGCTCTTCCTGGGTCTTACAATAATGTTGAATGTAAACTCCTGAAGCAGTAGCAGCCATCGGTTGATTCGTCCTTGGATAATTGGCTTTTTTTACCAGGTACATCAATGCCTAGTGGTCCACATAAAATGTGAACGAGGTGGCCAGTAAGTAATGTTGAAATTTCTGGATTGAGTACACCATCCTAATGGCTTCCCTCTCTGTGGTGCTATAATTTTTCTCTGCCTTCGACAGGAGTCTGCTTGCAAAGTAGACCGGGTGATCTAGCCCGTGATCGCCAACCTGCGCCAGTGTAGCCCCTATGGTGAAATTGGATGCGTCAACGTGTACGTGGAACTCTTTGTCCCAGTCAGGGTATGTCAAGATTGGCGCACCCACTAACCGTGACTTCAGTTCATGGAAGGCCTCTTCCTGAGCCGTCCCCCATGCGTACCGTTCACCTCTCCTCGTCAGCTTGTCTAGAGGGCAGGACACTTGAGCAATTTTTTTGATAAACCACCTGTAATACCCTATGTGTCCTAGGAAGGATTTGACTCCTGTGACATCTGTCGGTGCCTCTATTTCCACTATCACCCGAATCTTGTCTGGGTCAGTCTTGAGTCCAACCTTACACACTATGTGTCCTAACAGCTTCCCTTGAGGCACCATGAATTTGCATTTTTTGGGATTGAGTGCTAGACAGGCTCACCTACATCTCTCCATGCATTCGCCAAGTGCGGCCATATG
This sequence comes from Cryptomeria japonica, assembly GCF_030272615.1. Taxonomy (NCBI): domain Eukaryota; kingdom Viridiplantae; phylum Streptophyta; class Pinopsida; order Cupressales; family Cupressaceae; genus Cryptomeria; species Cryptomeria japonica. The sequence continues at coordinate 67,543,988 of NC_081415.1, read as the reverse complement.
TGCATCCCGGTTATTGTAGATGGACCAGTCATCAAGGGACGCCCTAAAGTTCCCTACTAACATCTTGTCAAATATGTGAAGGATTATCCGTTGGGATGTCGCTGGCACGTTGCATAACCTGAACAACATTCGGTTATACGCGTACACGCCATCTTCCACCATGAAGGTCATTTTTAATTTATCCTCTTCGGCAATGGATATCTAGTTATACCCAGAAAATACATCCATAAATGAATAAATTTCATGACCAGCCACTTCCTCCAAGATGCTATCCGTAAATGGTATTGGAAACGGGTCCTTTACGGTGACTGCGTTAAGGCATCTGAAATCCACGCAGATTCGGATCTAGTTTGCCTCCTTTTTTAAGGGATATCACTATGGGTGATACCCACTCGCTGGTCTACACTTTGAAAATAATCTCGGCTTCGAGCATATGCTCGATTTCATCATTCACTCGCAGCATAGTTTTTATTCATTCTGTACGACCTCTTCCATACAGGTACGGCCCCAAGTACTAGTGAAATTTGGTGTAAGCACAGTTCTGGCAGCACCCCTTTGAGGTCCTTATACGTCCAGGCAAATGGGCAAGTGCAAGGTAATGAGTCACAAATTCACGGAAGTCTGCGCGTTGGAAAATGTGCTCTTATAAACGGGGGCTCGTTTGTGCTTCGAGCTCCCGAGCCGAAAGGTAATGGGGGTCCGAAGCAAAAAAAACAGGGCCCCGTTTTGTTCTAAAATGGGGGCCTGCTTTTAAACAAAACGGGGGCCCATTTTTTATAAACGGGGGCCCGTTTCTAAAAACGGGCCACCGTTTTGTTTAAAAGCGGGCCTCCATTTCTAAATGGCATTTTTCCTTTTTTTTCTACAAGCCGCCCTTGTTTGAAAATGGGGGCCCGTTTTGTGGAAATTGATTCCACAACCCACCACTTGGCTCGGGATTAGGCATGGGATAGGCCTGGGATGGCCACACCTGAGACATAGACCTGCAAATTCAAATCTCCATGAATGAAAGCACAAATATGAACTTCAAAAATAGTTTACGCGCCTCTAATCAGAGAATTTTTATACGAAATTAAAACTCATTTCAAATTATACTGTCTAGATTCTAAATATGTAAATTTATTTAAAAATTGATTATTTTAACTATTTTTCATTTAATTTATACTAAATCGAGTTCATAAATTTGAAATATTAACTAATTTTGTTAATTTAATAACTTTTTTTATTTTAAAGAATTTTGGAAAAAAAATTATATGTCATCAATCTACACAAAATTCTTTTGTATTAAAAAAAAAAAAAAATCAAAAAATGTTAAGTTTACATCAAATTATGTGGGTCGTACATGTCAAATTTTTAAAACGATAATTACGGCCATTAAAAAATTAATTAAAAAAAATATATTAGAAAAAAAAATACAGAAAAATATGCTCATCAATATTCAGTGTGTTACAAACCATTTCCCAAAACGGTTTGAGAAAATAATTTTAATTGTGTCAAAAAGTGTGGGTCGTACACATGCATGGTATGGTCCTGAAATAGGCATTTTTAAAACATAGTTTTCAGAACTCCATTTAAAAAGTTATTTTTTATTATGTGGGTATTAAAATAAATTATATATTTGGAAAGTACACTCAGAGGGCTATCTTTTATATTACTGACTTTTCCAAGATTCAATCTCTAAGTGTTTCAAAATTTAAGCTCAAATGAAACAAAATCTGAAAATCAGGGAAAACACTTCCACTTTTTGGCCAAAAAGTGGACTCATCTTCTTGCACTGACCCAAATACATCCTTGTATTCCATGAATATTTTAAACGCGGTGGCTTTCAGGACTGGATTCCAGTCGTCGCCAACCAGGATGTTCCTTGGCTTTGCTTCTGTCCTGAGGTTTGTAGGTTTTATGAACTCTTCGTACCAGATTGGTTTCGTCATGTCAAACCTATGTGCTGGTGTCTCGTTGACAAAAGCATCCCCTTCCATGTATTCCTCGTACACTGGCGGAAATTCATTTTCGTCTGGCTCCTCGTCAACCTCCAACATGTTGCACCCATACAGCAGCTCATAGTCTTCCATTTGCCAGTGGAAGAGCCCATTAAGGGAATCGGTCTCATCTTTCGAACATCCTTGTATTCCCAGGATGCCTTCCTCATCCGGTTCCCTTCCGTACTTTCCTTTGTCAACTCCGTCCTAGTTGTCCGATTCTAATTCTGACGTAAGTTCTTCACTCACGAGTTGTGTTTTCAGGTCGATAAAAAAAATTTGCCCAGTTTTCTCCATGGACAGTGTGTTACACTTCCAGTTGTGATTCGCTCTGGCCACCACCAACCACCCTCTGCCAAGAATGGCATCGTATCCTTTCTTGGCGAGCGGAATCACCATGAAGTCGAGGAAAAATGGTTGTGTCCCAATGGTCACTTATTGCACCATGAGCGTTCCAAGAAGTTTGATACCATGTTGATCGGCTCCCAGTAAGTTGAAGGTTGATGGCCATAGTGTCGGCTTGCCAAGCTTCTTCTAGGTTTCTTCCGGAAGCACATTCACTCCCGACCCGCCGTCAACAATGGTGTCAGTCAAAATGGTGCCAAGTATTCCCATTTCTACCACCGTCGGGTGCCGACCACTGTATAGTGTCAGCACCAATGGGTTTGTTGGTGTTCCACCAAGAACATCTGTATTCCGAGTCACCTGACTCTGTGGGGTTACTTGCACCGTACGTAGGAGTGTTGTACGTAATTGCGGCATCGTTTCCAAGAGGTCCTTCATCTTCACAAGTACTTCAATCTGCAACATTTGATTCAGGATATTTTCCTCAGCCTCCGAGCGGGAAGTACTGCCGCTTCCTGAGTGTTCCCTTGTGCCAACATTTCCTTCGCCACTTCAGCCTTCGCCTCCAGCGCCCACTGCTTCTCTGTGCAGGGGTCCGGGTATGTGGCCTTCTTTTCTTGTGACCGTGTGATTGCCAATACCCATTCCTCCATCCTGTCAATGTTGAGTGGGTTCACTCCCGACTTTGGGCAAGTTCCATCATCATGGTCTCCAGGCCCACACCATTTGCATAGTTTTTGTGGAGTTTCTTCTGAGGTGCATTCTTTGGCAAAGTGGCCCCATTGATTAAAGGCTCGGCACTGGATCATTGGTTGTCCCTTCGCATCATATTGGATCTGGCCCCTATTATTATTGTTATTATTGGTCTTCCCCCCTCGCCAGTTGTTCCGGTATCCGCCAAATGATGCATTATTGTTGGCGGTTTGCGAAGTTCCGACGGTCGACTGCTCTTGCGTGAAGAGAACTTGTTGGCTCCTAGTTTTCATATTGTAGGGACATTCCTTTGTCAAATGTCCGGCAATCTGACAAATGTCACAGAAAGCCTTCTTGGGGCAAGACCCCTTGGTGTGTCCGTCACTCCTATAGTCCGTACACCACACATCATTTTCTTCAGTCTTACTTGTACTCCCCTTCATGGCTTTGAATTCTTTTAGCATTCGTTCCATGTCCTTTTGGAGCGCGTGCACCTTTTTGCTCGATTCACCACCACTGCTGCTTTCCCTGTCAGAGTCTTCATCATCTTCGGATGATTATTTATTACTTTTCTTCTTCTTTTACATTTTGTGTTCGCTCTCAAGGTCCATCGCCCTATTATAGGCATCGTCATATGACGTCGGGGGTACAATTTTCATCTTCTTTTGTAGGGAGGATTTCAACCCTTCAACGAACCATCGTTTCTTCAACCCATCTGTAGGTTGGCTTTCCATTTTACCCAGCAGTTGTTTCAGCCTCCGACTGTATGCCCGTACTATCTCCTTGGGACCTTGTTTGGTACTGTATATCTCGGCAACGATTTCATTGTCATCACAGAGCAACTGAAACTCCTCCTTGAATTCCTTCTGTAGATTGGCCCATGTGGCCACTTTTTGCTTGTCAACATCGAAGTACCAATCTATGGCAACTCCGTGTAATGTGGCTGGGAATTGTTGTACCCACTCATCCTGGTCCATCACTCCATTGGCGGACCAAATAGTTTCACATGTACGGCAGTGCCGTACAAGGTCTTCCTTGCCATCCCTTGTGAACTTTGGCAATTTCTGTTTACTTGCCATCCCACCGTTGGGTCTTGCTCCTTTGATGCCTTGTGTGCTTGTACCTATTGATCCTCCGCCTCTGCCTCTTGCATCAAACCCTCCACTCGTGGGTCCTCCTGAGAAGGTTGGTGACCCCAAACCGAACAAATTGCCTTCCGTACGATACCCTTGTGTTCCCTCGGCACCTTCGGTCGTCTCCCTCTGGTTGGTTGTCTCCCTCTGGTTGTCCTCCAAAATGGACAAGTTCTTTAGTAGGTCTCTAGTAGCGTCGATCAGGTTTAGATTTCACCTTGTTTATTCCACCAACTCTTCGTGATTTCTTATCCTATTGTGGTATTCTAGCAAACTGTAGAGTTCTCTTTCAGCACCCTCTGTGACTTCTTCTAGGTTCCCTTCGGACAACCTTACAACAGTGTAGAGAGTGTAATTATCTTCGTCTATCTCTGCCTCCGCAACCTCTGTGACACATCCTGGGTTCCCTTCGAGCAACCCCTCAATCGGTCGTCCATCGACAAGCTGCCTTAGCCTACGCCTTCGTTCTATCTGTTGTCTGAGATTCAACGCTCTTTGTGCCACTTCCCATTCATCACTTTGTATCTTTTTATTTTTGTCTTTATTTAGTATATTGGGCATAAATCACTTCGGTACACAGCAAGCACATACCATGTACACAACCAAACAAAAAAAACTTTTATTACTTCATCCCTCGTACATAATGTATGTCACTAACATACTCATTACAATGGGGGTGTTCTTATTTATTCTCGTTGACCGTCAGAGTTCATGTATTGCGCTCCTCTTCTTGGAGCTCCCTAAATTCTCATAGAATTTGTTGCCGTCGGTTCTCTCCGTAGATATCTTCCCTTCGGTTCTGGAGAGCCAAAAATCCTTGAGCGACAAAAGTTTAGGCGGTTGGCTCATCAACCGATTCACAGCAGGGCTTACTCTGAGCGAATTCCACACAGCATCTTCTAGGACATCTTCGGCGGTGGCTTCCCTCCGTACGTGTGTTTCGATTGCCACCTGTAGGATACAGGAGAAATCCTTCATGAGTGTCTTTTCCCCCTCGAACAGTTTGTTGGGTTCTCTGTCAGGGTCACTCGTTCCTTCTGGTAATGGTTGTCCCATTATCTGTGTGCCATGTAGTACGTCATTTTCCCGTTGCTCCCAGGTTTTTACTTAGGCAACGATGCCAAATGTTTTCCCCGTAGGGTGTTAGGTTAAGACATTGCATAAATGACAGAAGTACACAAAATATATGGAACTCACAAGTGTTATATTGATTCATGATAAGCCAATACATACAATGATAGCAATATGTTTGACTACCATAGCATGTCCAAAGACTGGAAACAAAAATATAAAGGAGTCTGGTCAGTTACCTGGTACCAACTGCTGACAACCGACAGGTTAACTGCCGACACTAACACAATTTACCTTAATGCTTAATTACCCAGCAACAGAAGGAAGTTGCCTCCACAAGTTAGGATTCACCAAGTGTTGAAGATCTTACTCGCTTGTTTCAGACTCCACCACCACAGTAACCGATACTAAGAGTAGCCGGTGCAAGTGTTCAACAAGGAACCATTCAAACACCAACACCACCAGTTGTTCAACAGCAACCAACACCTGCGATGGCACAACAACAACAACAACAAGGCCAAGGAGTAGCTTGGCATCCTATAAATGCTCAGCTTTCAATGCATATCATTTCATGCCAAAGAATCTAGAGCATTTCTACACTAAGTTCTATGTTAATGATGTCAATCGTATTGCTGAAGAGCATATTAAAGTATTTGAGGATACTCCCCAGAATAGAGATATCCAGCATGAGGATGTCGTCTGTTGGTTATTTTTCATATTCGTTGGGCAAGGAAGCATTCTATTGGTACATTAATCTTCCTATAGATTCTATTGGAACTTGGCAACAGATGAAGGATGATTTCTTGGAGAAATTCAGGTTGCTTGTCTCCCCTGCAGAAGTGTATCAACAATTCATTAAGGTGAGAAGACAAGAACATGAGCCTATTGGTGCTTTTAACAACAGATCAGATTCCAGAGAGCTTATTCCAATTTGCGCTCGCCATACAATGTGAATGATGAAGTAGCTAGAAACATATACTACGCAACCTTGGATTGTTTCACCTCTATGTTTGTCCAGCAAGCTAACCCAAATTACTTGAAGGCAGCCTATTATGAAGATTTTAAGATTAGCCTATGATCACCTGTGACTGCTGCAGGAACAATGCCTTATAATCCACAAGCCGGTGTAACAAATTATCTCCTTGCTATTAACCCAGTTCCTACTCCTACGAATCAATTAGTGCCTCATCCACGAGCTTTGATATCACAAGTTCCACCATCACAGCCAGTCTACCTGCAGAACATAGCTACTTCATCCAGAACTCAAGAAGAAAGGGACGAGATGAAGGAACTAATAGAACATGTGAAAAGGTTGTCTACTGAGGTGACTTACCTTAGAAATCAAAATAACTAGATGCAAAGAATGCAAAGAAATTATTAGGCATACCAAGGAGCCAATAGAGGGTATCAAAATAACCCTCCAAATCATCATGAAAACCATCAGGGACATGGTACTAGAAACCAGAATAGTAATCATGGTTTTCAAAGTAATAGCAATAATAATCAGGAGTTCCATAAGAAGACATTGAACACAACACCAAACAATGGGGGTGTGCCTTCATCGCTAGATAATCTGCCACCCTTAGACAATAGGCCGGTAGATAAAGTGTTCCTGGCAGAAGTCGCCTTGTCAACTTGGTGTAGGCTACACAATACAAGCCAACATTCTGAGCTACAATGTCACGAATTCTAAGTAGTTGCTCATATTTTTAGGTAGGAAATGAAGAATTCTGAGGTTCTTGAAAATCCTCCTCTGACGAGATACGAGATAGTCCCAACACAAAGATATGACCAGGCCTTGATTTTAGAGGATTTAAATTCCCACTTGAGTTTGAAGATTATATGCCACTGTGTGGAGGAAAAAGCGAGACTAGGCCAACATGCCCTAATCCTACCTTTTGACACACATTTGTGGAATACGAAAGAGCCTAGAGGTATCACACAATTGGCTACTTCTTTTTGTGGAAGAGAGAGCCACGGGTTACCTATTAGGATTTCTATTCCTTTGTTGCAAATGATAGATAGAATGATGCAAGTTCAACTATTAACCCTAAAGTGTAAGTATGAACTAATAACAAGATTGCATAATTAAGATTAAACAATGGAAAGTTGTAAACACGAGGACAAGACAAGAATGCAGATGCGTACTTGGAGTTAAAATTTGAGTGAAAATGTTCGGGACCGGGACGCAGGCGCCATTGTCCTGATTCTGTTCCTGAAACTATTGTTTTGCAACTTGAGAAGCTGTCAGAAAAATGTTGAAACTTGTTGTCTGACAGAAGGACCAGGGCGCCCAGCGCCACTGTCCTAGGGACCAGGGCGCCCAGTGCCCCTATCCTAGTAGGACCAGGGCGCCCCACACCCCTGTCCTAGCTTTCTGGGCTGGAATTTGGTGTGAAGTTCTGTCTCGGTCCGCTTCTGTTGGATCTGCAACTTGCGGCGTCCTTCAAATCCTGAAATCTGCACTTATATCTGAAAGGGTATGGTGGGCGGCTATATAGGGTTTTGCCTTAGTCAAACCCCCGCTTTGGTGATTTCCACCTCCACGAATAGCCAAGTTGTATTGTAAAAGTAGTGTGTGTGCAGACCTTGTGTGTGTGCAAGATCCTAAAATGCAAGTAAGCAAACTAGAGCAACCTAGAAAGTAAACCCTAATTGCTTGCAAATGATAATGTAAATGCTCCAAATCAAGATGCAAAGTGATCTAAAGCATGAGTGCAAAGGATGTAATGAAGCTTGTGCAAAGACATGAAAACAACATGAAACCATACCCAACCCCAAGGGAGGGGTACAAGCCAATCTTCAGTCGGTGATCTCTTATTGTTCTTCTATGTCTTCAAAGCCCTAAATGGATGAATGAAATTGATGAATGCTTGATGGATAGATGTTGAATGTTGTTGAAGTCTTCAAAGATCTGCTCTTTCGCTGCCTAGAAGGTCCCTGAAACCAAAAATTCGGATCCTTTCAAATGAAGAAAGAGAGCTCTTATATATGAAACCCTAGGTCTTAATTTCAACTTTTGGCCGACCTAGAGATTGAATCTCCCGCCAATTTCTTGGGGTTAAGCTTTATTTTATGATTGGATTGCACTCCTAAAATTTCGGGAAAAATGTCCGGGACCGTGTGCACGTCGGGCGCCATGGTCCCGACAACTTTTCACCAAATTTTCAGGGTTGTCGGATATGATGATTGTAGAGAGAATCCCGAAGTTACAGGTGATTTCGAGATGTTTTGACCCCCGAAATCAAGCCCCCAAGTTCAAAATAGGACCTACTTAGGGTTTTTGATTAAATGATGTATTGGAGGAATAAAATGAAAGGGGCACACTTTAATGAAAAGGGCCCAACCTTATGATATGGGAGATGATAAAATAGAACCTTAGACCTAATTAATTTAATTAATTAAGTGCTAAAGGGGAAATGCAATGCAAAATGCAAAATGCAAAATGCGCCAAGGCGGGTGCTAAACTAGGTGTGAAATTGTACCACCCTAACAAGTGCGTACAATTTACGACGCTACATTTAGCCCCCACTTTAGCGGTCATATGAACACTACGTGCATATGCAAGCTAAAGTACAGAAAAGTAAACATTATTTGAAAAAGGATATATCCATAAGTCTGTCGAATGAAGCCCCCAGCGGTATCTGCAGTACACAGTTAGGAACCGCACCCTACAAAACACACGTTAGATCACAAAATCACCTAATGCTTACTAAGGAAGGTGATGAAAATTCGAGGGTAGCTATATGCCCCCCCCTGTTTCGGCTTGCTAATTTTAGTGAGTTGAAACAGGGTATCATGTTTACCACTTCGAATTGTTAAAGAATATTGATGACAAATGCTCACAAGAAGATTTGATATGAGATCAAAAACTAATGGAGAATCATTTGGTAAGAAAGAGGACTAAATCTCAATTCCAACACAACAAAGAGTGTGAGGATTTGAGGGTTCTCTAACACAAGATGAAGGATGTAAATGGAAACAAAATGCAAAGAGAATGAAAGGAAAAAAAGCATGAATACACACATTGGTGATCCATGAAAAGAATAGTGAGAGAGAAAACATGGACTTCTCACCCCTAGATCTTGTCTAGGTGATCCTTGGGAAAAAGGACATGGAAAACTAGCCCCTAGAGTCTGTCTAGGTGATCCATGTAAGGGAGGAGAGTGAGAAAGTCTAGCCTTATGCCGCTAGTTCCACTCAACCTCGTGCATGTGTGTGTAAGGGAGGTTAGAAGCATCTCATAGGAGTCTATGCCTGAGTATGCTACAACCTGTATATGTATAGTACAAAAGCGTGACATCTCGCTCTAAGAGTCTGTGCTCTGGTTCCGAGAATAATCACCTTGCATAAAAGAAAAATGGAGACATCTCGCTCTAAGAGTTTGTGCTCTGGTTCCGAGAATGACCCATTGCTCAAAAAGTGTAATGTTTATGTCATAAGAAAAGTAGAACAAGGATACCTACCTTCATCACAAAAGAAGATACCCCAAAAATGCAACAATGTCATAGATCCAAGCAAGAGAGTTTTGCACTCTTTAAGCAAGGATAAGATAGTTGAAAAGGAATATCTTGTAGTATGTGTAAAGGAGATCCTTAGAGGAGAAGAGATCTTTGTACAAAAGACACCTATCCCTGAGAGGAATTGTCTAAGAAGAGAATAAGAATGCAATATTTCCTTCTTTTGCGAGGTGAAAGTGATTCTTAATGAAGGATGACGCTTTTTTTTTTTTTTAACCCAGTTGGGAGAGTGAATTCATTATGGATGTATTTTACCAAGTGCAAAAGAGGTTGTAGTCAAGGACTTACACCTCTTGTAAGAGAGAATCCTTGAACAAACAACAACAAATGCATACAAGGAATAACATCAAGTAATAAAGTTCACACCATGCACGAAATAGGAAAAAGTGGATCCTTAGATAAAAATAAGAAAAGATCATTGTCTGAGAAGGACTTACACAATCTTCTAGGGAGAGATTTAGACATAAGCAAAATGTACTACATACTCACATGAGTTCATGCAAGCAAGACATTAGTGTATGTAAAATGCTCCTCACAAGAAGTGGGTAGGATAAGAAAGAGAATACACATCTTCTCCCATATCTAGGAAAAGAGGATTCTAAAGAAAAGAAGATCAATATTTCCACACTATTACCCCATAGGAACAAGAGATAACATAGAAAAATTAGGCTATTATGTTGCTTCAAAAATATGATTGCACTTGAAATTGTACCATCATGAATGACAATGAGCCCCCAATAAATGAGCTACCAATGTCACATAATGATGAGCAACATAATAGCCATTAATGTTATTTAAAGACATGATAGACTAAATGAGGTATTTGAATATGACATGTTGAATGCTCAACTATAAGTGAGATCAAAAACATGTATAAAATGATAAAAATTGAAGAAGAAAAGTCACAAGAAATCTTAGAAGAGGGATGAGTGTAATTTATTAGAGCCTTATCCTTGGAGGAAAGGACTTTATGATGAATAGGATATAAAGATTCATAAGTGGATTTAGAAATTTGAGGGGATTCATAAAGAGATTTTTTCATCGCCGAGATTTCCTTATGAGGGGAATGAGAGTTGATAGAAGTAGAAGATGATTTAGTTGAAGTGAGATCATCATCACTACTAAAAATAGCATTCACATTGAGAGATGGTCTTTTAGATGCTTTGGTGGGCTTAGAAAGATTATATCCAAGTCCAAATGAATATTCATGCATGTTATGTTCTAAAGGAACTTTAATTCCTTGTTCATTTGCGCCACAACCATTTCCACTATAGCCACTCTTAGCCAAAATATGGAAACCATGACCATAAAGATTAGCCATTTCAGAAAGAAAAGGTGGTTTTTCATAAGACAAAGAATCAAATTCTTCAGAATTAGAGGTGTGAGGAGAAGAAGTTTGAGAAGCGGCCACAAAATTATTGCTCATAGGTTCAGGTAAGACTGATTGATCTCTAGTTTCTTCCTTCTTTTTAACTTTAAGCTCTCTAGGAGGAACCCTATACTCACCTACAAAGGTGGGATTAAAATCAAGAGATCCCCAATCGTCTTCTGCGAGAACCTTCTCAGGATCAAAAACCTTTTCATGTGTAGATTCAAGTTGAGAAGAATCTTCTTCAGGAACTTCAAACTCATCCAAAGAATTTTGATTATCAGAGGGTGATGATTCATCCATAGGTATCTTGTTTAACGAGTCATCACTAGAAGAGGAAGGCTTAGAAGAACTCCCTTTGGAAGTAGATGTTTGCAAACAAGCTTGAAAATTAGATTCACCTATCAAGGTATATGTCTTATTATTATAAATAAATTTAACTTGTCTATGCAATGTAGAGGGGACAACTTGCATACTGTGAATCCAAGGTCTCCCTAATAACAAGTTGTATGTTAGATTTCCCGACATAAAATGGATAGGAGTAGGCAAAGTAACAGGTCCCACTGTGATGGGTAAGGTGATAATACCTAATGAAGACTTAGCCACATTATCAAAGCCTCGAATGGGACAAGAGTTAGGCTCAATAAGGGATGTATCCACATTCATCTTATGCAATAGATTAATGCTACACACATTAAGGCCAAAACCATTATCTACCAGTGTTCGTCTTATAGCAGTGTCATTTACGATAACCACAATTATCAAGGGATCATATTGATGTTGAATTTCGCTAGTAGGCAACTCATCTTGAGTAAACACAATTTGAGCTTTAGGATTCATCACAGAGTTAACCAAAGACACTATATTACTAGATGTATTAGGTGGAGGAACATTCAAATCTTTCAAGGCATCTTGTAACATTCCATGATGAGCGGAAGAATTTTGGATAAAATCCCAAAGGGATATCTTAGCAGGGGTAGCTTTAAGTTGTTCTATGAGATCATAGTCCTTACTAAGCATTTGTGAAATACGAGGAGCTTGAGGAAGAAGAGGTTGGGAAGGAGGAAGTGAAGTTGGGATAACTGGAGGAGGATTAGGTTGCCTATTATTTCTTGTGTTATAGGTATGAGCAACTGCATTATAACTCTCTCTAGTCAGTTGCTTAGCATACTCATAAGGGCTCTTAGTAGAATAACCTCCTTGCACAGTAATAATAGGTTTCTTAGGAGTGCAAAAAGAATCATTAGCATAACCACCTTGAACCACTAAGATAGGCTTATTTAAAGGTTGAGAATTTTGAGAAGGACAAGCACCTTGGACAGTGAAGAGAGGTTTGTTAGGTGTTTCATTCACATGTATCAAATTGATTGAGGATGGTTTAGAGGAATGAACAAAAGTGTTGGAAGAATTGTTGATAGTCTTCTCTTGCACTAAAATCTCATCACGGATTAAATCAATTTTAGGAGAGAGACAAGGGGTAGGCATTGATGTTCTAGTAGGAAAAGTAATACTAGGAAAGGTCATATCATCCTCTATCATCAAAGGATCTACATGGGGAATAAACTCTCTAGGAGAAAGATCAATATTACTCTCTAAAGTCTCACTTTTGAGAGGGAGATCTTTGAAAGAGATGTTAACCATCTTGCTTTGAACTAGGGTATCCTTATGAGTAGAACCAAGTTGAGGAGGGGGAGATGCTTTATTTTTAGAGAGAGAATAATTGAGATTCAAGGAAGGTGAGAAACTATCAAGGGAGTTTTCAATCTTGATTTCATCCCCTTCCGCTAGGGTTCTCTCACGGGGTAGAGAATAATCTACACCTTCTTCTAATGGTTCATCCCAAATAGTGAAGTTGTTGAAAGGAATGTTTGAAGTATTGCCAATTTCGGGAGAGGAGATGACATTGTTTATTAATTCCTCATCCTTAGGAGGGAGAAGATCAATAGATGTGTTAAACTCATCCTCTTTCCTCAAAATATGTTCAATATGATCTTTAGGGGAGAGAGAATTAAGGAAATTGCTTATTATTTCATCTTCTTTCTCTAAGGGATGCTTATGGGTAAGACAAACTTTAGGAGAAGGGTAAGCATTTATCATTAATTCATCATCTCAAGTGGGAATTTTGTTGGAAAAGGAAATGCCATCACTAGGAAATGTAGGGATAATGTCATCTTCTTGCACAAAAGAATCCTCATGAAGGGAGTGTTTTTTAGGAGGAACATGAACATATTTCTCCAAAGATTCATGCTTAGGAAGGAGATCTTTGAAAGAAGTGTTCATAACCTCTTGTTGCACTAACATGCCCCCATTGGAAGGACCAACTTTAGGAGAAAATAAATCAATGTCCATCAATACCTTTTCACTTAGAGAGGAATCATGCAGGGAAGGTGAAGTAACATTAAGAAAGGTGTTTATGATATCATTCTCTTCCTCTAGGATAGCTAAATAGGAAGGGCACATTTTAGGAGAATTGTCAAGATCACTCTTAAAGTCTTCATCCTTAGAGCATGGGAGAGTCTCAAAGGGATTGGTAGCAACTCTTTTAGGCACTAAAATGTTGTTATAGATGGGGGGAGGTTCTTTAGGAAAAGGAAAAATTGAAACAAGGGAAGCTAACCCATTATCACATCTATGAAATGAATGCATCATGACAACAATTTTCCTCTTTCAAATGATAACAAATGCAAAATAGAAGGAAATGTTTAATTTTAACCAATACAAGCACTTAGAATGTAGATTTATAAAATGAAATTTATGATTCAAATGAGTTCCTAAATCAGATTTGAAATTAGTGATCCCAATTAAGCTATCCACAAGTTCAACTTTGAATTGAAAAATTAGGGTTTTAGCAAAAATTTCCTCTAGATTTTTTTGAATCTTGCAAGAAATTAAAACTTGTAAATACAAATTTGATTTTGAAATAGCATAAACACTCAAATTTGAAAACATAAATTGGAATTAGAGAAGATTGGAATTCACGTCGGGTTCACCAAAATGTGTGGAGGAAAAAGCGAGACTAGGCCAACATGCCCTAATCCTACCTTTTGACACACATTTGTGGAATACGAAAGAGCCTAGAGGTATCACACAATTGGCTACTTCTTTTTGTGGAAGAGAGAGCCACGGGCTACCTATTAGGATTTCTATTCCTTTGTTGCAAATGATAGATAGAATGATGCAAGTTCAACTATTAACCCTAAAGTGTAAGTATGAACTAATAACAAGATTGCATAATTAAGATTAAACAATGGAAAGCTGTAAACACAAGGACAAGACAAGAATGCAGATGCGTACCTGGAGTTAAAATTTGACTGAAAATGTTCGGGACAGGGGCGCAGGCGCCATTGTCCTGATTCTGCTCCTGAAACTGCTGTTTTGCAACCTGAAAAGCTGTCAGAAAAATGCTGAAACTTGTTGTCTGACAGAAGGACCAGGGCGCCCAGCGCCACTGTCCTAGGGACCAGGGCACCCAGCACCCCTGTCCTGGCAAGACCAGGGTGCCCCACGCCCCTGTCCTAGCTTTCTGGGCTGGAATTTGGTGTGAAGTTCTGTCTCGGTCCGCTTCTGTCAGATCTGCAACTTGCGGTGTCCTTCAAATCCTGAAATCTGCACTTATATCTGAAAGGGTATGGTGGGCGGCTATATAGGGTTTTGCCTTAGTCAAACCCCCGCTTTGGTGATTTCCACCTCCACGAATAGCCAAGTTGTATTGTAAAAGTAGTGTGTGTGCAAGATCCTAAAATGCAAGTAAGCAAACTAGAACAACCTAGAAAGTAAACCCTAATTGCTTGCAAATGATAATGTAAATGCTCCAAATCAAGATACAAAGTGATCTAAAGCATGAGTGCAAAGGATGTAATGAAGCTTGTGCAAAGACATGAAAACAACATGAAACCATACCCAACCCCAAGGGAGGGGTACAAGCCAATCTTCAGTCGGTGATCTCTTATTGTTCTTCTATGTCTTCAAAGCCCTAAATGGATGAATGAAATTGATGAATGCTTGATGGATAGATGTTGAATGTTGTTGAAGTCTTCAAAGATCTGCTCTTTCGCTGCCTAGAAGGTCCCTGAAACCAAAAATTCGGATCCTTTCAAATGAAGAAAGAGAGCTCTTATATATGAAACCCTAGGTCTTAATTTCAACTTTTGGCCGACCTAGAGATTGAATCTCCCGCCAATTTCTTGGGGTTAAGCTTTATTTTATGATTGGATTGCACTCCTAAAATTTCGGGAAAAATGTCCGGGACCGTGTGCACGCCGGGCGCCATGGTCCCGACAAATTTTCACCAAATTTTCAAGGTCATCGGATATGATGATTTTAGAGAGAATCCCGAAGTTACAGGTGATTTCGAGATGTTTTGACCCCCGAAATCAAGCCCCCAAGTTCAAAATAGGACCTACTTAGGGTTTTTGATTAAATGATGTATTGGAGGAATAAAATGAAAGGGGCACACTTTAATGAAAAGGGCCCAACCTTATGATATGGGAGATGATAAAATAGAACCTTAGAACTAATTAATTTAATTAATTAAGTGCTAAAGGGGAAATGCAATGCAAAATGCAAAATGCGCCAAGGCGGGTGCTAAACTAGGTGTGAAATTGTACCACCCTAACAAGTGCGTACAATTTACGACGCTACAGCCACCATGTAGGGAACTTACAAATTCCCACCAGAATCAGCAAATGGCCCTATGGAGGCGCTAGTGTATCAAGGTTCATCAAAAGTTTTAGTGAAAGTGGTTGGCGAGGTTCAAGCATTTCAACAATCAAATGGAAATGCCACTCCGAAGGTGTATCAGAGAAATTATCATAACCATGACCCTCTAACGTCATCTATCCCTCTGAATAATTTCTCAACTCCTCCAAATCCCAATGCCAGTAATGTTCCTAGTCTCCCTAGGGATTCATTGGAGTACAGGAAAGCAACTGCTCCTCAGAGTGAACGAGTCCAACCATCCACTCAGCCAGCGGAAAGGAGACAACAAGATAATCCTCCCAGGGAGGAATTAAAAAGATTGAGTTCTTATGTTCTGGAGGAATTCAAAAAAATCAAGATAAGCTTGCCTCTGTTTGAACTAATGAAAGTTCATGAAGTTAGAGGTACTTTGTTGGGATGCCTAAGCGATGCCCCCATGATGAGAAGCGCTCCTCAAGGCGTGAAAAATATTCAAAGAAATGCTCCCAACAATCTGAACTTGGCATCAAATACAAACATTGTCCAGGATGTGCCACAATTCCCTTCAGATGCATTTGAAGCTCCGCAACAGCCCCCAAGCTTTATTGGAATGGTTCAGAATTCTCCTAACGCTCCACAAGAACAGAATGTTGCAACGATTGAACCGGCTCCACAAAGTGCCCCTATAGTAAAGAAAGAAGAAACACTTCAAAAAGTTAGTGAGCCTATGAAGCCATCTTTTACCGAAAATGTCCAAGAACTGGCTAAGGGTCAAGATTCATAGCAGGGAGTGAGAAGTCAGGAGTTTGGCAATAATGGTGATCAAAGGAGGAAGCTGATAATTTGTTATCAAGGAAGGGATGAACCTGCTCTTTTCTTGGTTTCTATTAGGATTTTTCGCAAGCTTTTACACAACTATTTAATAGACTCTAGTGCTTCTAGTAATGTTAGTCGTATGCCAGAAGTTGGGTTTAATGCCTCTCTAGAAAAACAAGAAGGTCACCCAACTTGACAAGACTGAAGTACCCATTGTCCGGGAACTCAATAACATTCACATGCAATTGGCTGCCGACCCTAGGGTGCAGAGTTGTATTGATATTTCAGTCATGGATATTCCAGATGTCTATGGCATGTTATTAAGTAGAGATTGGTCAAGGAACTTGAATGGATATATCTCTACTGATTTTTCTCACATGTGGCTTCCATGGAAGGGTGTTCCTAATCAGATCAGGATTGATATCACACCCAAATTGTGCTTGACAATCATTGAATATGGAGAAGATAATGAGATCCTATTTCTGGAGACTGATCTAGGTACCTATAGGCCCAAGGTTGAGGAAGTTTTGATGCTACATGGAACAACAAAGATTGAGTAGAAGGAAGAGATGCCTAACTCCACAAAGATTCTTATTGAAGATCACCCTAAGGAATAGTTGGGTGGAGGCAAGGACATGTTTGATAGTTTTAGAGATTTCATCCTAAAGAGTGTAGAGCAAGAGACTCAGTTGGGTTGAGGCATTGGTGTTCGTGATCTATTATTACCCAACTGGTGTAGAATTCACAATGCTTTTCACTCGGGGTTTACCTGTGAAATGTGCAAGCTTGCTATTGAACAAGTAATGAAGATGGTCCTGCCAAGCCCAACAATGACAAGTATGGTAGAAACTAGTAATGTTGGAGCCTATTCCAAGGTAGTACTGGAACTCGAAGATGAAAAAATGAAAAAATTTCTCAAGAAAAGGAAAGGAAGAAAGAAATCGTTCAGTCGCCCAAGTTCAAAATGTTGATCAAATATGGACCTTAAGGTTCAATGGGTCCAAATCCAAGAATGGGAATGGCGCTGGAATTGAATTGATCAACCCAACTAGAGAGGCTTATCTAGCTGCATATAGACTGCAATTTCCTTGCACTAGCAATATTGTTGAATACTAATCATTAGTCCATGGATTGCTCCTTTCAATCTAGAAAGGTGTGAAGACCCTGCATGTGTTGGGAGATTCACAAATTGTTGTGCAAGAAATAAGGAAAGTATATGCTTGTCATGACAAAAGTTTGTGCCGCTACCGTAATAGAGTATGGGACTTGATTGAAAGTTTTTATGCATTCAACATTGAGACGATATATAGAGGTGATAATGAGATTGTGAATGCCTTATCTCAAGTAGCCAGTTCTTTGGAGTCCCTTGCCATGGAAGGCTTGAAGAAATTTACTGTGGAATTGACTTCAGTTCCCTCCATACCAGACAATGTAACAAATTTCCAAGTGTTTGAAGATGATAAACATATTTTGGATTTTCTTACAAACTTGGATGTGTTTACGACACAAATAATTGATGAAGAGGAACTAGAAGAAGCAAAGTTTGATGCTGACGGGATAATGAACTTGAAGACAAATACTATCCCTCATGGAATGATTGAATTAGAAAGACTCTTTGACCTTGATATGTTGAGTAGGAATCAAACTACGGAAGGTAGTGAGTGTGAAGTTGTAAACCTAGGAAAAGACAAACAAGTAAAGAATGTGTTTATTGGGAAAGTGTGTACCCCAGAGGAGAGAGAAGGAATTTTGAACAATCTGAAGGAATTCTCTAATGTTATCGCATGGGGATACGAGGATTTGAAGACCTATGATAACTCTCTTTTCACACACACAATTCCACTAAAGCCAGGAAGCAAGGCTTTTTGGCAGAGGCAAAGGCCCGTGAATCCATTGTTGGAGCCACTGATTTATCAAGAAGTAAAGAAATTGCTCTCAGCAAGAATAATATTTCCAGTTAGGCACTCGACGTGGGTCGCCAACTTGGCTCTGGTAAGAAAGAAAAATGGATAAATAATGTTATGTGTAGACTTCATGAACTTGAATAGGGCTTCTAAGAAGGATAATTACCCTCTGTCATCCTTGGATGAGGTGTTACAAATTTTTAATGGCTCTCAAATGATTTTGTTCATGGATGGGTACTCTAGATATAACCAAGATTTGGTGGAGGAGGAAGATAGATTGAAGACAACTTTTACCACCAAGTGGGGCACCTTCGCCTACAGGAGAATGCCATTCGGCTTGCTCAATGCAGGAGCCACTTTCCAAAGGGAAATGGACATTGCATTTCGTGACTTAGTAGGGAAATGCATAATAATCTATATGGATGATCTCATGGTATTTTCCAAAAGAAGAGAAGATCATATCGATGATCTGAATTCCAATGTTGCAGAAGGTACAAAATATCTTTGAATCCCAAGAAATGCATGTTTGGTGTAACTGAGGGGAAGCTTCTTGGACACGTTATTTCTAAGAGAGGAATTTCTATTGATCCAGAGTGCATCAAGGCTATTTCAAAGATTGGCCTATCTGCCAGTCAAAGAGAATTGAAATCGTTCTTTGGTAAGATTAACTTCATTAGGAACTTTATTACTAGATTCACTGAGATCGTGAAGCCACTGAATGACATATTGAAGAAAGGAGCAAAGATAGAATGCACAGCTCCAACGAAGCGAGCATTTGAGGAAATAAAGCAAGAAATTGTTAATGCTCCAGTCCTTGTTAGCCCCAATTATACCAAGCCTTTTTTATTTGTACTCCTTTGATTTCAAGAATACTTGTGCAGCAGTTCTCACTCAGACAACTGAGGAGAAAGATGAACATCCAATTGCTTTCATGAGTGCTTTGTTGAAGGATGCAGAGCTGAGATACCCAAATGTGGAGAAACAGGCCTATGCATTGGTCAAGGGTATCAAGAAATTCAAGCATTATTTATTGAGAAGCAAGGTGTTTGCCATTGTTCCTGATGAGGGTGTGAAGACTTTATCAATGCAAAATGATTTGGATGAAAGAAGAGGCAAGTGGGTCACCATGATCCAGTAATATGACATTGAAATACAACCAATGAAAATAGGCTTAGGTCAAGCGTTAGCACAGACAATTGCCACAACAAGACCCGAACTAGTGCAACAGACTTATGTTCTTGAGAAAGTATCTCATGGAGAATGGTATGATGATGTTGTTTAATACTTATTGAACAGTAGATGCCCTTCGCATTTGAATCTAGTCCAGAAGAGGGCGTTAAGGATGAAGAGCCAGAGATACATGTTACAAGGAGTTGTGCTATATAGGAAAAATCATGAGGGGGTATACTTAAGATGTGTAGGAAAAGGAGAAGCCAAACAAGTTATGCGACATTTTCATGGTAGATTTGGAACAAGTCGCGGAGGTGGTTTGGCTACAACACATCAGATTGCTAGAGCAGGATATTATTGGCCCACGTTGTTTAAAAATGCATACGAACATGTGAAAGCATGTCACACATGTCAAGTGGCCATTGTTCGAGAGAAGAATCCTGCTATGTCACTTCAGCCAGTTGTTGAAGTGAGGCCATTTGCCCAATGGGGGCTAGACTTTATCGGAGCAATCAATCTCCCTTCTTCATCTCAACATAAATATATCCTTACTGCTACTGATTATTGCACAAGGTGGTCTGAAGCACAAGGGCTGAAATTATGCACCACAAATGTAGTGATAAACTTTTTGGAAGAGAACATTATTACAAGGTTTGGATGCCCACAGGCCTTGGTGTGCGACAATCGCCCCGCGTTTTCATCACTGAAGTTTAATAATTGGGCCTTCGAGTATGGGATCACATTGAAATCCTCTTCAAAATACTACCCCCAAGGTAATGGGCTGGCTGAGTCAACAAATAAGAATTTATTGAGTGCAATCAAGAAGTTGTTGGACAAGAATCCCAAGGATTGGCATACACAGCTGAGGTTTTCTATTTGGGCAGACAAGACACAAATGAAGAACTCTTTGGGAACATCTCCCTATCATTTGGTTTATGGACAGGATCCAGTGTTCCCCATCCAACTAAGAATTCCAACTCTACAGTTCCTGGAAGAATATTTGGATGATGAAGATGCAGTTCAAACACATCTTTCACAGTTGCTACACCTTGAGGAGAAAAGGGATCAAGCATTAGATAACTTCATGAAGCATCAAGGAGAAGTCAAACGATGGTTTGACAAATAGGCCAAAGTCAAGTGTTTTAGGATGTATGATTTAGTTTTGAATTGGGATAAGGCCCATGAAAGAAGAGGTGATCATGATAAGTTCGACAAGCTGTGGATTGGCCCTTATCAAATTTCTGAAATCCTTGGAGATAATATGTTCAAATTGAAGACTCCAACAGGGGAGGATGTTCCATTGCCCATTATTGGGCAATTCCTTAAGAATTATTTCCAATCGTAGGTCTCCCTTTGAGGCCTGCTTTGTACTGTATTAGCTTAGGTTTTGTCTCCCTTTGGGGTTTTGGTTTGTTGTTTTGTTTGTTTGTTTATTGGTTTCCCCTTGTGGGGTTTTGGTTTCCTCTTTTGGTTTGTTTTGCTTCTTCTGCTTTGGGTTTTGTTTCAGTTTTGGTTTTTAGCCCTTGGTGTTGGTTTCCCTCGAGCCTATCCACTCGTGTGGTTTTTCTTAGGTCTAGGGTTTTGGGTGGCCTAAAGTGTTCAAAGTCTTTGTCTGTAGGTGGGGTGGTGATGTTGTTTTGCCTATATTCTCCACGGTATCCAGACCTTTTCTCTGAGTCATTATGGTCTCTTAGGAGAAGTTATGGTTGGTGAAAACTTTACATCTTGCTTCAACGCCACTGGAATCTCCAAACCCATATTAGGCTTTACTGCTTACGAGCCAAAGGAATTGACAAAAATGAAAGGAAATATCAAAAGAAAAGAAAAGATAAAAAAAGAAAAGAATTATCAAAATATTGGCTTTGGGAATATCCAAATAACTCCATCGGGGCTATGGACACCCAACCGGTAGTGGAGCAATATTCGTGGAATTCCAGAGACAACCTCGTCAAGGCTATGGACACTTGACTGGCAGTGAGGCAATGTCCCAGATGCTTTTGGATTATAGGTACCATTAGCCTACCATAACTAATTTTAAGAGTTTTCGATGATCTCCTAAGATGAAATTGATATACATGCACCTGAATTTTACTTTGGGTTCAAACCCTAAAGTGTTTCTCAACACTTGAATTTTTTTTCAACACTTCACCCATGGAGTCACCAGATGTTGTGACCTAATCACACATCACCCCATCCCAGATAAGGATCCCCTACCTTTTAGGCCCTTTTGGTCATTTGGTTTTGGTTTTTAGTGGTTTTGGTGGAAGTCTCGTCTGTCTCTCAGCTTTGCGAGTGTTCGAGGGTCGCATTGATTGGGTCTACTTTTCGTTTGAGTGATTTTGGTGAAGTCTAGGGCCTATTTTGTCAATTTTAGGGTTTCTACCTTTAGTCCTATATTTTAGGGGTTTATATTAGGATTTTGGAAAAATAAGCATACAACTGGAATCAGGGCCCTTCAAGGAACTTCCCAGTAAAATTTGAGCCAAAATGGAGCAACTTTCTATTTTTAGAAAGTTCCTATTTTTTAGGGATTTTACTAAGTCCTGGAATGTCATCATTTTGTGAAAAATCAAACTTACTATTTTTAGTAATTTCTATTTTTAGTAAGTTTCTATTTTTAGTAAGTTTCTATTTATAGTAAGTCATTATGTGTCCTGTTCTAGGGATCTAGCACTGACGCTCAGAAAGTTTGTATCTTTGGAAAGTTTATTTCTGACAGGACCATTCAAGCTAGCAATGAGGGTCAAGCATTCATGATTGCTTCTAATTTCGGAAAGCCACTCAAGCAGGCAAAGGGAGTCAAAAAATGGCTAAGTGTTGAAAGCCCCATTCCTGAAGTAGAAGGCTCGGAAATTCGTCTAAGTTCATGAAGAATCTAAGACAAGTGGAATTCCTTCACCCATGCTAGATTGTAATCCAAGGCGCCAAACTCAAGTGGAGATGGAAAGGAGTAAAATCAATGACTTCCTTCCTTGGTCAAAATAGCGCCCAACATGAAAGGAAGGTGCCAAAACTCAAGTGTCATGCAGGAAGGAAGAAAATTGTGAATTCCTTCTCCTAGGTGAAATAGCGCCCAAATACTGTGGAGGGCACCAAATTGAGGGGTCCTTGGAATGCACGGAAATTTGATGAATCTTGACTAAGTCAAAATGCCACCTAGAAGTGAAGGAGGGCGCCAAAATGGCATGCTCATGGAGAACAGATAAAATGTTGAATTCCTCCTTCATGGTCAAAATCTGTGCAAAGCCAGGCGAGTGTGCCAAAATGAAGTCTCCATGGATAGCATGGAAATTTCCAAATTCCTCCTCACCACCAAAAATCCGCCCAAGAAGGTAAAAGGGCGCCAGAATGAAATCAACATGGAAAGTTTGAAAAAATGTGAGTTCCATGACCAAAGCAAAATGTCGCCTACAAAACATGGAAGGCGCCAAAATGAAGTATATGCTTGGAAGGAAGAAAAAATAGTCAATTCCTCCACCTAAGGTAAATTCCGCCCAACACTCAGGGAGGGTGCTAAAGAGGGGTAATGAAGGAAAATCCTCCAAATCATGAATTCCATGATTAGTTCAAAAATCCACCCAAGGAAGATGGTAGACACCAAAATGGAATCCCCAAGGAGAATCAAGGAAGTGATGAATTTCGCCATGAATTCCATGCCCAAGTCAGAAAACTAAAGAAATTTTTCTAAGGCAAGAAAGTCCAAGGGTGAAGGAGGAATTAAAAGCAAAAATTTCCCTCGGAATTTTTTTTGAATTTTCCATTTTTAGACACTGAATCTTATCAGAATTGGGAAATTTTTATGGATTCAAAATCGTGAGAAATTTCTCTATCTAATGGACCCAGCTCCTAAATTTTTAGGAGGATCCCTAAAAAATAGGGGATGAAGAAACATGAAAAATTCCCTCGAAAGTAGAAAAAGACAACTTAGTATGACACATAACTTAGTGCATTAAGTGAAACTTCCAAATTCGAACTCACTTACAAGAGAATTTTCTTTCGCATGGCGCAGTGATTGGGAAAGTATGACGCATAATAAGCTCAGTTGCCAAATTAATGCCTCCTAACATAGCAGTACGATTTGAAAAATTCTATATAAGCATAGAGAGGCATTTGATTTCCCATGTGCAGGATTTGAGAAAGAAGAATTGGAGGAGTGAAGAGAGGTCATACTTAGTCAATTTTTCATCATTTCCAAGGTTCTTTTCAGGATGGCGAAATCAAGCAAGACAGCTACCCTCACCAGGTAAGCATTGATCAAGGTAGAGATGAAGGGCTTCCTTCCTAGTTCCCAGATGGAAGGAAATCAGTGATACGAATTTGGGCACATTCAATCTAGCTGCCTTCAAGATCAGAATGTTTGGGACGACAGGACATACTCCATCACCAACAACTCTCAAATTTGTCAAGAGCGGAATTGTTGCGGCAGCTATTTTTCCTCTTGCTATTCAGTGCCCAGATTTGATTCTGGAGTGTGCAAAGCATTATAATCCGGAGTGGAAGATGATTTCAACATTAGATGGCAGGTTGTTGGCGACACTGACACTGGAAACAATTGGTGAAGCTTTCGAAATTCCTTCACACCATTCCATGATGTACAATACTAGCAGCGGAGCTAAACCAATATATGAAGCAAGTCTTGCCAGGTGTGCTGACTTGATCAATAAACAGTGGTTGCTGAAGCCTAGGCCACATGTCTCCAAAGTGCCAAAGACTCTCACTATCTTTGAGTTCAAACAGGAATATGTGGACCTGATAAAGATGTTGAGTAGAGTAATGGGATGTTCACATACTGTGAACTTTGAAACATGGATGTTTTTTTATAGAGGCAAGATCATGAATGCAAACGGGCTAGTTGACTGGGCCAGATTGATTAGTCATTACTTGCATGAACAGTTGCAGAACTTAAAAGAAAGAAAGTCCCAGTCCTTCTTCATGAGCTCCTACATAATCTATATGTTTGTGCGAAGGGGAGGATTTGATGGTCTGCCAGCAAGGGGATTCATGGGTTGCGAACCAGCACAGCTGAAAGTGCATCGGCGTTATCCCCAACTGCATCTCCACAATGTTAGTTCTTACAGGGAGGCAAATGACACCTTCACTATGTACTTGACGCGGCTTATGCAAAAACAATTGCACATAAGGGTGTCACCGCAAGCGAGGGACGTGGTCCAGAGGTATGATCAATTACAAAAGAACAAGAAGCAGTCTATTGAATCCCCAGTTGTCTTAGGTGATTTCATGGAAATGTGCCTAAGTTTGGAATCAAGTGCGAGTGCAGCGGAAGAGTTGGAATTCTATCGCCTACCCTTTTATGCATCCAGAGCTCAGTATGACCCTTACTGCCAAATCAGGAAGCTTGCTGGCTTGAAATTCATACACAAATTTCACTTAGAAGATTATTGGGCAAGTGTCAAGGATGACCTTGAAGTCCGGAGGAAAATGTATTCCAGACTACCCCTTGACACCATTAGGATAAGTGAAATTTACCAAGTGTCGAATCAGGTGAAGAGGATCTAGATTTAGTGCAACTTGAATTTGAGAAAGTGGAAGATCAACCCATTCAGTTGCCAGATTGGTCGGAGCCCGAAATTGATGATTTGAACGTTCTGGCTAGGCCGGTGCTGAAATTCACTAAGCACTGAGTTGATCAGCAGATAAGGAAGTTGACAGAAGGAATATTCATTTGACATATCAGCTAATGGTAAGTCTAGATTCCCATAGTGTAACAACCGAAGGATCTTCACAGATCCAAGCAAAAAGGGAAGTCTGGATTGATAAAGGGAAAAGTGCCCCAAAGAAACCAAGGACGGAAAGGAAGAAAGATATCTAGCAGGAAGTTCCATAGGTAGTTCAACAAGAGGTGTGACAAGAAGAACCTTTGCAAAAGAGAGCAAGGATAGAGAGGGTATTGTCACCAACAAGTTATTCCAGTGTACATGAGGTGGAGATGTTTGCAAATCCAGTGGATCCACCTCCAGGTAATACTTCAGCACCAGATATATTCAGCATTAATGCTCAACACAGACCCAATCAACCAAGAAGTCAAAGACAAGAAATTCCTCCACACCAGGAAGAGACTCGTGAGGATAGTTTCATAGAGGCCATCCTTGACGAAATGGAGGAAGAATCATAGGAGAAAGAGCACATTGAAATTCATAGTCACTCCATTCCCGCTCCAGACTGGCTGATAGAAAGGTTGAGGAAGGAACCAAAAAAGGAAATTGATCTAGCTCAGGAATTAGAAGATTTGTTGAAGAAGATGGATTAGCCAGCTGAAAGGAAGGCTCCCCAAAAATTTTCTAAAGTTGTGAGCGATGAATCTGGATCCCGGACCCTGCACATTGTTGAGCCTGTAGTGGATAAGGACAGGAATGAAATCAGGCAAGAAAATTATGTTATTAGACAGGTCGATCTTGGTCCTACTTCCACGGGACAAGTAGTTGGAGACTTCAAAGAATCTTCCTTAGGCATGAAGGAAAGGATGTTGAAGACAAAGGTGAAATGTAAAAGGCTGAGGGAAGAAAATAGAGCTCTATGCGAGTACATCAGAAGTTTTAAAAGACCACTCAGGGAGGCAGGTCCTTTATTCATTCCTCCTTCTTCCCTTCCTAAGGAAGTTGTTGATGATGCAGAAGATATTAGAGCAATGGCACAGAATTCCAGGGAGTGGACAAAGGATGTTTACACTGAAGTAGGAAAATTCATTGAGGACTTGGCTCAACTTCATTCAAAATTCGTTGCCCTCCTGAATAGATTGGAGACAATAGAAGGATTGTGGGAAGATGTTCACATATACCAGGACTTAACCATTCCGCGGCTCAGGGCTCTGACAAATATTCCAAGATAGATTCTAATTGATGGGAAATTGATTCAGGAGAATGAGGTTTATGACTTTCCCCGGTGGTTCTGCGTTGTTTTTAACTTTGAAGGACTCAATCAAAAAGGTGCAGGAGGAAATCATCAATCAATTGAGGCACTATTCACAAGGAAGCTCAATGAGAATGGAGTAACAATGAACTCCTTAAAATGTCAGTTGCATAGTTCTTCTTCATAGGCTCATTCCCTAAGGAACATTTTGCAAATGTTTCTTCATTTTCCAGTATAATGAAGAAGACACAGAAAATCATGATGGAATGGGAAAGCTTCTTTTCCAAGAGCGAGGAAGAAATTGCCTTGATCGAATTTGATATTGAAAATATGTCAAGTGTTTCCAATGGAGAGCTGGAAGCCGTCATCAATAAATTCATCGCATGTGCAATAAAGGAGCGGGATAATGGTCGTCCATTCTTGGACGAGAATCTTTTGGCTGAATAGTGGCAGCATATTTACTGCTGGAATATTTTGACTTAGTAGAGGTCCGGTCAATGCATTTTGAATGCATGAGGAATCTTCTTGCATGCAACCGTCTTATTAATGATTATGTGGCAGATTTTCTACGCATGTAATTGTCACATGAGGAATGATGGGCATTTTGTTTCTTGGATGGGAATGTTTATTGTATTTTGGGCATGTTTGATGTAATGGGGTGCATTAATGCACTAATGGACGCCATTTGGGGGCTCTTAGAATAATTGTATATGGGCTTAGTGGGCATTAATAGCTGATTCCCTCCTTGTTGCATCTTGAGTGAGGAATATTTAGGATTTGCATGTGGTCAAGGCCAAGAGCCTATATAAAGGGGTGACCCCCCTCATTTGTAAGGAGCAAAGATTGTTGTCTGAGATTGTTGCCAAGAGTTTTTGAAGCAAATGCTTAATACATTGTTCTATTGTTGGTGTGTTCTTGTATTGTTTTGGAGCTCGCATGGTCTCACTCTCTTCATAGATTAGATTTTCTTTCATGTTATTAGATGGACTCGATTTGATAGGACCGTTTGTTGCAAGATTTGTGCTCATACTTTTGGTGTGCAGCTTATTGTTGCATACCGTGCAAGGTTAGCCTGAGCCTCCATTATTTGTGTAAGTTTAACTTTGATTATCAATAGAGATTGTTCACTTTGATGGTTTCTATTGATGATTTGAAAATCTTTAACACACCCTTTGAAGACTGCACCTCCTTCGTGTAGTTGTGCATTGTTGGCGAAGCAAAGTGTGGTTGGATTTTGCATAAGTAATCTCATCTTCATGTTCATAGGATTAGATTAGCCTTAGCCCAGTTCTCTAAACCTTTCCTCATTTACTTTTCCACATATCTTAAATCTAAAAATAAAAAAAATTATAATAGAGCTTTCATTGCAAATCATTCGTATAGAAATCCTTGAATTTGTTATATTCTTCAAGTGAATGCGTAAGGCCCCTTGGGTTAGCAGCAAACCCATCAACTGACTGAGTCACATACATGCATTGAAGGAACCTTGGAGTTATCCATTTGAACTTTTTGTGCAATCTTAGCATACGGACTAATTTTGATCAAGAGAGATTAAGGTGATCGTTGGCAACTTTATTCTGTGTTAGGTGTAGTCATAAAAACCATGTCAACAATATGCAGATTTGGTTGTGTTGTGACGTTTTCACACATCATCCCATTGCAAATGGGGACCCCCTACTTTTTAGGCCCTCTTGGTCTTTCAGTTTTGGTTCTTTGGGTCTTTTCGTTGCAGTCTCTTCGGTTCGCAAGTGTTTTGGGTGAATTTGATCTAGTCTAGAACATGTTTTGCCTATTTTAGGATTTTGCCCTTCAAACTTAGGTTTTTCCTTAGGGTTTTGGACAAACTAAGCTTTGCATTGAAATCAGAGCCTTTCAAGGAAGTTACCAGTGAAATTTGAGTGAATTCTAAGTACTTACTAGTTTTAGTAAGTTTCACTACATCCCGAATTGGCCTAATTTTGCCAAAAATAAAACTTACTATTTTTAGTGTCATTTTGCCCCGGTTTGCCCTAATTTTGAAGTAATTACTATTTTTAGTAAGTCTTTTTTTGGTAGGTTCATCACAGGCAGTGGTCTCGACATTAAAGATAGAGCATTCTTGAAAACCCATGGCTAAATTCAGAATGTTGAAAAAGCAGGCAGTTGGCCAAAGAAAAAAAGACTAATTACAAAATTATTTCTTGAAGTGGAAAAAGCATGAAAAAATTCTTAAGGCAAGGAGGAATTCACTTCAATCCAAAGTGGCATCCAAATCTGGAAAGATCAAGAAATGGCTAAGTCGGGGAGGAATTCCAAAATTGACAAAGTAATTCATGGCCGAGGATGAATTTCTAAAACCAAATCAAAATCTTCCACTACATGAAATCGGTGCCCAGGTTGAGTGAGGAGCACTAGAATGGAGCTATGGAAGACTTTTCCTCCCCACCCAAATTCCTCCACAACATGCAAAATGCACCTAGGTCAGGGTGTTGAACGCCAAAGCAAGGTTATGGAGGATTTCCTCCCCCCAAACAAAATTCCTTCACCATGTGACTTTAGCGCCCAGTCTATGAGGGTGGGCGCCCAACTAGAGTGGAGGAGGATTATTTTGAAGGCAGCGCTCCACTTCCTCAAAAATTAATATGACCTTTTAAAATAATTAATTTTTTGGGAGCTACCTCCATTTGATAATGGTTAAAAAAAGTTCAAATTAAAAATTCCACGAATGCATGGAAGTGGAGCGCCAAAGTGAGGTCATTGAGGAAAAGTAAAAAATGACAAAAATCCTCCTCAAGGTGCAAATTGAGCTCAAGTCTAGATGTGAGCGCCAAATGAAGATGGGGAAGGAATATTTCCCAAGGCAATGAATTCCTCCATAAGGTCTAAATAGCGCCCAAGACATGAAGCATAGCGACAAAACAAGACAAGGAAGGAATTTCCTTCCAAGTGATGAATTCATCCAAGAGGAAGAAATGAGTACAAAATTGAGAATGGAATTCTAGACAAGCATAAAAATTCATCAAAGATGAAGAAATTTCAAGGCATAGATAAAATTGACCATGAGAGAGAATTTTCTCTCTCCTGAATTTCGGAGCTCAAAATGAAAAAAATTCCTAAAAAATAGGAAAAGTAATGGATTGATAAAAAATCTCTTTTAAAACAAGATGAACTTAAAGAACACATAAATTTCCTTCAGGACAAAAATCTCTCTAGAAAGATTTTCTCTCTTTAAAATTTTCGGGCATTCAGGAATCCTTCAATACTGGAAAAGATTGCTAAAATTCTTCCAAAGCAAGAAAATCTTCTAAAATATCTTTTGTGAGCCCAAAATGGAAAGATTCTTGTAAAGGATGAGTTGGTGACATACAAAGAGAATATTTCGTATTAATAAAACACAACTTGGAAAATTATGGAAGTCCCTATGCCAGCAAAGTCCACTTGCATGGTGAGAATCTATTGAATGCATGGTGGCATGATGGTGCATTCATTGTCGGGAATGTTTGACCAAGCTACATGACTAATTCAATGTATGACAGCCATCATACTTAATAAAATGGTGGAGCATCTTTTGCATGTAACCTATTTTGGAGGTGATGGTACATTTATTGCACAATGGGTGGTTATTGCATGATGGCGCATATATTACAGATTAGGCAAATTTGAAGTGCATTTAATGCACAATGGACAACATTTTTGGTAGCAATGTAATTACTTGATAATGAACATGATGGGTCATTAATAATTATTCTCACCTTGTTGCATCATGTGTGTGGAATCTTTTGGGTCAAACCCTAATTAGGATTTGCATGTAATCAAGGTTGGAGGCCTATAAAAGGGGGTCACCCCTTCATTTGTAAAGAAAAGAGATTTATATGAAATTGTTATAATAAGTTATTGAGACAATAACAGTGATACATTGTTCTCTCATGGTGTTCACTTAAGTTATTTTTCAAAACTTACATGGTTTCACCTTCCTCACTTAGAGTAGTAGTGTAGTGCTTTGATTTCAATGGAGAATGTAATAGTGTTTGATGAATTTCCATGGTTCATACTTTTAACATCTTGTTGATTATAAGTTGCAGTGTAAAGTTAGTCTGAGCCACTAAATTTGTGTTTAGTTTAATTGTGGATAGTCATTTGGATTGCATTGTTTTGGGTATTCAAGTGCACTTTCTCGATGTGAAAATCCTTCAACATCCTTAGAAGATTACACCAATTCTTGTGGAGTTGTAGTTAATCTTGATGAAGCAGAACTTGGTTTATTTGAAATTTGTCCATTAGAACACTATCTATTGATATCACTACCCTTAGGAATAGATTTAGATCCTTCTAACCTTTTCCCCTCTAATTTCAGTTTATTCCAATTTGATTCGTTTAAAGCAAAAACATCACAGAATTGTTATATCTGATAATGAAGTTCCAACCACAACAAAGAAGTGAAAGAATGATTCAGACGTAACTCCCCCTGGATTACCAGTAAAAATCAAAGCCAAACGAGTCTATATCTACAGTAAAGTCACTAGTACATAGTTGGAACCTTGAAATCAATGTATGATCTTCTTGCAATCTTAGCATACGATTGAACTTTGATCAAGAGAGAGTAAAGTGACCATTGGAGAACTTTATTCTATGTTAGGCATAGTCATAAAACGCACGTCAACAGGTAGCAAATATACATTAGATTTGTAAGGAAATATAATCAGTTTTGTTGAAAAAAAAAATGAGTTCATAGTAGATTTTGAAGTGAAGTTTGTGACCACCTTGTGGTAGATTTGTGGTCAAGTAATAGCAGTTTGAAGAAGGAAACTTGTGAAAAATAGTATCATCCATCGTTTGTTAAAAGTTAGAATTTGAATGAGAGACCTACGGATTTGTAAAAGCAGTTTTCTATAAATAGGTTAAAAAGAAATATCATTTAACTCTTAGTAGATTTCAAAACAGATCTAGTATGAATAAATAAAAGAATTTGAGTGAAGAAATACAATTAACATCTGTTGAACAGAATTACATGTGAGAAATGTGCAAGTAGACATTGCAGATTCAAGGGGAAAAAATGACAAATTTGGAGCAGATTTAAAAAGGAATTTCTACAGCAGATTTGAAGCAAGTCTATGGAGAGTTCTGAAGCAATTTTGTAAAAGGACACTAAAGACAGATTTGTAAGGAAGGTTTATAAGAGATGGATATGCAAATATAAAAAGAGGATTATTTGCAGATTATACAAGGAGATTATAAAAAGTTCTATAGCAGATTTGTTAAAAGATAGTAATCAGTTTTACGAGAGATTTAGGATTAGCATAAATCCATTAAAGCTATCAAGATAAGTTCTATCTTCCGAACTATCCTTACAATTTTAAGTTAAATACTATAATGAAATGTCTTCAGGTTTGATAAAAGTATATTTATAAATGTATTACAATTCTCAGACTATACAAGGAGATTGTAAGTTCTATAGCAGATTTCTTAAGAGATAGTAATCAGTTTTATGAGAGATTTAGAATCAGCATAAATCCATTAAAACTATCAAGATAAGTTCTATCTTCCAACTTATTCTTAGAATTTTAAGTTAAATACTATAATGAAATGTTTTCGGATTTGATAAAATTAAATTTATAAATGTATTACAATTCTCACCTTAAGTTAGAATTGTTGTCTCGGGACTAAATTAGGTAAATCCCAAAAGAGGACATTACAAGGTACCAAGGTATCTTGCATCAAACTAACCTTGATCATAACAATAACAATGATACTTCAGCATATTACTTGTATCAAGAATATGAGCAGGATTATCCTCTCTACAAAATATTGCTATTTACCTTTGAAGGTTACTCAGAAGACTTAGAATCTATCCAGGAAAGGCCCTAAAATTTCATTAAAAATTGGGAATCCATTGACAAATACTAGTAAATAAATCAAACAAATACAAGCGCACAAGGGTTCTCATCTCACATATT
Organism: Cryptomeria japonica; assembly: GCF_030272615.1. Taxonomy (NCBI): domain Eukaryota; kingdom Viridiplantae; phylum Streptophyta; class Pinopsida; order Cupressales; family Cupressaceae; genus Cryptomeria; species Cryptomeria japonica. The sequence goes on along the minus strand of NC_081415.1, from coordinate 67,511,511 downwards.
TCAAGTGAAGTATTGTTTCCAAAAGCCACCCCAGCTGCAAAATCCTTATATAATGAATGTTTAACATATATAAGCGACAGGGAGAATTAAATCACAATTTGAAATCATTCAAGAGAGACTTTGTGTATAAATTATTTATTGAATTCTGTGCATGATTTTCTGTGAAGGTCATGGTGATAGGAAGAATTACTATACAAAAAGGGCAGTAAAGCCTCAAACTCTCCAATATGTGTTTATATATATTCCAGACTATTATCAAAACCAATAGGGACTACCTCAGAAACCTTAGGCAAACCTCCCAAACATAAAATCAACCTATATTAATTATTTTTCAGCTGATAATTCAAAATTAATCATTATTTGAAGAAGGTAATCGTGAAGGAGTGTACTCAGCTCTAGCAACAATGTTGAAGATATCTCTAACATAGGCATTGGAATCAATTCTATCAAATTCCTCCAACTTCACATTAAAAATTTAAAGGCAATCTTGAGTAAGAAAGAAAAGAGAAAGGGCAGCAATATGACTACTTCTGCAATCCACACAACTGCAGAGAATACACATAATCCCAAAGTCCTGAGAGTGTACAGGTTAAAAAGATCATATCTTGCAATATTTTTGACTATTTGTGGTTGTCTGAGATCAAGAATCCAAAGCCCAAAAACCAATTTGTCAGAAATTCTAAGCTCTTGCCTTCAGCTTCCAGACACACCAGAATAGCATTTTTCACCCAGCTTAAACATGGGATACACTAATTGTGAATTCTCAAATGTGTACAAACTTCTCCCTTGTAGAAATCATTTTTCTCTCACCTATTCCTTCCTGTTGCTCCTCTCTTAAAAAATGGGCACAGAAATCCCCCTTCCACTTCCTTGAAATAATTACACCCATCTGACAAAATCGCTCTATCCTTTATGCATTGATGGATGTCCATATACTCTTCCTGCCTGTCACTTCTAGGAGAGCCTTAGTAGATGGGCACCATTCCTCCTCCTATGTCGTTGCAAGTGATATCTCTCTTCTTGCCATGGCACCCATACTTGTGCCATAAATCTCTATATCTCTTCTATCTACCATTCCTTTTTCATAAAACCCCTCTTAATAGTTTTGCCTCCCCTCAACTTTACATCCCCATATCTGATTTAATTATTTCTGTTTAATTTTACCCACACATTGTCTAGCTGGCTAAAAAGATATAAAATAGCTAGTTTAATCTTAAAATGTTTATGACAAAAAAGGTCTGTGATTTTTATTTATTATTATTTACCTTTGAGAAGTGATAATATGAAAAAACAGCTAGCTAAAAAAACACAAAATAAATCTACATACCTGAATATTTGATACTCAACAGATACAGAAGAAATGAGTCAATTTGACATGAATTATAAGTATAGATATCTTCCACATTGCTTATAATGTTCTATTACATAGCAGACTACCAGGTACAATAAAGCACAAGTGGACTAATTGAATAATCAGTACAAGAAATAGTCAATTCATTACTCGCTCAAAATAATGTTGGTTGTGAATTTAAATATCTTTAGCATCCACTCCCATACAAAGAAAGAAGATGGAAAGAGAGTAAAGATATTTATGGAACAATTCTAGTTAGCTTTAACAACCAGAGCTAACTACTGCCTGAAGAATCTAACAATCAGAACTAACTCTTGCCTGAAGAATCTCTACCCCATGGCAAGCGAAGAGTTAAAAGAAAGCAGGATAGACTCAACATAAGTCCATCTTCACATCAGCCTCTTTGAAGATGCATATGCTGCTATTTTCACCAGTATATAAACCAATGCTTGTGCTAACCATATCTTGAGCTAAGTTATCCCATATGCATTCACAAAATGTTACAACTTCCACTTGACGCAGTACAGCTTCCATTTGAAGCCCTACACCAGAAGAAAAGCACATGATCAGCCACTTTGCATACTACATTCATATTATAAAAAACTTAAAAACACATCAGCCACCATGCACACTAGGTTAACTGTATTAGAAATCCATATATAACTGCAAGACTTATGATATTGCATTAATTAACAAACAAGATAAATATCATAATTCACCGAATCAAATTAGAAATGTTCACGAGTAAACAATGGCTAAGGGCATGTCCCCATGCAGCTGCTTAGCATATTTTGGCTAGCAACTGCTGCTCAACTTTTTGAGCAGTAATTTGTGAAAATGGTGGCCCCATGGATGTAAAAATTGCTGCTTGTTTTTAAACAATCCTCAAAAATAAAATTCTTAATAATATTTCCTCCAAATTTTGAAATTAAAGGCAAATAAATAGGGGAGGAAAAACAATGGTGAAGCCATGTGTCATTTTTCTCAACTGCTTATTTCCAGCCCCTCCTTTTTTCTATAGCCTATTTTCAATTATTAAGAAGCATCTGTTCCACAAAAGTAGGAAAGGATTTCAAATTCTCCTTTTCTTATAAGTAAAAAATTACATGGGGACACTTTCACTGCTAATTTTTAAGTAGAAAATAGATTTAAGCAGCTGCATGGAGACATGGGGTAAATGTGATAATGAGTTACCAATCACATACCTAAGGATCATCATATATCCAATTTCCTACCTTCACATACCTAAGGATTCAGGGATTCACATCAAAACCATACAAGCTCCCTAGGTATCTGATAGACAAGATGGTATTACTTGAGGTAGTGAGACAACTTTTAGAGTATGATTTCCTCCAAAAGGCAAAAGCACAGGCAAGGAATTAATTTTCCTATCATGCTTGGGAAGATGATGGAGGTTGAAGAGCACACGGTTATACTAAAAGTAGGGAGTGAATCAGTACAACAATCTTTTACCAATTTGAACTTTTTCAACTTCAATCACAAGTATATAACTTATCTCATTAACATATTCATTGCACACCAACATTCATATGTGATCTAAATAATATGAACACAAGATATATACGTGGAAACCCTTACGGGAGAAAACTACGGTAAATCAATGCTTTTATATATTTCTTCTTTTACAATATTTCGTAGGCACCAACCTACTAGAGGCACCAACCCCTAACCCTGTTTGTGAGCACCAACCCACTAGAAGCACCAACTCCCAAATCTGATTTTGTGAGCACCAACCCACTAGAAGCACCAACTACCACTTCAGAATTCTGTGAGCACCAACCCACTTCACTTAAATCTGAAATTCCACCTCTAGAATGTTGCTATAACAACGGATGATGGATTCTATTCTTCCCAAATTTCCTTCTTCAAACTGCTACAATCACCTCCTAATAATTCTGATAAACTGATCACACTTACTCAAAAATCCTTCATAAATCTGCACACACAGTCCTTCATAAATCTGCACATACAATCCTTCATAAATCTGTCATAAATATTTCATGAATCTGTCTATACAAATCTTCAGAAATCTGCATTCAATAATCTTCTATAATATCTTCAATCTACACACAAATCTTCTCTATAGCTCTGCTATAAAACTATCATAAATCTGCCCATATATACTTTTTATACCTGCTTCATCTTAATTTCTTATTCTGTTGTATACATCTTCAAACTTCCATGCACTCATCCAAAATATATTCTTTTTATTTTATTGTTCACACTCAATTCTCAGCATTATACTTCTTATGTTCAGAATTATTTCTTCATCATTACACACTCTATATTTCTTGCACCTTCTGCATTACACAGTCTGAAAAAAAACTCAGAATTAAATTCTTCACACTATAATTTCATGCTTCACCACATAACTATATTCTAACTTCCTTGCGATGTATATACTTATGTATGCAATCTATTGCATACTACGAACTGTCAGCAGCTTCTTTATATTTCCAGCATTCTCTTCGACACTCCACACATCTTCAAACTGAATTACAATATATCATATCTTATCTACAAACAAAAGAACACAACCATTCTCTATACCCCCACGTGAATGGTCATGTATTCTTAGATACCAATTAGTAAATATTAGTAACAACTGCCATTACAACTTTCTTTATTCAAATCGATGCCTTCTTATTTAATGGAAATGATAGTAACCCAAACTTTTACAAAGTAAGTCTTTGATTTTATTATTATCAAAGTTATTGAAACTTCTTTATAGAGTATTCTTTAACTACTAATCCCCTCCTTATCTTCCGTTGAAAAGTCAATGCATTCCTTGGACACATCAATGCATTCCTTGGCCACGTCAATGACTCTTAGTGAGTCGGTTGTGTAAGACATATATGCACCGTTTTATATGGCTTCTCTTAATCGGTGTTTAACTAAACCGATCCATCTTGTCAAAGAATCATCTTCTTTTAATATGTTCGATTCATTTACAAATATATGACTATTAATAATATCAATATTAATCATATTGATGTGCTAGAATAATAATAATATTACTAGAATAATAGTAGATCGTTGCAACTGTAAGTATACATGACAGTGACAAAAACAGTGAATAGTAGATCACCGTAACTTCAATATATCTGATTATTGTATCTTCATGATATCTCTGATCACTGTATCTCCAATATATCTGATTACTGTATAATCATAATATATTTGATCACTGTATCTTCAATATATCTGATTACTGTATCTTCATAATATATCTGATTACTGTATCTTCAATAATGGAAACATTGGTCCATAAATCGTAATTGTTGAGTGTAATTTCTGTATGATACTATAATCACTGCTTATTCAGCTATTATCAAACATCACTGTCTTATTAATATCAAAATTGCTGTGTAGTCTTATCATGCTCAGTTGCATCATGTAACCTGAGACATACATTTGATCACTGATTCTGATAAATTAGTACTCAAACTAATTGCTGTGTAGTATCCAATCATGATCACTGCCATTTCATGTAGCTGCTGTCATAGTTCTTTAATCTTTGTCCTCTATTATATGTCATTGCTGCATATGATCACTGCATACCCACATCTTGTATATGGAGTTCATCTTCAATTCTGATCATTAATCTGATCATGGAGATGCCTTCAATTCTGATCATTAATCTGATCATGGTGATGTCTTCAATTGTGATCCTTCAATGGTTTCATGTGTATGTCTTCTTCATATAAATCACAACTATCCAATTCATATAAATCATCACCTTTGACATGACTAATTTGTCTTCTTGCATCTTTGACATCAATGACAATATTTCCATCAAAGGTATGCCACACTACAACCGCAGTAGAGATAGTTAAAGAGGAATTGGAATTCTTTCATCTTGGAACCTATAGAGGCAGGGATCGATTTAATCTATTTCAAAGAATTGTGACAATTAAAGGAAGGAAGATATGGTTTCGTATGTCAGTGGACTTCATGAGAATGTGTAACTTCTTCTCCATTCCAGATCAGGTGCAAGATGATGGGGATCACATCCATCTAGAGTATGCAAAGGAGAAGACAAGCCTATCCTGTTGCCTAGTTGGACACAACCTAAGTTGGTATATTTGAATATTTTGATGAGAAATATGAATGAATACTCCAGGGAATGGGTAGACAAGTACATTAATGAGTTATAGAAAACTAAAGGTCACCTTTACCTATGAGAAGATGAGAAATGAGGAGTCCTGTTTCAATGATGATGAAAGGACAATAAGCAATGTTAGAACGCACGATGATGAGGAGAGTCAGGCTCCCAAAAAGAGAAAAGGTATGCCTGGAGGATCACAAGCTAAAGGCAAGGAGATTGTTAGCCAGGAGTCAAAGCACAAGAAACACAAGTCTAACACTCCACAATCTACCATGAGTTCCTCATCCGTGAAGGAGAATGATATGACAAAGGACAATGAATCCAAACAGGGTTCCAACATGGAAATCCTATTGGAGAATGATCAAGATTTACATGTTACAGCACAATTGGCACCACATGAAGATGACAAAGAACAGCCAGGATCTCTTACAATTCAGCTGGAGATCGATTTGGGCAACAATGCAGTAGACTTGACTAAGGAGAAAGAAGTCGATGATGTTATTTCAGAATTGAGAGGGCTTGATGAAGATCATCACCTTGAAGATGGTATGGAATTCTCTACTATTCCCGATTGGTTGTTGAGCAACATAGAAAAGAAGAAAGTGATAAGAGGCACAACCCATAGAAGATATTGATGACTTCCTAGCCATGGTTGGCAAGGAAAAGGAGCAAAAGAAAGCGAAGATGTTCTCTAGGATTACTAGAGATGATACAGGAGCACGCATTGCACGAGTGGCTGTCCCAATGGGTGACAAGACTAGAGTTGTGGTCACTCCTATGGATTATCAAGTTACCACAATTGACCTTGGACCTACTACAAAGAAGCAATAATTTCAAGAGTTAGATGATACAGTCAAGGCAATTGAGGCACAATTAGACAAGACTATTGAAAAGAAAGAGATGCTTGAAAGTGAGAACAAGAGACTCAAGGAATATATTGAAGGGATGAATTCCTTGAGGCATTAGGATCCTACTTTTGTCTCACCCATTGCTATTGCTCATGGATCCCCCTTTGATCATAAGGCAATGAGGAATACATATCAGGAGGTTGGAAAATGGATAGAGGATGTTTCAAAGCAAGTAGATGATTTCCTAGCTCAGTTTGTCAAAGAGTTTGACAAGACAGCGATGCTCATATTCAAGATGCAATTCTTGGAAGGAGCTTGAGAAGAGTTCCAACCGATGCAAGAGAAGAATATTCCTCGACTCATACTGTTGAAGCAAATTCCTATGTCCACATTGATCTAGGAGGGAGTTATTCAGTTGAGTAATGTTTATGATTTCCATGGTTGGTATTGTTCTTTAGCCATGCGGAAGTCAATGTATGATCATGCAAAGCAAGAGTGCATAGAGATGGAAGGATCCGTTCAAGAGATACAATCCAAAATCCTTACATATATTCAAGAGTTATTGGGACAAGATGTCCACGCTTCCAACAGTTTGAACTTCAAAAAATTGAAAGAGAAGATGTTTATTTACTTCAAGCAATTGGAATCCATTAGGAAGAATCAGCTAGATGACTTGGTTTCTCTCATGATTCACATCAACAACTTGTAGAAGCTTATGCCAAATTGGGAAAGCATCTTCAATGCTTGCTCAAATGCCTTACATGTGTTAGATTTGCAGCAGGGAGGTCTACCCAGCATTACGATGGAGGAACTCAACTCAGTCTTGGCTAGATTCGTTGACTATGCAGCTAGAGAGAGGGTTGAGTATACAACTAGAGAGAGGGTTGAGTATACAACTAGAGAGAGGGATGCAGACCAGAATCTTCTAGAAGATTCCCTACTTGATGACAAGGCATCATCCCATTGGACCTCCTTTTTTATTCCACTTTTTGATGTAAACCCTAATTAGAGCAGTGTTGGCATGATCTTGGCCCTTGATTCTAAAATGAATCTTGATCATTCACTTCATTTTGAGACTCTATATAAAACCATTTGCCTCTCATTTGTAAGAGAGAGATTTTGAAAATTGTCACCTATATGCTGCAAGTTTGAATTTAATCATTGAAGTTTGGTGATTTTGTTGAGAATTGAAGGATTGTGTGTTTCTCATTGCCTCCAATTTTAGATTAGAATTTGTTTTCAAGTATTTTTGTTCAACGGAGGAATTGTTGAACGCATTTGTATGAAATTCGTTTAATCCATACCACTAGCTTCTTGCTGATTGTAAGTTTGCCTTGTGTGGTCAACTGGAATTTTAATTGAACTTAACTTCAATTTATGCTTGCTCATTGATATGCACCCAATTGATGTTGTTGATGTTGTTTAGTATGAAATTGAACATCTATAAGTTTACCTTAGATGATTGCACTAAGCTTGTGTTCAGTTGTTCTTCGATGACAAAGCCTTGCCTAGTTGAATTTCATTGAATCATTCACTATCTCTTGCATTCTAGGTTATATAGGATTAGAATAGAACTTATAAACCCTCATCTTTTTGCATTTTGTTTAAAATCTTTGTTAGAAGTAGATTGAGAGCTCAAATTGCAAAATCCTAAGTCATTTTGAAATCATGGGCAAGCCTACTCCATTCATGTAAGTCCCCGAGTAAAAACAGCAATTCATATCAAACCATTGAGTTACCCACATGTCAAGAACTAATATTAGAAACCTTGGAATCATCTTAGTTGATTAGATATTTAGCATCTAAGGTGATTTTGTTCAAGAGAGGGTAAAAAAATTTGGTATTTTATTCGGTGTTCAAAGTGCCTAAAAAACACATCAACAATACTTCTAGGCTCTGACTCGTTCTTGTGCTCCCTCCGGCCAAGGGTCAAAGGATCATCTAATCGCTTGGTCTTGACCACTATTCGGCCTCTTCTCACCTTTATTGGGGTCTATAGGCATGAATCACTCAAGGTTGACCCAATTTCTCTTTTTAAGGCAACAACGCCAAAATGTTTATTGCTATATTTGATAAGTCAAATACAAGAAATAATAATACAAATGATAATGCATACCAAACATAGCAATAAAATATATCTTTACTCGCACATGAAATTATTACAGAGGAGAAGACCAGAGATGGTCGGCCAAGGATTACAATAGATCCGATTATACCATACCAACATCCTTGGCGATACACAGCATATTTAAAGGACCCGACGGTTGCCAAGAGGAACGCAACCGTCAAGCAACCGACACATTAACTACCTGAGATTGACAACCCACTTAATACAAACAATTAATACATTGGCAAATAACAAATATTATCAAATATAACAATAGGCATTTTATATTGACTACACAAAATCTATTTATAGGACCCAATAGTTGCCAAGAGGAACACAACCATTGACTAACTAACTCTTATAACCACCTGAAGTTGACAAACAATTAATATATAGTTGAATAAACCATATTATCAAAGCATAATAATAGGTGGTGTATACTAACTGCAATACGCAGTAACATAAGGTCAAATTTAAGATTCCTGGGAAGATTGAAGAGTCTTTTGTAGTAAGCTTAACATTTTTAATCAAGGAATGGAAACAAGATGCGGAGCTGTACCATACCAAAACAACAAGACAAAAGAACTCACACAATTATCAATCGAGAGATACAATCCCTGAAATTTTTCCAATAATATAGCTGAGCTGTGAAATTTTAAGTACAGCTAACGTAATATAAATTGATTGATTTGTAAGAAGCATTTTCAGAACACAATAAAAATCACCTCCTTATTTTATTTTTTTCCTTTATACTCTAATAATACTTTTAATAAAGGAATGGAGATGAAATGTAGAGCCATAGCCATCTCATGCCAAAATGGCAAGACAAAAAAAATCACAAATTCTGGATCAAGACATGAAAATATAGCTAAAAATTTCCCAATTACATCACTTAGCTGCGAAACTCCAAGTGCAGCCAATGTAGTATAAATTGATTGATCTTTAAGAAGCATCATTGGAGGACAATACAGCACCATCTCACATAACTTTTTAATTTAGAACTTTTAATGATTTTTGTAAAAAAAGCTATAACTTACTGGATACTCACTTTTTTTTAGACTCGTATTTAGGCAACGTATCAAGATATTTCAGCCAAAAAGGCCCAGTCTCTTGCACATTGACACCTTGAGGTCCACCCAAATAAGCTTGAATGATGAATTGATGAGATCGTTCTCTGTTTGGAAGAACAAACAATAAATTTCCTTCTTGTGATAAATGTGTTAAGACATTCAAGAAAATGCAATATATCAATGAAATTCTATTTAAAAAAGGCTTTAATGTTCAATCACCAACCTGCCTTCATAAGTCGATAGCCAACACACATAAGCTGCACCAAAATACATGGATAAAAATGGATTTGACAAATCTTCAATAGACCGAATTTTATAAGCCTTGTAACCCAAATCCCTTTGACATTGTAACACGTAAACATTAGTATGAAAGAATTGTGAAATAATAAGGGAAAAAAAAAGTTAAAGATAATAAAACCTTTAAAGAAATAAGGCATTGTAACCTTAACCTTCTAACATAATAAAGAAGAAACCAGTAGCAAAATATTCTCACGACTTTCTTAAATAGTGTTGGGATGATAGCTTTCTAAAGTAGAAGACAAGACAGCATTTTACTTTTCCTGACAAGAACCATAAATTTTGACATTGGCCATCTCCTAATGTACACTAAAAACGTCATAAATACATATCACCTTTTAGTGCAACCTCCCAGAATCTGATAGAAGAATTTAGCATTTCCAATTCTACATCTACTGATAGAGTCCAAAATTGTCTTCTAAAAAAGATTTATTTCAGACCAAATGTGTTCTGCTAATCTTATCCTTAGAAATTGAGCTCTCTCAGATGCAGCATGACATTTTCTTACTGGATATCGTTTACATTTTTTGTTTCTTAAGTCAAGAAACTCTTATAATTCTAAATCTTTGATGCCTCTTTCCCAAAATGCATGTCATACAGCACTTGGGTTCAATTCCAAAAAGGTTCTGGCCGTTTCACATTTCTAGGAGGTATGGAACACATTTTCTACTTTCGGAAAGAAAAAGTAGAGGGCTGATTTATTCAACTATGCCTGACCCACTTTAATCTCTATTAAATAAGCACCCACGTCATGGTTTTATAATCTGACAATAAAGCAACCACTGTCATCCTCAAGGACCTGGGTTAAATACTTTGTATTCAAGTGAGGCGAGATAAAATAGTTAAATCTTATGGCTGGCCCTATCTCACAGATATTTTGTTTCATGGCAATAGAAAGTATTCCCTTTGCCTATTACCCAGTTTTTTCGAAAATAGTGATTGGTAATGTTGGAAGAATGAATACACTTTAATGTGTATGTGATTGTATTTATTATTCAATGTGGAAGTTACACTTGTGGTTGTAAGTTACATTCTAGAAATAACCAATGTGGTGTTATTAATTATTACATCATTAACATAAGCAATAAATGGTTGTGTACAAATTTAGTCTGAACATTATTTCTAGCGGTCGAAGTCCATAGTTTGGAAGCATGGTGTGGACATGTTGAGACTTAAGAACGACTTGTAAATCAACTATGAAACCGTGTGTGTGTTTGTCTGTGCGCGTGTGTGCGTGTGCGTGCGCCTGTGTGCGAGCGCACGCATGTGTGCATGTGTGTGTGTATGCGGCATGTGTGTGCGTACGTGCGTGTGTGCGTGTGTCCATGTGCATGTGCGTGCGTGTGTGCGTGTGTCCATGTGCATGTGCATGCGTGTGCATGTGTGCATGCGTGTGCATGTGTGTGCGTGAGTGTGTGTGTGTATGCATGTGCGTGTGCGTGTGCATGCGCATGCATGTGTGTGCGTGTGTGTGAACGACTTGTAAATCAACTATGAAACCATGCCAAGTTGCCACAACTCACAAATTGTGTGTGTGTGTAAGCCACATGATGATGTCAAGAATCAAGAAATATTGCTTGTGATGAGGTATCAAGTCTACATGGCATGCAAGTAGCTGAGATGGTGACAACTCACCTTCACCCACCAATCAAATCATGACAAGTCAAGGCATCCAAGTGCATTGAACCTAACTAATCTACAACTATACATGTGGAAGGAGCATAATTCAATGTACCTAACCTCATTTCTTATTGGTCCTTCACCTAAAAGGATGTGTATTCAAAGCAATATAATGATCTCATTGATCAAAGAGAAATTGATTGTAACTAACCCTAATTAGGGTTTTACTGTTAAATCTTGGCCAATGATTCCAAATCAATCCAAGCCATTCATTTGTAATTGGGATGTCTATAAGAAGCTCAGCCTTTTCATTTGTAAGGGTTAACAATTGATAATAGAATAGTTAGTCTTAGAAGTAGAGTAGAAGGGAAGACAAATATTGTTGCCAAGGCTTGATGGAATAAGCATACTATTTTATTGAAGATATGTTGGATTTTGTGTTATTTCAAAATGTTGCATGGTTTCTACTTCTCTAATTTTAGTTAAAGTTCATTGATCTTCATGGAGAAGTGCAATTCTATGTGATAAATTCCTTGGTTCATACTTTTTATGGTTTGCTAATTGTAAGCTACAATGTAAAGTTAGCCTGAGCCTAATTATTGTTGCTAAGTTCGATTGTGGATATTTGTTCACGTTGCGCCAGTATTGGGTATTTGTATGAATATTTGCAATAATGAAAATCATTCACTACTTTAGGAGATTGCATCAATTTTGAACTTTTCTATAGTTGTTGTTATCATGACAAAGCAAAGCTCAGTTTAAGGAATTCATCTATCCTAGCATCATCCGTTATCATCATTGTTCTTAGGTCTTAGATTAGATTCTCTAAACCCTTTACCTTTGATATTTGTTTGGTAGAAATTAGGTTAGTTTCCAAGTTCCAATTGTGATTCATAAGCGTAGTCACATCATTACAACTGAGTCTATCTATTGCATTGTCAAGACCTGACTAAAGAAACCTTGGGGTTGCCTTACTTGATCATATCATTTAGCATATAAGGTTTCCTTGTTCAAGAGAGGATAGAATACTTAGTATTTTATTCTATGTTTGAAGTGCATAAAAAACACATCAACAAAACCTATGTATAGCTTTTTCGTGTCATTTTTATAGGCTCATCCGAATTTCAAACAAATTAAATTTTTATATTCTAAACTTTATCCTCTACAAATTCAAAAAATATTGTCAATTAATTTTCAAAAAATTTAGGGGAAGTATGCTTAATTTTTTATTTCTTCGAATGTGTTCACTTTTAATATTCATGAAAAATCACATATTCATTACAGAGTTAAAAGGAAAGTTAACCATAAACTCCATAATGTTAGCTAATTTTCCACCTAAGTAATTTATGAAATGCCTGAAAAATTTGGACTTTTTGTGGGGAGCACACCAAATGCTATGTTGTACTTTGTTCATTGCTGAAAAAAATAAGAGCACTTCGTGTTCTCAACCTATTTGAACCTCTTATCTCCACCATTAAAAAAAAAATAGTTTAGACACTTGATTTTGAGCACTACAAATCTTCTTCTTGTCACATCTTCAAGTTTTGAACATGGCTATCTTGAATTTCTCATCCACGATTAATTTTTAGTGGTTTTAGAAAAAGAATGGCCATTTTTCACCCCCTTTCGGTCTGTTAGTTCCACGCACATGCCCAACTTTTGAAACCTATTAAGGGTAGGTAAATAAAAATTTCAATTTATGAGCTTGACACGATACAAAAATTGTGTGGGTACAACAAAGTGGTGATGAAATCTCCCTCAAGCCAATTTGTCAAAAGAGTTTCTTTCTTTCTAGATAGGAAAACTAAGTTGCCGGTTTGGGTTCGAAGAACCGGTACGCCAGTACGGCAAAATTTTGAAAAGGGGTTTGGGTTCATTAGTACAAAAACATATATATATATATACATATACATATATATACATATATATATGTATATATATGTATATGTATATATATGTATATGTATATATATGTATGTATATATGTATATATGTATTTATATATATGTATATATACATATATGTATGTATATATATGTATGTGTATACATATACATACATATATGCATACATACATATGTATGTATATACATATACATACATACATATACATATACACTATATATATATATATATATATATATACACACACACATATATATCTATATATATACATATATATGCAGCCTATAAAAGCATGAATTGATTAGGATGTCACATAGCATCATATAAACAACAAAACCAACATAAACTTGTAATCATAGCACCATGATCATACCATAACAGCATCATATACATCAAGTTTAATATCAAAATGGCAAAATATTCAAGTATCATTGTCTCAACTTTCAACAATTATTAGTTTAGTTTATTATTATTATTATTTTTTCAACAATTATTAGTTTACTTTATTAATATTCAAGTATCCTTGTTTCAACTTTCCCCTTGCTTGTAGTCATGTTGCTTGTGTGAAATGAGCCAAGTTAATGTTTTAAAACTCACTTTTAAGGTTATATTTTTAATTTTTTATGCGGTGGATTAAAAAAAAAAAAAAAATTGCAAAAACAAACACCATTTTTGGGCCATTAGACCCTTGGGTTCGACCTGATCCAAACCAGAACTGTGAATCACGGACCCTGTCGAGACCACAGGCGGACCGGACCAGTACCAAGGGTCTAGGGGGGCGAACCCTACAACATAGTACAAAAACAAACAAAGAAGCAAAGGCTTTCTATTTTCAAAAAACTTAAGTTGGTAATTTTGCTTTCTTGTAACAAATTGAAGATGTAAGGTACCTTATTATTTATTGCTCATGGGATGAATTTTAATTTGATGATGGACTAGAAACTTTATAATATCCTCAAGGAAGCTTGTTTGATCACTCTTTGCTTCAATAGAATCTCACTCAAGCATCGTTTCAAGGAAGGAAATAAGGTTGCACATTTCATCGCTAATGAGGGTATTATGCAACTCAAATTTGCATCTAAGATTAAAAATTCTCCCAATGAAAGAATACTTTTGAATTTACTGAAAGAGGATCTCCTCCACCACCACCACCCCAAATCTTTAGATCCCCATCATGTTTTTAATTATTGTCATACTAGGAATCAATGAGTAGAAAGAGTGGTGACTAACACCAAATTATTAGGAATCAACACGTATCTCCTATCAATCAAAATTATGACACCCTCTCAATATTTATGTGGGAATTTTTTTAAGTTGGTCTCTATCCAATTCATCATTCTTGGCTTTCATTGTTATATTTTTCTCCATCTATTGTCTTACAAGTGGCACAGGTGGTAGACTCTAAAAGTCTTCTGTTGTAGTGTTGTGTGTCCAGCAAAATATTTCCCCTTATGGTGGTGTTGTGTCCAATTGCTACCTCTGCAATACATTTTGCATCTTAAAGAAAATGACCTTGATCTTTGTTAAGACTATCTTAGGCAAGGAAGGACTAGCAAATTCCAGAGCGTTGTGCACTCAAGCCTCCATTGCTGAAGACTTTGACACTAAAATAAGCTAGAATATTGTGGATGCTGGATCCTTCCATTGGATTTTGAGTAGAGTGGTCCCCAATGAGGAGGTGGTCATTCTGGGATCTAATTGTCAAGGCAGACTCACTTGTTGCAGATTTTGGCCCTGTTCTCCTACAACATACTGAAGAGATTGTTGAACTCAACCAAGTTTCTAGGTCTTTGGTAAAAAAACATTTGGACTTGCTGCTATTTTTCCAATACATGGCTTTATGTTTTGATAATATATAGGTCATTTAAGGGATGAGGAGCTGGAAATTTCAAGTTCCCTTACCCTCCTTTCATTGATTAGTGGCACTGTAAGATTAAAACATCAGCATACGGTTAAAGTTGATACTGGTCCGACATCGGGGCTGAGCTCTTGATTTAGTTTTTATGTCTATTTTTTCTTAGGCTGATAGTTTGGCTAGTTTTGTCCTGGTTGTGGCAGTAGTTAAGTGTTGTGTTTTGTTTGGATGGTGGAAGTTTGTTGCTTCCCAATTTTGTGCACCGCCTGGGTCTTTTGCCCATTGGTGATGTTGAGCATTTCTTTGGATCTAAAGTTACCCACATAAATGGTTATAGGCAAGTGAGGCTGCCTCCTTCACATGCACCTACCAAAATACCTTCATCCTCTTTTCCTCATTTCATGTGTTCTTCATTCCATACTAAGTAACTCTAATGTGCCCTAGTCCAACTCCCCTTCTTTTACACATTCTAGGAGATTTGACCAAATGCATATTAGACACTTCCTTTCTACTACTAGAGAATCTTTGTCCATGGGTGCTAGAAGAATTTTTAGGATAAGTCTTGATACATAAGATCACCTAGTGATGCCCACTTGAATTTTTTCATTCCCCTATAGATATTATGAGATCATGTAGTGGCTCTTTCATGGTGGTTACTGATGAAAGGGTTGATCCTTCATTAGGTGATTCAAATTTTCAAGCTATTAGGGGCAACCTTTTCCTCCAGTTAAAACCTTATCAACCCTATCGTCTATGGCCACAAGTCCACTGTTCTCATTGCTATTTGTTATGGTTTTAACTTTTGATACATGGTTTTATCTTCTTGACATCTTTTCTTTACTACCTTTGACTTCGCATGACTCCTCTAATTAGTTGGACTATTTTATTATTGTGATTTTAGTTTAATTTAAATGCTTTTCACTCTCTCATTTTAGTTCCACTAGTAATTTTGGGTCCATCAACCTGTTTAGTCATAATGATATTAATATAAATTATATCTTTCTAAATACAAGGTAGAATTGGCAAGAAGATCAAGTACTGAGTAGTCAATATAATCTCTTAAAAACCCAGAGAAATCACAAGAGAAAAGTTCAATAATGATGACAAGCTAATTCACTGATAAAAAAATGAAAAGGAAATACATTGATGGATAACATATTGGTTAAGTCAAGGAATTCATTAAGAAAATAATTGTATAATTTCATAGCTTAAAGATTGGAACCATTCATTAACGAGTTGCATGTGTTCGCCAACAAAGAAAATTATCATCGTTTTGATAGAAGAAAAAGAAACTACCATAGTGTGTACTTCTACAAAATATCAAAACATCCAAGGAACAGTGAAGAAAAAAGAAAAATCCATAAGCCTTCATAAACAAATTCTGAGAAAATTATGAAGTGTGATATATATGATAGTGTGAAATCACTCACTTATAAATCCAAACAGCTGTTCGGAAAGGTATTTGCATAATTCCATTTGGAGGATCTGATCCATAGAGTAGCCGCATACTGCTGATTTCAGAAAGAGCAGCTAGAAGTGCCTGTCATCTCAGTATAAGCAAATCACCAAACCTTAGAGAGGACCAATAAAATAGGAAGTAATATATCCTATTTATCAACTCATTTGTATACACCTGCAGCAATTACTCAAAACAAAAACCGTTATGATAAGATTGTAAATAAGATAAAATTTATGCATATCATCCCTCAAAATATTAATTATTTTTAATAAAACCAGAAACTTGAGCAATTTCTAAAATCAAAAACAAAATGATAAGCGGAAATTTAGTAATACATGACAAATGCATGTGACAGTTATTAAGGTTATGTTAAAAACAAAAATTCCTTTCGATAAAACCTTTGGACGACTGAGAGCCACTATTCCAAATTGTCAACTTTGTCCACTCTTTCCATCAAAGAAATTAAAAACTAACAGAAAACTAAAGTTAACAAAATTGCAGATACCCAATAACAAAGATCCACAAGGAATATAACCTGGAGCATAAAAAATTCCAAAGATTGTGAGGTTAATATGTATGAGGAAAGATATTAAGGTGGTGTTTCCAGAAAAGTAGCTCATATAAAACAAGGGTCAAATCACTGCAACAAAGTAACTCTTGAGAAATAATTCCTGTGCAATTTCTATAGGCATGAAGCAGTTTAAAAGAAATGAGTTTCAAATTCAACTACAAAACAATATGTCCTACCAATGCCTGAAACCTTAGAAAGAAATTACAAAAAAAATAGTCAATAGCTAAGAGATTAAATCCTAACACCATATCCATTCAAACCTGTAAATAAATGAAACAGAACACTTACAGGCTTTATTCCACTCGCAGCAAAATGTCTTGAAACGGTGATTTCTGCAATTGCCTGCAAGGAACAGAGGATTGTGTCTAAATGGTAGAAATTTTGCAGTGGTATAGTGATTCTACTAAACAAGTTACAAATATGCAAAATGGAAACTAGTATCACAAGACCTTGGTAAAAATACAATCGATACTATTTCAAAACTTTGAGTAGATGTTGTATGGTAACAGTAGATTTATTTATTCCCCTTAAACAGATCATGAAAGAAAAAATTTGAGAATTGTGAGGCAGAGATATATTTTCCTTGAGTGATCCTTCACAGCATGTCAGTTGTAAAAGATTTGAGTTCAACTGCATAGAATTTATAATTTACTACATTTCAGATCTCACTGCTGGATCCATTCAACAGAGTAACAGAGTTCAAGCCACACAGAGAAATATATTATCGTTTGCATCCCTTTTGCAGTTTTCTTGAGCTACCTTTAGCAGCCTGTAGAATATTGTAAATAATGAATTTAGATGGTCTAATTCATTTTCTTTTTGTAATAGAGTAGGACCCAATTCAAGAGATCACACACAATTCAAGATGTTTGTGGGCCAAAATGCCTTAATATGATAATATCCAATACATGCAGAAATAAAATAAACACTTGAGGTAGCGAAAGACCATATAACACTCTTTATGTAGGAAGTCATTCCATGCTATGGTACCATACACTTCACATCCTTACAATGATAATCACCTATTTTCTATAGACCTCTAAAAGACATAATAGAGGCGTAAACTACCAAACTCAATGTAGGCCTACTCGTTATCTGATATAATTAGTTGCACTAACTAACTTATAAAATGTCTGCCACATGTTGGCATCTCCATCCATCTATATTTATCGTAAATCATATCCCTAAGTACATAACATGTCATCCCTCCTTGACATGTTTTCTCCCCAAAACATGAGAGGAAACCAAACAATAAGGCAGTTGTAAGTTATTACAAATATGATGCCATGTCCTATCATTCACCCATCCATAGATGTTGTTTGTAGTGGTTTTATCTTGATGGTACCTAGTGTTGGTGCCTTGTAACAACATCAATGATCAAACCCCCTTTGCCTTATGTCCTTTTTATCACCCTATTCCCATTTGGGGCTTGTTGATGTGTTTTTCATGCACATGCGAACACATAATAAAATACCAAGGTATCTGTGATGTCCCCTTCTAGCTAGAGACATCACTCTAGCTTGTGATTAGCCTATCAAAGACCCTCGTAGGCTGGTAGGATTGGATAGAGGGTCACCTTGGCATGGAGATCTTCCGGGGACAGAGCAGTGTACACTTCTGGGTTGCCAGAGTTTGTTTATGATGAGTTTGGCTTTGAGTTTGGCTTGGCCAGGCTATTTTTAGCAGTTGGAGATGGACCCCTGCTATTTTTAGCAGACATCACGGTCAGATGGGTGGTCAACTGGTGAGCTCCAGTTTCAGACGGCATAGCTAAATTCAAAATATTCATGGAGTTAGACAAGTTTGAATAACTTAGCATTTATTATTAAGTGATTTAATAATAAAGTTATAAAGTGACTTTATTATATAATCACTTAACTTGAGGGTCAACTCATCATTAGACGGGGCCATGTTTTTAATTAAATTATCTGAGCCAGACTATTGAAATATTAAAATTAAATGCCCATTTAATGATTAAAATCGTTTTGACACCCAAAGTGAAATTAAATGAAACTACAAGCAAAATTGTAATTAAGAGGATTAGGGTACGATTTGCAAAAAGGATATATAGCGTTGAGTTTGGAAAGAAGGGGAGGATTGCTATTTTTTATTTTGGCATTTGTGAAATTGAAAGGGTTTTGCTCTGGAGACTAGGGTTTTCAGCCACCATTGGAGGACGTAGTTGCTTCAATGTTCACCATCTGAGCTAATGAAATATTCAGTGATATTTGGTTTCAGGAAGACTTCATTCAGAGGTCTTATTTGCATCTAATTGCGCAGAATTGAAGAATAAATTCATGAGAAATTATTGCAGATTTATTGAAGAAATTTTGGTGATTAACAAGTATGGTACGGATTGCTACAGTACCGCCGTACGGACTGCTACATTGCCGCGTGAACAGTGCCGCCGTACGGACTGCTACAGTACTGCATGAACAGTAAATTTTTTTAAAAAATTAAAATTTGCAGTTTGCAGATTTTTCATCTACTGGGACAGCAAAAATCAGGTTTTTATCTTACATTGTAATGAATTTGTTTTTCAGGCATATTGGCCATAAAACAGAACAAACATTCCCTTGATAGTCTCGTAAATTAATTCCAGTAGTAATATTATTGTTTCAGTATTATTTTAAGCATAGGAGTTTATTTCAGTATTGTATCATTGCTCATTATTACCAAAAAAACACAAAAAAAATCCATAAACATTCAAAAACCAAAACAAATTCAAATCTACTGCATTCAAAAGAAACAATCAGCAGAGGAGAGCCAAGTTGGGTTCTTACAGTATCTTATCCTCTCTTGAACAAAGTTTCCCCGAATGCTAAAGATTTCGCCTAAGGATCAATCGAGAAAACTCCAAGGTTCTTGTATGTAGGGTCTCTATGTGTGGATAAGTTCAATTTGGTCTGATGTGATTATGCTGGAATCACAAGGGGACTTACATTCGACTGCCTAAGCATTTAATCTGCTGGAACTTGAATCCTATCTACTGGCTGGAAGATAAAGAAACATCAAAAGATACAGGGCTCAGAAAGTCTACTCTAAGACCTAGAATGCGAGAAGATGGATGAATGACTAGTTGAAGTCCTACTGGGCTAGGTCTCACCATCAGGCTGAACAATTCAACACCAACTCAGTGCGATCTTCTAAGGGATGCTTTGAATATGTTCAAGTCGTACACCATCAGACACTGATCACCATTCAAGATAATGCATGAACAATAGACGTGTAACGACTCGAGATTAAGCTCATTTTATGCCAGTTGACCACATAGGGCGCTCTTATAGTCAGCAAGAGGTTAGTGGTTTGGACTAGACGGATTCCATGCGAGTGCATTCAATAACTTCTTTCATTCAATCTAATTATTTACAATCTAAGAATGAAGATTCAACAAGAGACCATGCATATTGCAAAGAAACAACACACTTCACCATAACTTCAATGAAAAATGGAGTTCATTTACAATCAAGGCAACAACTCCTTACCTTCTCTTCCTAATCTACTCTAATTGCTATTCTATTTACTATTCTAGCTACTAATTCTTAGCTATTAACTGATCTCTAACTATTAACCTTTACAAATGAAGAGCCAGAGCCTTATATAGGGAGCTCTTTACATCTCAATGGCTCAGATTGATTAACAATCAATGGCTAGGATTACAAGATAGAAACCCTAATTAGGGTTTGTTACAACAAAACCTCCTTAGCCAATGAGAAAATTACATTTAATGTATGTGGACCAATAGATGTCAAGGGTAGGTGCCTCGAAGTTTGTGCCATCATTGGTGAGTCAGGTACATTGAATCTGGACATGTTGAGGTGAACCTTTCTGACTGGAGGAACAATGACTGGGATGCCACCTTTTCTTGCGTTTGTGCCTTGGTCAAGGAACTTTGTATTCAATGTAATGATGATGAGAAGCTAACTTTGATTAACTCTTCTGAAACTATTTGCTTTTTTCAGCGTACCCTTGCACTGACCTCGGTTGATCTTCTTTTGTCCTTGATGTACTTGATGGATGACGAACTTCTCCTTGACCCTCTTGTGTTTGATGAGGCCTCTACACGGTCGCGTCTTTCTTTCTTTTCTGTCATCTTATCTTCATTTGAAGTGTCTGCAAGATCCTTCTTCTAATATCTTGTGGTTTCTCCATGTGGTAGAATGGAGATCTTGAGGATAGCTTGTAACTCCTTGAACACTTGAAGTCTTCCAACACTTTAGAAGCACCTTGAGTCCTCCTCCATGCATTTGAAGTGTCCTTGATGATGATGGAACTTGAATAGGTCTTCCTTGTCCTGGCCTGATCCTCCTTCGTCCTTGATGTTATTAATTTGCAAAACAAACAAAGGATGATTAAGTATACATAATATATTTGTTCTAACATGATATTTCTCACCTTAAATCATCAACAAAAAGGCATTAGAATGAAATTCGCTCAAGATCATCTCCAGGGACAGCCCCTATAGTGACATTCGCTCTGGACCCTTCCCCTTTGGAAGGGTCATTAGAATGAAATTCGCTCAAGATCATCTCCAGGGACAGCCCCTATAGTGACATTCGCTCTGGACCCTTCCCCTTTGGAAGGGTCAAGAGCGAAATTGGACAAAGTTGCTCAATTAGACCTCATTTTCAACCTTACCTTACCAAGATCAAATCATTTGCCTCCAAAATTGTTTAGGAATGGGTTTTTCTCAAGGACCTAGTCAAAACATTAGACCTCCTAGGAATTTCGCTTTGGACCCTTTGGAAGGGTCAGGAGCGAAATTTGAATTTTAGCTCAATTTTCATCATTTCTTTGCTTCAAATCTCTTCTCAAGGCAAGAATACATCAATCTTACACCATAGGGACAAAATCTAGGCTTCAAACAAAGGGGCAAAATAGTGTTTTAAGAAATTTCGCTTTGGACCTTGGCCAAGGACAGGAACTATAAGGAATTTCGCTTTGGACCCTTTGGAAGGGTCAGGAGCGAAATTTGTGATTTAGCTTCAATTCTATCACTTCATTGCCTTAAATCACCTTTCAAGGGCAAGTACATATCGATTCTTTCCAAACCATGCCTTAGAAATCAAGATCTTGGTCTCAACAAGGAGCAAAAAGAGGTTATAGGAAATTTCGCTCTGGACCCTTTGGAAGGGTCAGGAGCGAAATTTGCATTTTAGGACAAATTCTTCACATTTTGTGACCACAACTTAAATGCATGCCTCTAAGTTCAATCCACCTCAATCAACATTAGGCTTGATACAAAATTGGGAGCAAAAGGAGTTTTTAGGAATTTCACTCTGGACCCTTTGGAAGGGTCGGGAGTGAAATTTGCATTTTAGGCCTAATTCTTCCACCTTTTCACCCCTCAAATGCTTCCAAGGCATGATGACATCCTAACTAAGGCTTCAAGGCACAAAATTTAGTTCAAATTTGAAGCAAAGGGAGGATTCTATAAAATTTCGCTCTGGACCCTTTGGAAGGGTCAGGAGCGAATTTTGTCTTTTGACCTCAAATCCATCATTTCCTTCACTTTCATTCACTTCTTAAGGCAAGAAGATATCAATCTTCCCCCAACCAAACCATGTCCTAAGAACAAAGATCTTGGTTTGACCAAGGAGGAAAATAGTGTTTTTTAAGAAATTTCGCTCTGGACCCTTTGGAAGGGTCAGGAGCGAAATTCTTCCTTGGGCTCATTTCACACTTCTTTTCCTCTCAACTCACCTCAAACTTGACTTATCAAATCTCCTCTTACCATAATCAAGTCAACTCGCCATCTATTTAGCTCAAAACAAGGTCCTTTTAGTGCATTAGGTAAAATAGAGAGTCTAGCTAAGGATTTCGCTCTGGACCCTTTGGAAGGGTCAGGAGCGAAATTTGCATTTCTCTTGATCTTCCTTCACAAAACTTCATTTCTCATCCTTTAATCATCAAAAACAAGCCTTTTGCCTTGAAGAAATGCCTGGGAATGTGTTAGTTTGTAGGTTGGAGCAAGGTATAATGCTTCATGGAGAAATTCGCTCTGGACCCTTTGGAAGGGTCAGGAGCGAAATTGCTCAATTAGGCTCAATTCCCATCCTTTTTCACTCATCTTTGCTTTAGAATTGATCTTCAATCCTTTTCTCTGCCATGGATGACCACCATTCAATGTCCTTAGTGAAGAAATAAGTCTTTTGGGGAATTTCGCTTTGGACCCTTTGGAAGGGTCAGGAGCTTGAAAAAAAATTCGCTCTGGACCCTTTGGAAGGGTCAGGGGCGAAATTGGTGTTTTAGCCTTAAATATCACTCAAACATTCAAACTTTACCCTTACTCCACATTGCCCTGACCTCAAAACATGCTAAAAAACCACCTTAAAGGAGTTCCTAGCTCAAAAGTTAGATGAAAAGTGCATTTTAACCATTTCACCTAGGTACCCCTGGAAGGACAGGACCTATCCAGGAATTTTGCTCTAGACCCTTTGGAAGGGTCAAGAGCGAAATTTGTCTTTTAGGCTTAAATCTTGACCTTTTCATCAAATTTTCATGTCCAAGCTTATCAAAGGCATCTCCAAAGGTGAACTCAAGCTTATTTCCCCCAATCCATGCCTTAAAGTGAAAGTTTTGTCTACAATAGGAGTTAGAAGGGAGTTAAGGAAGATTTCGCTCTGGACCCTTTGGAAGGGTCAGGAGTGAAATTTGCAAAAAAGCTCAAATTCTTGACCTTTCTCCAAATTTTCAAGTGTAGACTTGGTTGTTAGGCATTTTTCAAGGATAAATAGGTCAGCTTCACATCAATCAATGCCTAGAAGTTCATCATTCATCAACTGGACCAATCTCAAAACCTCAAAGGGAAAATCCTTGAGAACACCTGCTCACATACCTCCATTCACTTCCTCAAACTCAAACAAGACATAACCTATCAACAAGAGCAAAGCCTGACCTAGAGAAGGCTTTGAAAGAAACCCTAACCTGGACCACCTACTGACCTACCTCATCTCAAGCAGAGCCTGCTATCCTAATGATCTTTCTGACAACTCCCCAATGCAAAGGCTAATAGCCAAGACCAGACAACCAAGCAAAGAAAACTAACCCTAGAAAGCAAAAAGTAGGGGTCCCCATTTGCAATGGGGCGATATGTGAATACGTCACAACAAGGCCCATCATCAACATCCACTCAAAGAATTTCAATGCACCCCCTTTGACCAACTTCTATTCAGGGTTGTGCTTTGCATCCCCCCATATCTAACTCATGTGCCTAAATTGAAAAAAAATCAGAAATTTTCGAGTATGAAAGTGTTTTCTGTGTGTGTGTCTATGTGCGTGTGCGTGTGCGTGCCTCTGTGTGTGTGTGTGTGTGTGTGTGTGTGTGTGTGTGTGTGTGTGTGTGTGTGTGTGTGTGTGTGTGTGTGTGTGTGTGTGTGAGAGAGAGAGAGAGAGATAACTTCTTCTTTAAATATGTTATTGTCTTAAAACGATGATGTTATGTATGCAACTGATTGCAAAAGATGCATTGCAACAGCCATATAGAATGATAGAAATGCATGAAAATCAATCTCAATGTGATGTTAGATCCTTCCGTTTTGTGTGTGTGTGTGTGTGTGCGTGTGTGTGTGATTGTGTGCGCACGCATGTGTGTGTGTGTCATACCTTCTTTAAATATGTTTTAGTCTTAAAACAATGATGTTATGTGTGCAACTGATAAAAAAAGATGCATTGCAACAGCCATATAGAATGATACAAATGAATGAAAATTAATCTCAATGTGATGTAAACATGGTGAGTGGTACCTATAGATCGAGTTTGTCTTGGTTCATAGTTTTGCAGATGTGTTACTGTGGATGATTGAGTTAGTCTCAATTCACAATTGATCGGTGGTTGTGTTAAAGTAAATAATAGAGTTTGTCTCAATTCACATGAGTGGTATGCTTGTGGATAATGGAGTATCTCTCGACTCAAAGGTATTGTTGGATAATTAGGACATTTGCCTAGAATGAGCAATTTGGGGTATTCTAAAGACCAGGACATTTACCTAGACATTGAGCAGTTCAGGGTGTTCCACGAAGATTTGGTGGATGATGCTTCTACAGATTTCCAATTGTATTACTGTAGTCAATCCATGTTCTTTCTTTCTTTCTTTTTTGTAATGTAAACCTTAAGGAGGATGTTGGAAAAATGGAGGTTTATATTTTATAATAAATTCTCCTTAGTGACTTAGTATTAGATTTAATCAATAATTAGTTGGGACTTACTCCTGTTGAGATAGTTTTAGGTAGTTCACAGGAATAATTTTGGCCATGTAAACCGCAAAAATCAATATTCCATTTTATGTTTTTATTATTGTGCAACCTATGATATGATCTGAAATTGTGTTTGCTAGCTCTACCATTTTTAAACAAAACTTTCAAGTTTCCCTTGCCTTATATCATTTCCCTTTATTCTTCACTCCTCGAACCCTCACTTCTTAGCCATCGAAGTTTCAAAACTTTTGCTTCTTGGCATGCCTTTTCTCCCTTTTCCCTCAAGCCCTAGACCCCCAATTCCCCATGTTACAATTTTTTGGTATTTCCTTTGTCAGCATCCCTTTCCATTGCTCTTCTAATTCCCTAAGCCCAATTGGGGCATCTACAATTTCCTTTGCCACTATCCCTTTTCCCCATTACCCCACATTTTCATTTGTGCACCTTCGTAAACTTTCAAGACCTTGCTTACTTTGGTACTCAATCCCAAATTTCCCTTAAGTCCCAACCCTACCTTGTGTCTAGAGTTTTGGACCTTTGCCTTCTCCCTTGCTTGAAGTCAATGTGCATTCAATCTCCCTATCTCTCAATCTTGAGCTTATGGGATCTTTCTTGTTGGCCTACAATTCCTTTTCCCCCATACAATTCCACTTCTTCCTTGCTTTCTCACAAACTTTAAGAATTCACCTTCCCACTGTACTCTTTGGTATTGGGGATTTTCATAGTCCCAACCCTCGAGTCCTAACCTCTGTTACACAATAGGTTCAAGAACTTTTGTCTTTATATCTTCCCCAAAGGGTTCCCAATATTCAAGATTTCTGGTCTAAACCACGTCTTCTCCTTGCATGCCTTCCCTTTGTCACACATCCCAATCTATACTATTTAGCAAGCTCCTAAACTTTTCCTTCCCATTATACCTTAAGGGTACTTATTATTCCAGAATCACAACCTTGAAGCCCTAATGAGCTTTTGCACTTTCTTTTCCTATAGTACTACAATATCATGCATGCTAAAGTCCCAATCCTCACTTCCTATTTTTGTAGTAGTAGTTATTCCTGAATTTCGATCTTGAGCCCCAATGTCCAACTTTTAGGTTTCTTCTTCCCTGTGTGCCCTTCTTACGAGTTTGTGCCCTTGGCATGCCTACATCCTGAAACCTAATTCACCACACATCTTTTCATACTTCTCCCTATACTCCCGACCTTCAAACTTTTTTCTACCTACCTTCTTCTTGCAAAAAGGTTTGCAAGGATCCCCATGGTACCAAGTATGCCAATTCCCTAATCCTCACTTGTCCTCCAAGCATTGAAATCTCCATACCTCCATCCTTTGCCAATCACACCCCCTTAACCAATCCCTACTTGCCACATGTCCTCTCATGAACTCAATCACTTAAGAGATAAAACAAACAAAAAATTTGCTTTACACAATTAAATTTGACAACCTACCCACTAAATCAGTAACATCCTAATGCATATCAAGGGAATAACCAAAGGCAATTTTGCCTATCCAAGCATTTATTTGATCTACCACACATACAACCTCAACTGTTCGCACATGTGGACCCTATAACCATCAAACTCATGAATTTCAAAGGATGTTTATGCTATGAAGACTTAATTTAAATGTGGATTTGATTGATGATTTCATGAGTTTGAGTCTTTGTCTATTGTTCATAGTAATAAACCCTATGGGAAAATTTTAGAGATATGTAATAAAAAATTCTTTTTTTTTAGATACTCATAGTCTCATACAACAATGAGAATAATATTTTCCAAGTGAAATGTAAACATTGACTGGAACATGAAAGCAAACTCTTCAATGATGAAATCCGGGAATTATACCAAACAAATAGCCAAAACTCTGTCGATTGACATTTTGTCAAATAGGCATGTAAACTGAAAAACACAAATGATTACCCAGAATAGAAGCTGGAATAAATGAAGATGTAGAAACTGATATTAACTTAAATGCTGGTCACAGTTACACAACAATCCTGCAATCTCCTCTAGTGGGTATAACTAAATAACCATTTATATAAAATCATCAATTTAAGTCCAGAATAAGTTTTCTGATTTGAACCAAATGGTACAACACCATATACTGGATTACTAATCACTATTATAATAGCTGGAAAATAATTTCTGATATTAATATCATACAGCAGCATGATAAAATCTCCTTCAAGGATCATATCCATGCCCAAATAAGCAACTTACATATAGCTGTGATAATGCTGCAATCACTTTTCAAGATGGTGAAGTTAATACTGAAGACACAGAGGAAGCAGCAAGTAGCATCTTCAATGAATATTCCAAAGACCAACTATTACAAGCTACCGAAATATAGAGCACACCAAATAATTCCAAAAGGCTGGAAAGTTGCAAACCAATAATTAAATCCTTCTTATGTGTACGGCACTCAAACTTTTGTATGGAAACCTCCATAAAATAATGTAATAAACTTGAAACTTCAGCCACCACTTCAATTTCACTCAATCAACCTTCTAAAAAAATTGAACAGAAAGCCTTTTTGAAGCTCGCTGCTCTATGATAGACAAAGTCTGACAGCAACAAAATTAATAATTAAGTTGTCTTCATTAAGGAAATGGTACGGTAGATTTGAAGTATTATTTTTTGACTTTATAAAGATGTAATCACCTTTTTGAGCAGCAACAGAACTAATAATTAAGTTGTATGGAAACCTCCATAAAATAATGTAATAAACTTGAAACTTCAGCCATCACTTCAAATTCTTTCAATAAGCCTTCTAAAAAAATTGTACAGAATGCCTTTTTGAAGCTCTATGAGAGACAAACTCTGACAGCAACAAAATTAATAATTAAGTTGTCCTCATCAAGGAAATGGTACGGCAGATTTGAAGTATAATTTTTTGACTTTATAAAGATCAATCACCCTTTTGAGTAGCAACAGCTGCTTAAATAAATGGTACAGCATCTTTTTAAACTTATTCAATACCAATTTATAATATAAACTTCAATTGACAATTGCTTACTATTGGCTGCAACCAGCATTGTTTGTCAGATTTTGTTGCCTTTTGGAACAGCAGTACCCCCATCATCTAGCTTTTCATAAAAGTCTGTGATTTCCTTCACAGCATTAATCACTATACCTTATAAGCTGCTACTAAGTTGGTATGGCAGGGACAAAGAGAGTCTTTAAAAGTACTGATTTTCCTTGCAAACCATATGGCACCCAATTTAGATTTATAGACCTTCAAAATAATCCTTACTATGTTGCGATTTCATGAAATGGTATGGCTAGAAGATTCATAGTACAGCCATAAATACTATAGACAGCGACCCTCAGATTTCAAATATTCAACCTTTCGACAATAAAAAGTAAAACAGCAAAATGTTATTAAAACATTATCTATCTATTTTATAGATTACTGAATACTTTAAATTTCATTCTCACTGAATAACTGCATAACCAAACTGAAAAAACCACAAACCACTTAAAATCTGGAATTCTTTCAATTTTCAAAAGTCTTCCAAATACTTCTAAATTGATCTTTCCACACAACTACAATTCTAGATGGAATTGCCTTTATTGGATATGTGAGTTTTCATCATCAAATCCAATCTGAAAACTAAGAGTGTTCTCATCCATTGATGTTGATACCAAGAAATTGATGAGCATTAGATGTTCAATCTTCAAGAAAGGGATTCTTGCAACAAACAATGGATTCTTTTTTGTCAAGCCTAGCATTACCTTGAGGAGACTTGCAGTTTAATAATAAAATAAAGGTTGCTTTTTTCATATAGTAGAGGAACTTTTCAAGCAACTTCAATTATATTACTAAATTATTTTGCTTAACCTAAAAGGGGACATTATATTCATGTACGATTTGATGGCATATTCCCCCTAGAAGATGAGGAATTATATAGAAGCATCACTTGTGGTACCATAAGGATCTCAAATAAAGGAAAATAAAAAAGTCATCATATTTTCTTTGGTTCAACCTAGCAACTCTATGACAAACTTGGTACTTCAAGGATGAATATACATTCTCCATGCTCATTCTCACCAAGTTCAAATTACAAGATCAAGAAATGTGCACGTGGACATGGTCCATGTTTCTAAAGCTTGGAATGGCCCCCAAAGTAAAATAATATTTTTAAGGTTTCTCATAAAATGTGATGAAATTAATGAGGAAGCTTACCCCTGGAGGGCAATGTAACTAAGCTAAGCAAGCATTCATCCATCAAGGAGGATAGAAGAGGAAGTAATTTTAGAGAGCTCTACAACTTTTATGGATAGGATAGAATTTTACTAGAGTCCTATTGTCTCAAGGGTTATCCTGTTCTTTTGATGAGATGGGAATTAAGGTGTCTCAACCTTAGCCTTTCCTAACTTTGTATTTATTTATTTAATGCCTAAATTGTAATTTCTTGCTCATCATATTTTGTCATCTAGTGTGACATTGCACAATGAGTTGTCCTCATGTTGGTAGGTGACATGGAAGATGACAAGGATGTGTTTTCTCCCTACATGGGAAAGTAGGCATCCCACTTTGGTAGAGATATTGTTTTCCCCTAACAGGTGTGAGTGTGTGTTTAGTGCATTGCAAATAACCAGAATATGACAATGTACACAGATGCAGACAAATAGATGAACTCAATACTGCATTCTCATTGATAACATGTGCCGGTACATCAGATAACATCAAGCCTGTACTATCCTACAACAAACTGGAAACAAGGACGACTATATAGGTGTCGGCACAGTTACCCGGTGCCAACTGTCGGCAACCATCAAGTTAACCGCCAACCTTAAATACATAAATTAACACATACGTAATTACCCGACAACATCATCCCCCCCAAAAGGAAGGGTCGTCTCCGGACGACATACAACCAAAATGGGAATGATATAACATATACAACAAAAGAAACTCAAGATGGAGGGGGTACAGAGGGCGTCTCTGATGAAGAAGACCCCGTTGGTGTGGTTGCCATCTGCTCTCGCAACTGGTACACCTGTTGTGTACGGTGGAGAAGATCCCTCTCGGCGACCAATTGTCGCTCCCTCGACCGCTTCACCATATGGACAGCCTCCATAAGCTCCTTTTGTTTCCTGTCAAGCTCGTCCAAGCCAGAAGTGAATCAAGTCTCCAACAATGCTCGCTCACCCATGGCCGTTGCCAACTCCTCCTCCAAGCTACTGGCCCTAGCTCGCTACTGGGCAAGCTCCAACTCAAGAGGTGGAACACGGGTGGCCAGCTCCGCTCGAGCTGCCAGAGCGGCCACCCGCGCCGTCTTCGCACTGTGCTAAGTCTGCCTGAGCTAATAATAACCATCTCAAATAGACTGCTCCACTCTCCTAAGTAGGGATTACATCCCACTCTCTCCAGCCGCCCCCAAGCATTGCCACTCCTCCAACATCACAGGGAGCTCAACCTCAGGCCAACCCCTATCCTCAAAACATCACCCAAATGCCTCAGCACAACCCCCTGTGGCAAATGCGAGGAGACCCTCTAAGGCTGGCGGGCCGAGAGTTCGCTCTTGCGCTGAAGTCGCCCACCGCCGAGCACATGCCTCAACCTCGGCTAAAAACTGGCCCATCCCACTGGGTTGGCTCTTCGCAGGGTCCTCAATCTGCAGATCTAGTTGAGGGGCCTCCTCTCCCAACCCCTCTGTCTCATGCAGTGTCCTGGTGTTCTCCTGCTGGGGAGAAGAACTATCCCTCTCCAAGTCCACAACAGCCTTCGGAGGTGGTCGTGGGGATACGGGCGGTGGTCCCACTAGTGTCAGGGGGGGAGCTGCATAGCGACCCAACCATGTATCCATAGAGGCGTCATCCTTTGCCATGTCCGCACCTCCCTCCAAGGTCTGTACTACCAGTTCCACAGAGGAGGGCATGCTCCCTACAACCCTCTGTGCTGGCATCTATGCTGGCATCTGTGCTAGCATCTGTGCTGGTGGAGGATGCAACTATCCAATACCCGGCACAGGGACTGCTGGGACGGCACCAACTGTCACCCCCGTACGCGAGAGTGACGTCACCTGGCCATCCACACTCAAAAACGTCGGTGTAAAGAGGATGTGGCCTGTCTTGGCTCCCTCTAGGGGCTTGACCCTACCAGATAGAGGCCCCCGAGTTCCTCTAGGTATATGTCTAGAAGTCACCGTGCCGTCAGCACTCTCCCCCATACGAGGGCTCTCCTACACCTCTCTTCGACCTGTAAGGCGAAACGCATCGTCTCCACCACTATTCCTCGACGAACCATCATCAGACTCCCCATTGCTACTATCAACCTCTTCTGCAGTCTCTGCCTCACTCTCAGAAATGGTCACCTGGATTGGTCTCCTTCGCTTCTTACTAGACTATGCATCTCCACCACCTGTGGAGGTGTCGAGGTGGATCCAATTAAAAATGGGGGGTTGCAAGGGGTCAATGCTACTGCTTGGCTTCCATACCCACCGTTCTGGAGCCACCTGTGTGCGTACTGCATCTAAGAAGAGACCGATGGCGTGGAAGGGCATATAGAACACCTTGTGCTTCAAAGTCAAAAATTCATTGATTCTATCTGAAAGCACCGTCACCCAGTTATACACCGTGTCATTCCGCAATCCATCCATCAAGGCGATCATAGGTACTGCCGTGTCAGATGCCCTGCTGGCTTCCGTGAGGTGGCTCTTCATTATGTCAAGCAAACACTGCCACCCTCCTGGTACGATGAAAGATTTATTCAAACCCCTACCCTTCGATGCAATTATCCTCCCCCATTCAGCTGCTGACAAATCACTACAGCATATCCGCTGTAGGAGCTGCGTCTTCCTCTTGGGTGACATTTTCGTGGCACTCCTGTCCACCTCCTTGCCCTCGTCTGGAATACCAAACACCTGAGCGAAAGCATCTGGTGCGAAGGAAACAACAATATCTGTGTCTTGGTATTAGAATGTCGATACTCGCAGCTCTGCATTATAGGTTTTAATTAACATGTGGAGGTATGGCTCGAAGTCGCGTATGGCGAAAACAGACATCTGTATAGCCCAATGCACGCGTGCCCTGCACAATGATGTCTTCAACGCAGTGTCATCTGGGGTTTGTGCTTCCACCCACCATGTCCAACACACACTTCCACTCAAACCTTCGAATGTTACTGTTTATGCTGTAATTTTTGTTGGCATTGCTTTCTTTCCTTCATCTGGTTGCACCACCTTTTTCGCTTTGCCGGCATTGCTCGAATCTGCCATTCTGCTCCTTCCAGACGGTTGTCCCAATGAGTTCTCAGATTGTTGTAATTGCTTCCTCCAATTTAACTTCTTCAGTTTCCAGCTTCCTAGCTCCATCGATGAATTTGTACCCTACTTGCACACTTATATCCTTTTCAGAATTCGTACCCTATCTCAACTTCTCTAGACTTGGCTTTGTACGCAATCTTTAACAGTTAATTATTCCACACACTCCAATCTCAATGCCTTCCTTGGCCGTACAGATTTCACCTTCTACACGTACGGATTTCATTTCATAATGTGCTGAATTAAATTTAATACTGTACGGAATTCATATTTCATAATGTGCAGATTTCTTTTCTCCATCGTATGTACGGAATGCTCCTATCTATGTGTGTCGTACTGATTTTGTACGGATTATCCCCCAGCATACCGTACGGATTAATAGTACGGACTTATCTTGTGAGCACAACCTTTTTTTTCCAATATAATGGCTTTTTCGTACGGTTGTACGGCCTTTTCCGTACAGTCGTATGGATTTTCGTTTTAAAAATTCGGTTGTACAGCCTTTTCCGTACGATCGTGCGGATTTTCCTTTTTGAACTTTTTATGTACAGTCGTACGGATTTTCGTTTTTTGTTTTTTTTTTTGTTTTTTTAACTTACTCATCCGGTCGGGTCCTGTTGATGTGTTTTTCATGCACATGCGAACACAGAATAAAATACCGAGGTATCTTATCCTCTCTTGAACAAAGTTTCCCAACTACTGAAGATCTCGCCGAAGGATCAGTCAAAGTAACTCCAAGGTTCTGATATGTAGGTTCTCTACATGTGGATAAGCTCTTTGCGGTACGATGTGATTTTGCTGGAATCACAAGGCGACTTACATTTAACTGCCTGAGCATCTAATTTACTGGAACTCAAATCCTATCTACTAGTTGGAAGATAAAGAAATGGCAAAAGGTACAAAGTTTAGAGAGTCTACTCTAAAGCCTAGAATGCAAGAAGATGGATGAACGACTAGGTGGAGTCCTACTGGGTTGGATCTCACCATCAGGCTTGAACAATCTGACACCAACTCAGTGCGATCTTTTGAGGGATGCTTCAAATATATTCAAATCAGATACCATCAGATACTGATCATCATTCAAGTTAATGCATGAACAATAGACGTGTAACAACTTGAGATTAAGCTCATTCTATGCTAGTTGACCACGCAAGGCGCACTTACAGTCAGCAAGAGGCTAGTGGTTTGGACTAGGTGGATTCCATGCGAGCGCATTCAATAACTTCTTTCATTCAATTTAATTATCTATCATCTAAAATGAAAATTCAACAAGAGACCATGCATATTGCAAAGAAACAACACACTTCACCATAACTTCAATGAAAATGGAGTTTATTTACAATCAATGGCAACAATTTCTTGCCTTGTCTTCCTAATCTACTCTAATTGCTATTCTATCAGCTGACTATTCACTATTTCTCACTATTCACCGACTATTTTCTATTAACCCTTTACAAATGAGGAGCCAGGGCTTTATATAGAGAACCCTTTACAAATAAACGACTTTGATTGACTTAGAACCAATGGCTAGGATTACAAGATAGAAACCCTAATTAGGGTTTGTTACAACAAACTTCCTTAGCCAATTAGAAAATTACATTTCAGGAGTGAGGACCAATAAGAAGCAAGGGTAGGTCTATCGAAGTTTGTGTTGCCTCCGGTAAATTAGGTACATTGAATCTGGTCATGCTGAGGTGGACCAATCCGACTGGAAGAATGATGACTGGGATGCCATCTTGTCTAACGCCTGTGACTTGGTTGATCCTCTTCAATCTTTTGACATGATGAATGATGTACTTCCTTTGTTTGACCAGGCTTCCTTATTCTCAAGTCTTTCTTCTCCGGTAGCACACCTCCACCTGGAAGTGTTGGCAAAGCCCTTTCTTTGTCATCTTGTGAAAGAATGAAGTCTTGAGGTTAACTTGAACTCCTTGAACACCCCTAGTCTTCCAATGCTTCAAATCACCTTGAGTCTTCTCTTTTGCCTGAGGAACGTCCTTGATGACGATGGACTGGAAGAGGTCGTCCTTGTCCTGGCCTGGTCTTCTTTCATCTACAAAACAAACCAAAAGATGATTAAGGACACATAATTAATTATTTCTAACATGGCATTTTCTACCTTAAATTGTCAACAAGAAGACATCAAAATGAAGTTTGCTCAAGATTCTCCCCAAGGACAGGCCCTATAAGAATTTTGCTCTGGACCCTTTGAAAGGGTCAAGAGCGAAATTCTCCTTCTAGGCTCATTTTCACTTTTTTCCTCCCTTCTTTGGCTTGGATATAACTCATTAGGCTTCTCCTGATCATCCTCCAGTCCAAGTTAGCATTCACTTCAAGGCTTTGTGAAGAAAAAAGGGGCTCATATGAATTTCGCTCTGGGAGCAAAATTCTTGTCTTGGTCAAAAATCCTTCACTCCTTCACTTTTAGTCACTCCCTAAGGCAAGAACATATCCATCTACCCCCACCATGACCAAGGAACAAGGCTTTTAGTGCAAACAAGGAGGAAAAAAGGTGTCTTTTAAGAATTTCGCTCTAGACCCTTTGGAAGGGTCAGAAGCGAAATTTCTTTTAGGCTCAAATCTTGACTTCATCTCTCACATTTCTTCACTCCAAATAAGTGTGTTGCCCTCAATAATGCCTAGGAACGAGTTAGTTCTAAGTTTGGATCAAAGTAGAATGTCCTATAGAGGAATTCGCTCTGGACCCTTTGGAAGGGTCAGGAGCGAAATTTGACATTTTGGTCTCTCCGTCAGGATTCATATATGGAATATAACATTTAAGTATAACTTTAAGTTATTCCATATATACTGTCAAGATGTTTGAGAGTGGTTTTGGACCTCCAAGAGTTATAATGTGAAATCTAGTCTTTGGAGGATTCTTCAATTTTCCAGACTAAGTCAAATTTCAAGATCAGGAAGACATTCCAGACTTAGCCAAATTTCAGGGCATTTGAAGATCAGGATGACATTCCAGACTTCATCACTCACCAACTTGACCTAACTCAGACCTTCAAAGAGGATATTCACTCACCAAGCAAGACACAATTAGCAACAAGAGCAAAACCAAGCCCTAAGGAAGACTTTCAAAGAAACCCTAACCCGGAGCATCCACTGACTCACCTTTAGCTAAAACAGAGCCTGTTATCTTAGTGATCCCTCTGGCAACACTCAGAATGCAAAGGCTAACAGACAAAACCCTAAAAGACCTAAAAAAAAACCCCAGAAAGCAAAAAGTAGGGGTTCCCATTTGCAATGGGGCGATGTGTGAATATGTCACAACAGGTCCTTCGAATGCCTCTCGTGATACAATTTTAGTTTCGACCCGTTTACAGCATCCGACACCTTCTTGTCGAGCGTCCACAATTTAATTGCTCCGTTTGCACTGACCTCGCGCACCTTGAAGGGACCTAGCCATCGTACTTTAAATTTACCAGGTTTGATTTCATTCCGCCCATTGAATTTCAACACTAATTGCCCCGGAGTAAATCTCATTCGCCTAAGATGCTTGTCGTGCCAACCCTTTCATCTTTGTTGGGCCACCTCTGTGGCCCATTGTGCCATCATTCGCCGTTTGTCCAACTTGTTCAAGGCATGCAGCCTCTCCCTTAGGCTTTCCATGTCACCCAGCCAATTCTCGATGGCAATCCGAAGACTCCGCACCACGAACTCCACCGGCACCACAACTTCTTGTTCGTACATCAACTGAAAAAAGGCCTGGCCGGTGGTCACTTTATACGTTGTCCGGTAGGCCCAGAGTACCGATGGTAGTCATTCCTCCCAATCATCTTTTTCGACCCCACGCGACTTATAAATGACAGGCTATTATTTTATTGGTTGCCTCCGCTTGCCCGTTCGCTCGAGGGTAATAGGGGCTTGACAGGGAGTGGAAAATTTTAAACTCTGTGGTTAGCAGCCGGATGATGTGGTTTACGAAGTGGCCCCCCCGATCGCTTGTCAGCTAGATAGGAATTCCATATCGGGTGATGATTTGTTCATAGATAAGTGCTGATTGCTGAGTTGTCTGGGAGAGCTCGTGCCTCAACCCACTTTGTTAAGTACTCTGTCGCCGCCACGATGTACCTACATCGGCATGCTCTACTTGGCTTCAGGGGTCCGATGAAATCCAGCCCCCATCGTTCGAATAGCTCCTGTGCGTGCGATGGGTTGAGCGGCATGAAATCCCTCTTAAGTGGCCTTCCGGCTCGTTGGCACATATCACAACTAATCACCCATTCCCGGGCATCGTTATAGAGTGTCGGCCACCAAAGTCCTGCCAACAACACTTTCCTGACAGTTGCATCCGGCCCCATATGTCCACCTGTCGACCCTTTGTGTGCTTCCCTCAAGACGCCCTGAACCTCTTCTTCTACAACACAACGTTGTAGGACTTGGTCAGGTCCCATTTTATACAAGAGGCCATTGATTAATTGAAACGTCCTAGCGGCATCTCCTTTGGAAACTGTGATGTTGAAAGGTACTCCCCCACGCTGGTGTACCAAGCAGGCAAGACAGCAATTCGAAATAGCTGAGCATCCTAAAAGTCTCCGTTGACTCCCTCGGTCGACTCACTAGACCTGATCCTTGACAATTGATCAGCGATCACATGGCTTTTCCCGGATCGGACAATGATATTGAATGTAAACTCTTGCAGGAGGAGTAACCATCGACTGATCCATCCTTGTATGATCGGCTTGTTGACCAAGTACATCAACGCCTAGTGGTCCACATAAAATGTAAATGGTGTTGCCAAAAGATAGTGCCGGAATTTTTGGACTGAATACACCATCCCCAGGGCTTCTCTTTCCATGGTGTTGTAGTTCTTTTCGGCCTTTGATAGCAACTGACTCGCAAAGTAAACCGGGTGGTCCAGTCCGTGGTCCCCAACTTGTGCCAGTGTGGCTCCGATTGCAAAGTTGGACGCGTCCACGTGGACATGGAACTCCTTGTCCCAGTTCGGGTACGTAAGAATTGGCACACCCACCAGCCGTGTCTTCTGTTCTTGAAATGCTTCTTCCTGCATCATTCCCCACACGTACAGTTCTCCTCTCCGTGTCAGTTTGTCCAGTGGGTACAACACTCGAGCGAAGTTCTTGATGAATCTCCTATAGTACCCAATGTGTCTGAGAAAGGACTTCACTCCAGTGACGTCCGTTGGTGCCTCCATTTCCACGATCACCTGAACCTTGTCCAGGTCGGTTTTCAGTCCAGCCTTGCATACGATGTGTCCCAGTAACTTCCCTTGGGGGACCATGAATCTGCACTTTTTGGGATTTAGTGCCAGTCGCACCCTCCTGCATCTTTCCATGCATTCCCCGAGAGCCGCTAAATGTGCATCCTGTGTGCTGTAAATTGACCAGTCATCTAAGAAAGCCTTGAAGTTGCCCACTGACATTTTGTCAAAGATGTGGAGGATTATTCTTTGAAAGGTTGTTGGCGCATTGCATAGGCCCAAAAGGTATTATGTTATATGCATAGACGCCATCTTCCACCACGAAGGTTGTCTTCAACTTATCCTCCTCTACGATGGATATCTGGTTATAACCAGAAAATCCATCCATAAACGAGTATATTTCGTGCCTGGCCACTTCCTCCAGAATGGTGTCGGTGAATGGTATAGGGAATGGGTCCTTGATAGTGACTACATTGAGGCACCTAAAGTCGACACAAATTCTGATCTGATTGGCCTCTTTCTTCAGGGATATCACTATCAGGGATACCCATTCGCTAGTTTGCACCTTAAAAATGATCCCCGCTTCGAGCATACACTCAATCTCGTCATTTATCCTTGCCGCATAATTTTTGTTCATCCTGTACGGCTTTTTCCGTACAGGTACGGCTCCCGGTACCAAAGGAATCCGGTGTACACAATTTTGGTGGTACACCCTTCAAGTCTTTATAGCTCCATGCAAACACGTCCTTATATTCCATGAAAATTTTTAATGCAGCATCTTTTAATACAGGGTTCCAATCATCACCTACCAGAATATTCTTAGGCGCAGCTTCTTCACCGAGGTTCGTGGCTTTTACGAAAGGCTCCTCGTACCGAATGGGTTTTGCCATATCGAACTCGTGTGTCGGTGCTTCATTTACGGGTGCGTCCCCTTCCGTGTACTCTCCGTACGCTGGCGGGAACCTGTTCTCCTCTGGCTCCTCTATCTGGAGCATGTTACACTGGAACAACTCATAATCCTCCATCTGCCAATGGAAGAGTCCATTCAATGAGCATATGTCATCCTCTGAGCAACCATCCAGTTCAAACACTCCTTCGTTATTTGGTTCCATGTTGTCTTTGCCTTCATAGGAATCCTACTCCCATCTATTTGAGTCTTCTGAATCAGAGTCCGATGCGAGCTCCTTGGTGACAACCTAGTTCATGAGGTCAATGACATACTTCCGTCCATCTTTCTCCATGGAGAGGGTGTTCTTCTTCCAATTGTGATTCACCTTTGCTTTGACCAGCCACCCTCTCCCTAAGATGGTGTCGTAGCCCTTCTTCTTAAGTGGGATCACCACAAAATCCAAGACAAATGGTTGTGTTTCGATCGTCACTTGTTGTGCCATAAGCGTTCCCAGGGGTTTTATCCCATGTTGGTCCGCGCCAAGAAAGTTAAAAGTTGGTGGCCATAGTGTCGGTTTGCCAAGCTTCTTCCAGGTTTCTTCAGGAAGGACATTTACCCTAGACCCGCCATCTACAATGGTGTCCGTTAGGATGGTCTCGAGTATGCCCATTTCCACGACTGTTGGATGCCGACCATTGTTCAATGTCAGGATCAAGGGGTCTGTTGCTGACCCGCCAGAGGCATCCGTACCCTGGGTTATCCGACTCTACGCGGTTATTTGTACTGAACGCAAGAGTGTCGTACATAGTTGAGACATTGTTTCCAGAAGGTCCTTCACTTTTACAGGTACTTCTATCTACAACATTTACTTCAAAACATTTTCCTCTACCTCCGAGCGAGAGGTACTTGCCGCCTCGTAGGTGTCCCTCCGTTGTGCCATCATCTCTTTCTCCACTTGGGCTTTCGCCTCCAGTGTTCGTTTTTTCTCCGTACATGGGTCAGGGTAGGTGGCTTTCTTCGTCTTCGACCTTGTGAGAGCCAACACCGGCTCCTTCGTCCCCGTTTCCTCAATGTTTAGTAGGTTGACCCCGGATTTTGGGCAGTTTCCATCGTCATGATCTCCTGGTCCACACCACTTACACAACTTTTGCGGGGTTTCTTTTGTTGTGTAGTCTCTAGCGAAGTGCCCCCACTGGTTGCAGGCCCTACACTGGATCATTGGTCGCCCATTTGCGTCGTACTGGATCCGGCTCCGGTTGTTATTGTTATTATTGTTATTGCTTTTTCCTCCCCGCCGGTTGTTCCTGCACCCGCCAGATGATGCATTGTTATTGGTGGGCTAGGACGTGCCCACTACTGCGGACGCTGACGACTGCTCTTGTGTAAAGAGGATCTGTTGATTCCTCGTCTTCATATTATAAGGGCATTCCTTCGTCAAATGTCCCATTATTTGGCAAATGTCACAACAGGCCTTCTTCGGGCAAGAACCTTTTGTGTGCCAGTCAATTCTGCATTTAGTACACCATAAATCGCCTTCCTCATTTTTTCTCATGCTCCCCTTCATTGCTTTAAACTCTTTCATCATTCGCTCCATGTCTTTCTAGAGAGCCTGGACCTTCTTGCTAGATTCCCCACTGCTGTTGCTTTCTTCCGAGGAGTCGTCTTCGTCGGACGAGGATTTGTCCTTCTTTTTAGATGTTTTATGTTCACTCTCCAGGTCCATTGCCCTGTTGTACGCATCATTGTATGATTTGGGTGGTACAATCTTCATTTTTTTCCGAAGAGAAGGCCTCAATCCTTCCACAAACCATCTCTTCTTCAGTCCGTCTGTTGGCTGGCTATCCATCTTCCCCAACAACTCTTTCAGCCTTCGGCCATACGCATAGACCGTCTCCTTTTTGCCTTGTTTTGTACTGTAGATTTCGGCCACAATTTCATTATCGTCTCGTAGTAGCCAAAACTCTGCTTGAAATTCTTTTCGTAAGTTAGCCCATGTAGTCACCTTTTGTTTATCTATGTCGGAGTACCAATCAATGGCTACTCCCCTCAGTGTGGCTGGAAATTGCAACACCCACTCAGCCTGGTCCACCACCCCATTGGCGGACCAGATGGTCTCACATGTACGGCAATGTCATACAAGGTCTTCCTTTCCATCCCCCGCGAACTGTGGCAATTTCTGTTTGTTTGCCATCACACTTCTTGGTTGCGCTATGCCTGTGCCTCCCGAACCCGACCCTCCAGAGGTTGGTCCTCCAGAAACTGGTGCGTTGGTTCCTACTACGTGACTTTGACTTTTAGGATTGGATGCCACCGAGCCAAACAGATTGCTTCTCGTACCGTGCCCTTGTGTCCCCCTAACACCTTCGGTCGCACTAGTATCCTCGACCTCTTTGTTCTCGGTTTCGGTCCCCTTCTCCCTTCTAGTCTCGTTTCCCCTAAATGGTGTGTACAGATTGACTGCACTCTCGTCACCGATCTCCTCCAACGTGAGGGACAAATCCCCCAACCGTTTCCTGGTGGTTTCGATTAGCACCGCATTTTGGCCCTTGCCAGAGCCATTGCTGCCATTTCCGTCGCTTCCTTCCTCGGCAATCCTCTTGAATCTTCTTCTTCGTTCTGCTTGTTGTTCGAGAATTAATGCTCGTTGGGCGTCTTCAGAGTCCCCTACGTATTCCTTTTTGTTTTTGTCCTTATTTAGCAGATTGGGCATTAATTCCAAATTCTCCTTATGAAATAGAACAAGACATCATATTAAAAAGAACACTTTTATTAATTCATCCCTCGTATATAATGTATGTCACTGACACACTTATTACAATGGAGGTGTTCTTGTTTATTCTCCTTCGCCCATACACAGTTTAGGGATTATTTACCCCTCACTCGGTTTCATCGCGCTCCTCTTCTTGGCGCTCGTAAAACTCCCGTAGGATTTGTTGTCGTTGGTTCTCCCGGTAGGTGTCTTCCCTGTGGTTTTGAAGAGCCAAAAATGCCTGTGCCAGAAGGTTGGGCAAGTTGCTCATCAAACGATTTACCGTCGAGCTTACACCAAGCGCACTCCACACAGCATCCTCTGGAACATCCTTGGTGGTGGCTTCTCTTCGTACATGTGTTTCGATCGCCACCTGGAGGATGCAGGAGAAATCTTTCGGAAGTGCTAGTTCTCCCTCGAACAGTTCTTCAAGCTCTTCGTCAGGGTTATTGCTAGTCCCTTCGGGCAATGGTTGTCCCATTTATCCACGTGCCATGTAGTATATTCTCGTGCTCCAGATTAATTTAGGCAACGGCGCCAGATGTTTTCCCCTACGGGTGTGAGTGCGTGTTTAGTGCATTGCAGATAACCAGAATATGACAATGTACACAGATGCAGACAAATAGATAAACTCAATACTGCATTCTCATTGATAACATGTGCCAGTACATCAGATAACATCAAGCCTGTACTATCCTACCACAAACTGGAAACAAGGACGACTATATAGGTGTCGGCATGGTTACCCGGTGCCAACTATCGGCAACCATCAAGTTAACCGTCGACCTTAAACACACAAATTAACACATGTAATTACCCGACAACAGATATTTCGTCATGTGTTGACCTCTTAGAAACCCATGTATGTCATTATTATATCACAAATTCTTGTAACAAGTTATGATAGATTCTTATGACAATTTGGACAAGTGTTAGAAGGCATGTTGCATGGAGAAAATGGGGGCCTAAGTTTGAGGGCATGTAAGAAGGATTAGAGAATGATATTCAAGTGTCATTTGGATGCTTAGAGGTAGTTGAAACAAGTGTCACGTGGATTTGGACACCCACCTCTTCTGCCTTTGTGTAGAAGCTACTTCAAACTTGTAAATCTCTATAGATTGTATGTCTTCTTTGTGGATTTAAGAAAAGAGCGAGGAAAATATTTCTTTGCAAGGTTATGCTGCCACATTTCCTCCAAAAGAGCAACATGTAGACTTCATGTAAAGGCTTAGAGTCTACAAGTGTATTGTAACAGGTTGTTGCACATTAATACATTGGTTCAATGCTTTGGAGTGTGGGGTATTTTACCCAAAAGGGTTTCCCCACATATATCGATGATATGTTGCGGAAATTTTAGTAGATCTCCTAACTACATTATCTTCCCTCTAAGGGTTAACAAATGTTAAAATCAACTATGCCTAATTCCACTTTCATGGCTTAGTAATATGTGCTTGTATCAAGTTAATGAAATGTGATTAAAAGAAAAACGTGCGCTATTGAAGGTGCATATTGGTTCACAAAGGTCTTTTTGGGTTCATCTTTCCCTTTCAATATGTTGATGCATAGTAGCTTCAGTCAGATATAAGGATGATCGTTTATATTGATTATATATATATATATATATGTCAATTCACTATGTGAACTGACATACATACACACATACACATTTCTTGTGCCTATAAGAATAATTATTTCAAATGCTTTGTAAAACCATCATCCTTTTATTTAATCGAAATACTATACAGATACAAGTATATTAATCTGTGTAATCAGATTCTATTTCATCTTCTCTTGCCATGTTTCAAGCAATGATCATTGACAGCAACATTGTTTTATATATAACAGATCAAGAAATGATCGTATTTATTATATCAAACATACCTGGATCAAGTAATGATCAAATGTAATGCACAGCAGATTGGCGGCTTTCATAATATTGGTTTTGGTTTTTATGTTAACTAAACCGATTGAGGATCGGGCCTCTTGAAAGCACCCTTTGGCAAGTGTTGTATTGTTTGAGAGAGGACCATGTCATGAGCGGACATGGCTCCACATTGTGGAGACATGTCCCCTCATGACATGTCTCTCCACATATATATTTATACATGCCGATATCATAAAGAGAAGACATAATAATAAAAAAAATGCTCTCTCCCTTTGATCGGCAATCTCAGACTTGAAAAAAAGAAGTACATCAGTGTCTCATCAGTACATTATAATCTACATATTGTAAGAATTGCATCAGTCTGAAATAAATTTAATTTACTTTAACATGGTATCAGAGCATTGGTAAAGAAGATCCAAATTAAATTTGAGATATCAGACTATCATCTATTGATATTGCAGTCACATTTCATTCTTCACAATGTCAAATATGATTAGATTTGAAGATCGACTCGAAGGAGCAAACAACTTTACATATTGGAAGCTCAGAATCATGATGCTACTAAAGGAGAATAAATTAGACTCCTTTGTAAAAGAAAATAAAGCTGAACCTAAAGATGATCCTGAGAAAACTCATAGTGGATGCAGTCAGGGATCACATTGTACCTATATTGGCAAAACATGAAACTGCACACCTTATGTTCAAATGTTTTGAGAGTGCATTTGAAGT
The DNA here is from genome assembly GCF_030272615.1 of Cryptomeria japonica. Classification (NCBI taxonomy): domain Eukaryota; kingdom Viridiplantae; phylum Streptophyta; class Pinopsida; order Cupressales; family Cupressaceae; genus Cryptomeria; species Cryptomeria japonica. The sequence continues at coordinate 67,467,415 of NC_081415.1, read as the reverse complement.
AAATAATACAAGCAGAACCCTTGCTCTAAAGAGACAAATGAATAATATAAGTATGAACAAGGGAGAATCTATCAATGCATACTTCATGAGAATTACTGAACTAAGGGATCAACTATCAACAGTTGGCTATGAAATTGATAGCAAGGAGTTGACACTAATAACCTTAGGCGGCCTACCAAATTCATGGGAGTCATTTGTTCAAGGGATAAGCACAAGATCCAAGCTTCCTAAATTTGATCGATTAAGATCTGACTGACTACAAGAAGAGTCAAGGCAAATAACAAAAGGAAAGCAGAAACCTATAGATGAGGATATTCGTGTTCTTAACACAAATTCTCATAAGAAAGGTGAGAAGAAGAACTTCAAAAGGAAGAGAAATTCTCATGGAAAAGGTTCATCCAAGCAAAGAAAGACCTGTCTCAAATTCAATGTTTTAGGTGTGATCAATATGGACACTATGCAGTCAAGTGCCCTGACAGAACAAAACAACAAGCCTCATTTGCTAAAGTTGGAAAGACATATATAGAACATGATTCTAAGAAATTTTCTTTCTACTCAACAATGTCCAGTCAAGTTTCAAACAAACTCAACACATGGGTAATTGACAGTGGATCATCAAGGCACATTACAGGATACCAAGATCACTTAGAAACTATGGTAGAAGAATGTGATGAAGAGGTTACAATTGGGGATGATTCTGCACATCCGGTAAAAGGAGTTGGAACCTGCACCATCAAGTTGAAATCCGGGATCTCTATTCAACTCACTGGAGTACTATATGTGCCAGGTATTAAGAGAAATTTAATATCTATATCAGCTCTTGAAGATAACGGATACAGGGTTACATTTATGGAGGGTAAAGTCCTAGCATGGCCGAAGAACTCAACCATAAAGAAGGCCCAAACTATAGGCATAAGACAAGGACACCTATACAAACTTTGCACTGAGTCAAATCAAGCCCTTATTCATGAGACTTCTGACCCAAATGAGATTTGGCATCGAAGATTAGGCCATATTCACTTTCGTGCCCTAACTTCTATGGATAAATTTGTAACTGGACTACCTAAACTAAATCAAACTCATAATGGGTCATGTAAAGGGTGTGCCTTGGGGAAAAATACTAATGATACTTTTCCTAATAGTTTGAGTAGAACTAAAGTTGTATTAGAATTTGTCCACTCTGATTTATGTGGACCCATGTTTGTACCCTCCATAGGAGAACTTTTGTATTATGTAATTTTTGTTGATGACTTCTCCAGGAAGACCTAGATATACTTCCTCAAGTGCAAGAAATCGGAAGAGATCCTTAAAAGGTTTGAGGAATTCAAAGCTCTTACAAAAAAGTCTTCCGGGAAGAAAATTAAAATACTTAGAACAGACGATGGGAAAGAGTATACTTCTGAAATCTTTAAAGAATTTTGTGTAAATGCAGGGATTAAGGGGGAGTTCACTGTACCCTATAATCCCCAACAAAATGGAGTTGCTGAGAGGAAAAACGGAACTATTGTAGAAGCAGCTAGGGCAATGCTTTATGATCAAAACTTAGAAACCTCATTTTGGGCTGAAGCATCTAATACAGCTGTATACATTCAAAATAGATGTTCTCACTCACACTTGGATAACAAAACTCCTGAAGAAGCCTTTACTGGTGTAAAACCTGATATCAGTCACTTAAGGATATTTGGTTGCCCAGTTGACATCCATGTGCCTAAAGAGAAGAGGTTGAAACTAGAACCTTCTGGAAGAAAATGAATTTTTGTAGGCTATAGTGAAACTTCAAAAGCTTACAGAATATACATACCTGGAAAGAGACAATTTGAACTAAGTAAAGATGTCATTTTTGAAGAAGACATTGCCTTTAAGAAGGCTAAGAGATAAAATGAGATAGAAATACCAGATTCACATGAAGGTATGGAAGAGGATCCTGTTCCTGAGTTTCAGAAGGAGTATCCAGATGAAACCACAAATGAAAGTCAGATTCCTCTAGAGATTCAAGAAGAGGAACCGGACAATAATCACAAGAGACCACTTTGGGCTAGAAAGATGATACAGGAAGCAGAAATGCATGCAACACCTAAAGGGACATTCAAAGAGAGCAAAAGACCTCGCAAGTTAACATATGATGCATTAATGAATGAAATCATTAATGTTGAACCTACTGGTGTTACAGAAGCTCTCAAGCATCAATTTTGGAAGGATGCTATGATAGAAGAGTATCAATCCGTTCTGAAAAATGATGTTTGGGACATAGTTCCTAGACCAAAAGAGAAATCTGTTGTCTCGTCCAAGTGGCTCTTCAAAATTAAACATGCTACAGATGGCAGTATAGAGAAACATAAAGCACGTTTTGTTGCTAGAGGATTCTCACAGAAGGAAGGTATTGATTATGAAGAGACAATTGCACCTGTTGCCCGATATACCTCCATTAGAGCAGTCATAGCTATTGCAGTAGCTAAAGGCTGGAAGATCCATCAGATGGATGTGAAAACTGCATTCTTGAATGGGACTATTGAAGAAGAAGTCTATCTAGAACAACTTGAAGGTTTTGTGATTCATGATGCAGCTTCACATGTGTGCAAACTGAAGAAAGCCTTATATGGACTTAAACAAGCTCCCCGAGTTTGGTATGAGAGGATCGACAGCTATCTATTGGGTCTAGGATTCTCCAAGAATGATACAGATCCAAATCTTTACTTTAAAGTAATTAATGGTGATATGTTGATAGTGATACTAATCCTATGTGTTGATGATCTGCTAATTACAAGAGAAGGTCACCTTATTGTTCAATGTAAGAAGGACCTGGCATTAGAATTTGATATGAAAGACTTGGGCAGTTTACATTACTTCCTTGGATTGGAAGTCTGGCAGAAATCAGATAGTATTTTTCTAAATCAAGGGAAATACACTATTGATATTCTGAAGAGATTTGGGATGTGGAACTGTAGACCAATGTCGACACCCATGGAAACCAACTTACATAAACTAAAAGAAGCAGCAACAGAATCCAGACTTGCAGATCCTACTCTTTACAGACAGATAATTGGATCACTGATGTACCTGGTTAACACTCGACCGGATATTTGCTATGCAATGAATGCTTTGAGTCAGTTTACGTGTGAACCTCGAGAGATACATCTTGTTGCTGCGAAGCATATATTGAGGCACCTTCAAGGTACTATTGGATATGGTCTCAAATATAAACATGTTGACCTAAATCTACATGGATACTCTGATTCTAATTGGGCTAGAAGTGTGACTGATCGGAAAAGCACATCAAGGTTTTGCTTCAGTTTGGGATCAGCTATAATTTCTTGGATATGCATAAAACAGTCTTCGGTAGCTCAAAGCACAACAGAAGACGAATATATTGCAGCATCTTTGTGAGAAAGAGAAGCAGTATGGCTCCGAAAACTGCTTGTAGGCTTATTTGGTGAGCCTCTGAAACTGTTGTGACGTCTTCACACATCGCCCCATTTAAATGGGGACCCCCTCTTTTCGCTTTTGTTTTGCCTGTTCTTCTCTCTGCTTTTAGGGTTTTGAATGAGTGAGTCGTCTGTCTGGGCTAGGGCTAAACCTTAGGGGTTTCTTTTGGATGTTTTTCAAGCTGAGTCCAGTCAAATTTTGAAAGTTATTAAGCATCCTTCCGAGGATTGATTATTGAAGTAAGGTGAGTCTGTCAGGAGGTCAGATAGGTCCCAGGTTAGGTCTAGTCAGGGTTTTTGAGGGAAAATTCAAATTTTGTCTAAGTGTTAGCATTTTGAAGATGAAATTGTATATTCTTGCCTAGGTAAATTTTGATCAAATTTTGGAGGCAAGATGATGCCTGAAACAGAGAAAGTGCTCCTGTCCTTCACTGGAGGCCCAGGGCGAATTTCATTCTAAGTGCAATTTCTTGTTTTGCGAGAGCTTGCTAACTGATTTCGGGCCTTGAAGATGACCTAACTCTGCCTTGTGAAATGATTGGAGACCTAAATTTTGAATATTTTAGCCAGAAAGGACAAAAGTGCTCCCGTCCCTCTCCAAGGGACCAGAGCACAAATGTTATTTTATGCATATTTGTCACTGACTTTTCTATTTTGTTTTGTGCAGGGTCTTCCGAAATGATAATTGGACATGACTTGATACTTTTGAAGATTTTGAAGGCACAAAAATGGTGAATTTTGAAGGTTAAAGGAAAAAGTGCTCCTGTCCCTCACCAAGGGACCAAGGCAAAGTGCTCCCATCCCTCACTTAAGGACCAGGGCGAAATGACTTATTTGAGTCATTCCTGGCCTTGTTTGGTCAAATCGAAACATCAAAGGCATAGTGGAGGACTAAATGAACATGATAAAGCATCCAGACTTGACTGAAAACAATAAAATGATGAAGTTTTTGCCTAGAAGGTAAAAAGTGCTCCCGTCCCTCACTGAAGGCCCAGAGCGCTTTTCTTTATATGCACAATTTTAGACCTCTTTTGGACATTAACTTTTATTCATAGCGTCAAGTAAGATGAAATCTTCCCTAGCAAAGGAATTTCGAAATGAAAAGTGAGACAATTTGGCTTAGAGGGCAAAAAGTGCTCCCGTCCCTCACTGAAGGACCGGAGCACTGAATTTCAAATTTGCACTATCTTTGCAAGGTTAAGGTGATTTTATGATTTGAAGAGGTTAAGGGAAGCATGTTTTGTCCATTGAATATAATTGAAGCGATTCACAAAGGAGTAAATCAACCCAAATGACAAAAAGTGCTCCCGTCCCTCACTGAAGGACCATGCCACTTTTTCAAGTTTCTCTTCTTTGTTTGATATTTTATGGCAAAACTTGACTTGGATAGGAAGGACGAATGATGTTTTATGCCTTGGACGCAATTGAGAGGTTTAAAGAACAAAGAAGTACGCCAAGATGTAAAAAGTGCTCCCGTCCCTCACCAAGGGACCAGAGCGATTTTCCAAAAGTGCTCCCGTCCCTCACCAATGGACCAGAGCGATTTTCCAAAAGTGCTCCCGTCCCTCTCCAAGGGACCAGAGCGATTTTCCAAAAAGTGTGAATTCCCTGCAAGGCCAAGGCAAGTTTGTGATTGAAATGAATGAAAGAGGACATGATTAGCCCATTGAAGATAATTTGGGAAGCTAGCAAAGGACAGATAAGCTTGAAGTTGAAAAAGTGCTCCTGTCCCTCACTGAAGGACCAGAGCACTTAACATGTTATCTAGCCTTTCTCGCCAATTTGGACAAATTGAGGCCAAGGCGCAAGTTTGAAAAAGTGTTTAAAATGCCTTGAGGTGGAATTGAGATGCAAGAGTTGCAAATTTTGACGACAACTGGCAAAAGTGCTCCCGTCCCTCACCAAGGGACCAGGGCACAATTTCCAAATATGACCATTTACCTTGCATTTTGAAAGGATATTTTTATTACCAAGGCTCAAGATGGAGTGAAATGTGATATTCTACGCCTGGAGGATAGTTTGAAGTTGATATGATCAAGAATTCATGCAATGGACTCAAAAGTGCTCCTGTCCCTCGCTGAAGGACCAGGGCGCTTTTTATAAAATCAACAATTTCCTTCCGAGATTATGCTAAGGCAAGGTTGTGCGAGATGGGAAGGATCTTCTAAAGCATGGTGAACAAAGGTTTGACTTCAAAAAATTGAGAATCCTAGCCTAAAAATGAAAAAGTGCTCCTGTCCCTCTCCAAGGGACCAGAGTGAAGTTAATGGCATTCATTATTTTTTACCATATTTGGGCGTTAATATCCTCCAAATCGCATTAGATGCCAAATTGCTAACTTTGGAATATTTGAAAAAATTAATTAAATTGGCACTTACGAAATTTAATTTTGGGCCTCAAAAAATCGAATTTCTATTATAAAGGCATTTAAAATTAATTTTTGTGAAATTAAAATTAAAAGTTGAGCGCACAAGGCATTATTTTGCCTTTATTTGACAAGTCGGCCTACTCCTTTTGAGGTTTTATTTATTATTTCACCTTTTATTTGCAAGGTCGGCCTCATGGGTAAGTGGAAGGTGAGCGCTCTATATATTGGAAGGTGTTTTTTCACAATTTAAATCATTCAATCATCCTTTCAAGTGCAAAATTGGAGAGCAATTTGAGGAGCGAAATCCAGAGGAGTGGAGCGAATTTCTACTAAATGTGGAGAAGCTAGTGGAGGGCGAAATTCATCTTGAAGGCTATTGGAGAGGCGTATTTCTTGCTAGTTTGGAGGATAATTTCCAGATTTTTTGAAGACATTTGAAGGCAAATTTCCAGATCTTGAAGAAGCTAGTGGAAGGTGGAGTTCTTTTCCAAGCTAAAGGAGGTGCATTTTATCCAAGGGAGAGCTTTGATCTACATTTTTTGCCTAGCGAATTCTCCTATTTTTGCATCATTTCTTAGGGTTAATTCTCAAGAGGAGGTATGGCAAAATCATCTTGACACCCTTATTCAAGGTTTGATTTTTTTAGACATTTTTTAGAAAAGTCTAAGTATTGCATGGTTAACTAGGAAATGATAACTCAAGATTTATCATGAAGTTTCCTAATTAAAATCTTGAATCTTCCTTTTAAAGTGTAATTTTTAGATTTCAAGATATATTACTAATTTTGAAATGTTGTGTAGGTATCAAGATGGCGACTCCAAAGCCCGGAGGATCTACAAGTCGACAGGTTCTCATCAAGGACGATCAAGCAAGGACAAGGGCGACCTCCTTCAGTCTAGCATTGACAAGGACGGCCTTCTTCAGTCAAGCATCATCAAGGGCGACTTCTCCAATCCAGCATTCTAGGGCGAGGTACATCAACATCCTGCACATCAGAGACAAAAGAAGTCGGAGCAAAGGGTTTGTTGAAGAAGCAGATAGTTCCAGATGAATTAATTAAAGCTAGCTTCTCAACAACATCAAGTTGAATATCTACCAAGTTACAAGTGTCAGACAAGGTGGCATCCTAGTCATCACTTCTCCAGTCGGATTGGTCCACCTCAGCATGTCCAGATTCAATGTACCTAACTTATGGAAGGTGGCACAAACTCCGATGTACCTACCCCGGCTATCCATTGGTGGAATTTTCCAGAGAGGACATGTGTCCAAGCAATACAATTATTTCATTGGTCGAGCATTAAATGTTATGTAATGGTTGTAACAAACCCTAATTAGGGTTTTCATTATTGAATCTTGGCCATTGATCTCAAATTGATCTTAGCCATCGAATTGTATTGTGGGCACTATATAAGCCCCGGCTCTTCATTTTGTAAAGGAAATATATAGAAGCAGTTAATAGAAGACAGACAGAGAGTAGTTAGAAGGTGATTAGCTAGTTGATAGAATAGCAATTAGAGTAGAGTAGAGAGAGAAGGCAAAGATTGTTGCCAAGATGTTGTTGTAAGAGACTTGTAACTTCATCGAAGAAAAATTTATGGGTCAATTCGACAATTTGCATGGTCTTTATACTTCTTATATTTGATTTCATGTTATTAGATGAATGGAAGAAATGTGCTTGATTGATGGTGGAATTCGTATATCCATACTACTAGCAGTTTGTTGATTGCAGACTTGCCTTGTGTAGTCAACTGGAATCATTCAGCTTAAGCTTAACTTCAGTTGTCGCTTCTTCATTGATATGCATCAACCTGATGGTGTCTATGCCTGCAGTGATGATTTGAACATCATAAAGCTTTCCTTCGAAGATCGCACTAACCTTGTGGAGATGGTCTAGCGATGTCAAAACAAAACTTAGTTAGAATTTCATCAAAGATCATTCATTGCTCCTACATTCTTAGTATTAGGATTAGATCCTCTCCTCGCCCTCGTCTTTTTTCCTTTTTTTTAAAGCTAGTAAGAGCCTGTGTTCCAGCAGTATTTAAAGCAGATCAGACATTCAATCATCAAATGTAAGTCCCCTTGTGATTCCAGCAAATCACATCATACCACAAAGAGCTTATCCACACCTAGAGATCCTACAATGAAGAACCTTGGAGTCATCCTGATTGATCCTTTTCCGCGATATCTTCAGCAATCAGAGGCTTTACTCAAGAGAGGATAAGGTACCCTTGGGTATTTTATTCTGTGTTTGATAGTGTACAAAATACACGTCAACAGAAACCTACTTTCATCCACTGTGACAATCAAAGCTGCATCAAACTATCTGTAAATCCAGTATTCCATGATAGATCGAAACATATAGAGATTCCTTACCACTATGTGAGAGACATGGTAGAAAGGAATGTGATCCAGTTGGAGTATATTAATACAAGCGATCAAACAACAGACATTCTCACCAAGCCTCTCCCCAGAGTGAAAGTTGAACACTTCAGGAAGAAACTTGGTATGGTTGAAATGTAAGTTATTGAGATTGAATCTAAAAATTGTTTATTTGTATTAATATAAAGAAAGATGTTTAATGTGTAAACTCTTTTGTCATATGTGTGACTCTATGACTTGTGGGCCTACCCTGTGTACATTATTGAAAGGTGACGATCTTTCAAATAATGAACACTTGTATCTAACATTGTAAGGCGACGACTTTACAATGATTAATTCACTATCATGACAAATATCATGTGGCTTGATATTTATGGACATGTCATGATAGTTAGTATCTCTTGGACTTATTGATAGATATCATGAGACTTGATATCAGTTGAATATCATTATGCTCCTTATGAGATAATCATGGTGGATATTATGCGACGTAATATCCATGGAAATGCCATGACTTGTTATGGTAGACATCATGAGACGTGATGTCAGTGCACATACCATAACTTGGATGTATATGTGAAGAATGTCATGTAACTTGGTGTTCTTGAAACATCCTCTGATATCACGAGTTAGGTGATATCTCCATTGATATATACTTGATTATCTTCCCTAGCTAAGACGGAGTGTTGATGCATAGTAGTTTCGGTCAGATATAAGGATGATCGTTTATATTGATTATATATATATAAGTATGTATGTATGTATGTCAGTTCACTATGTGAACTGACGTATATACACATACACATTTCTTGTGCCTATAAGAATAATTATTTCAAATGCTTTGTAAAACCATCATCCTTCTATTTAATCGAAATACTATACAGATACAAGTATATTAATCTGTGTAATCAGTTTCTATTTCATCTTCTCTTGCCATGTTTTGAGCAATGAACATTGACGGCAACATTGTTTTATATATAACAGATCAAGAAATGATCGTATTTATTATATCAAACATACCTGGATCGAGTAATGATCAAATGTAATGCACAGTAGATCGGCGGCTTTCATAATATTGTTTTTGGTTTTTATGTTAACTGAACAGATTGAGGATCGGGCCTCTTGAAAGCACCCTTTGGCAAGTGTTGTATTCTTTGAGAGAGGGCCATGTCATGAGCGGACGTGGCTCCACATTGTGGAGACATGTCCCCTCATGACATGTCTCTCCACATATATATTTATACATGCCGATATCATAAAGAGAAGACATAATAATAAAAAAATGCTCTCTCTCCCTTTGATCGGCAATCTCAGACTTGAAGAAAAGAAGTACATCAGCGTCTCATCAGTACATTATAATCTGCATATTGTAAGAATTGCATCAGTCTGAAATAAATTTAATTTACTTCAACACAATAAACCAATATTTTATGTCAATATACAGCAAAATATTTTAAATCTTGTCAATTTTTAGTGTTCAAAATCTCCTCTTAATGCACACATGTATGGTAGATGCTATTGAACTCTCACAATTGAGTTTTCTTTGAACAAAGCACCACTTCTTGTTCTAATTATGCAATTGAAAATCATCAATAGCTGATGGTTTATTCATCTTGCAACATAGTGCTCATTATTGGGAGTTAGAACCACTTGGGCTATCTCTCACTAACCCTTACTCCTTTGTGTGTGTGTGTTTTCTAGAGTAGAATATAGTTTAGTTTTCCGCGAGTGGTTCATGTATGCATTATAATTATTTGGCGTTAATGTTTCTATGCATTGTAACCAAGAAACAACCCTTCAAATTGAGTTTCAATTCGACCATCCCAAATATTTGTAGAGAATTATCACTAGGCCCCTTGTTAAATAGCATTTCGACTGCAAAACTAAGAACTAGCACCAAGTGACCTTGGCAAGATTTTCAATCTCCTTTCAAGCAAGGAATCATCCCTTTGATTCCTAATTGTTGAGATTGTGCCATTTTGAGATCCAATAGTTAGATCCCATCCTTAATCCACATTTCACCACACCTGTTTGATTCCATTCTTCATCATATTAGGTCCTCCTTTTCAACCAAGAATAGCCATTACTTTTAAGATTCCACCAATTAGAAAATAGGACTATTGACAAGTACAAGGCATGTCTTGTGGCTATGGGGTTTTCTAAAGTTAAAGGCGTTGATTATTCCAAGGCATTTTCTCTTTTTGCTAAGACGGATTATATTCATCTCATACTTGCTCTCGTTGCATCACAAGAATAGCCAATTTTTCACATGGATGTGAAGAGTTATTTTTGCACAATGATCTTCATCATGAGATTTGCATGGAATATCCTCTAGAATTTGTGCAAGACTCTTCACTCATTAACAAGCTTTTTCATTCATTAGATGGTCTCAAACAAAAACCTTGGGCTTGGTATGAGAAAATGAATAGCTTCTTGCTTGCTTCTAGTTTCACATGCTACCATTCCAATCCCCACCAATTTACACTCAAAGACATGGGAAGGGCCTTTTAATTTTTGTTGTATGTGGATGACTTCATTCTCATAGGTGGTTTTCCTCCATGATCTAGGGTGCCTAACTAGCATTGATGGAGAATACAATATGATAGATCTTGAACTTCTACATTTCTTCCTTGGTCTTTAGGTTCTTCAAATTTTCAAAGAGATCTTCATGTTTTAGTAGAAGTATGCTCTTGATTTTCTTTAGAGATTTAATAGGGTTGATTGCAAGCCTCCCCCCCATGCCATTTTAGTCAAGCATTGTACTATCTATTAGTTGCACTAGACCCATAGTTGATGTTACATTGTATCGACAACTGGTTGGCAATCTTTTTTGCTTGACATAGTCGTCCTGATATTTCCTTTGTGGTTAGAATTGTCTCCCATTTCTCTCAAAAGCCAAATGAGAGTCATTGGAAGGTAGCCAAATTTATCTTGAGGTATACTCAAGGCACATCACATATTGGCATTCACTGTACATGAGGAGCTTCTCAAATTGTGGGCTTCATTGACTTAGATTGGACTAGTGATGTTGATGATCAAAAATCTATTTGTTCATCATTTACCTTTATTATGGTCTAATTGCATAGTCTTCCAAGAAGCCAATAACTATTGCATTATCAGTGATAGAGGATAAGTATTAAGGTGCAGTTTTGGCTAGCCAAGAGGTTCTTCGACTTCGATAGTTGATGACCAAGTTCAAATTTCCTCTTAATCATCCTGCTACTCTTCTGTGCGATAATCAAAATGTCATTCACATTTCATGCAACATAGTGGAGCATCAACAAAGTACATTGAGATCCACAAGAACTTCATTCAATAATTCATCCAACATGGTGTTCTACCAAGGAGAAAATCGTAGACGTTTTCACTAAATCTTTGACAAGACCTCATTATTTTCAATTGCGGTTGATGCTTTGGAGTGAAGGAAGTTATCGGTGGGGGCTCATCTTGAAAACTCTTAACTTCACTTGTACATATTTTCTTTTCATGTTTTGTCTCTTTTGGGGAGGAATTTTTTCCTACAAGTTTTCTCTTTTGTTTGCTTGCGAGAGATTCTTTATTATATAGATAATTCATCAAGCTCAAGACCCATCTTTGAGTCTTTGTATTTTCCTCCTTAATTTGCAATTAGGGAGGGGTCTTGGTGTGAACAAGATTATTCTCTAACCAATTTCCCTTTCAGGTTCTTTTCACACCTAGTTAGTTAAGTTTATCTAAGGCATTTACTTTTTGTGTCTCAACTCATATGATTATGACACTTGTCATGATCTTATGTTGTCTTATGTCCCTTGCCTATTTATACTCACTTGTACATTACGGTATCTTGTACATTGTACCATTATTGGCAATATAGCAGTTTTCATTGTTTCTCTTGTGCAGAAGGTTCTTTGTGTTGCAAAAGATTCTTGCTCCTAAAAGTCCTTTTAGTGACTTACATTTATAATCCATCTCCATCAGCTAATGTCAATGATGATGATGATGATGATGATGATGATTTTTGTAAAGACCCATATGACATCGATTGCTAATTTTATTACTTTAAAATTGATCAATGAATAACTATCATGACATTCAAATTTAACAAATTGACATTAACAAAGTATTTTTTATTTTTATGGTGGTTTTGTTTAATTATATGGATGTTGTGTATTTGAATCTTAATTTACATTGTTTGGCTACAATTATGTATATGTTTATGATATTTATACATTTTTATACAGACATACTCAAAACAAACCCAACACCAAAAATAAAATTGCCATATCAGCATACCCAAACCTGAACCAGTAACTTGAGTTATTCCTCTCATCTATCCTTGTTGTGTGATAATTTTCCTTTGATATCTATTATGCCCTAACTTTCAACTCTTTTGTCTTGATCTTTTAACTTTTTTTTGTATTGGAGGATTTCCCTCCGAATTGCATAACCTTACTGACCCATATTGTTTTCTCTCCAATGTTCCTAGCGAGTTATATGTTTAAATGAGCAAGAAATATCCTAGGTGGAGATTTTTCGACCTTTTAGAAATTTGGATATTTCAATCACTTTTGGTTTGCTTTACTTTTGTTTTGTATAGCAGGGGTATTCATTAACGCCTCAATAAGCATGAAGGATGCTCTTTCTTGCTAGATACATCTAGTGCAATTGGAAGAAGGCATATGCTATAGCAGGAGCACATCTCCCCAATCTCCAAAAACATGTACACTGCACTACTGTGTGTATTTCTAGATTTCAAAGCTTAATATAATTCTCCTTCCTATGCCAAAAAAGAAGAAAAGAGAAAACATCATATACATCTGGACTTTGAGGTACAAGCATTGCAATAAATATATAACCAAATAAATCAATAGGACCCAGATAGTAAAAAAAATATTCAGTTATTGAAGACAGCTAGGGTAAAAAGGCCTTGGTTAGGAAAACTAAAGAAATAAAATGTACAAAAGAGAGGAGAGTAGAGAAAAAGGAAATGACGTATGTTTAAATACGGAATAAATAGCATAGTTATGAAAATTAAATAAGAGATCATCATTGTTGGTAGAAAAGAAACAGTCATGAGTATTTATTATCTAATGAAGAGGTATGATGGCATTAGAATGATATGTCAACCTATGTTAACATTTTTTATTCATCAAATTATTGTATATTTGTTGCACATGTAAATATGTTATACTTCCTGTATGATTTTGCTCCGTGCAACCTACCAGTATTGGAGCCCCTAGGCTTGAAACCTCACATTAGCTTTCGGCATATCCTTCTCATAATGGCTTTACTTCTCTGCACTCTACAAGAAAATAAATGATAAAAGGGAAACAAAAAAAGGCTTCCCAGAGCCAAAATCACAGTTCAAGTAATACCTACTACAAAAATATCACCATATATCTGAATCATTTTTTAGTAGGCAAAGCAGCAACTAATTTTCTTTCAGAAGTAACAACGTTAATACATTACCATGCATGCACAATGTACCCTGTGGTCATTTGGATTCTCTCTGCACCCAGGGTACATTGTTCATCAATATCACTTAATCAATGGTTTAGTCTTGGATTACTGTACTTGTAGTGTAAGAGGTTATTTTGGTGTTTGGATGCTCATTATATGTTTGTGACTTCCTATTACCCTATCGCTAGATTTTAAATTTTCAGCTGGTTATAAAATGTTTATCGTTTGTTTTATTATAGGAAATTCTGAAGCTCAATGCATTACAAGATTCAAAGGATACCAGACTTTTAAGTTCATTGCCATAAAGAATAGGAAATAAAGAGGCTGACATAAACAATTAAAACAAAAGTTGCATCTCAATGGATGTTAAAAATCTTATTAAAGAGTGGTTATTTACTGTCTTTCCACTGCAAATGGGACTCTGAAATGCCATATTTGCAACCAATACAATATAAATGAAATATTATTTTATATAATCTGAATTTAATAACAAATTATACCTTAAGTTCTGTTGTTGTCAAATAAGGCCTCTTATCTGAGTCTCGAGAAAACCGCACCATTCCCTCTTTTTCTCCATGCCTAATCCACTCATTTCGAACATCGGGATGTCTCCACATCTCTACCATGTCTTCTGGTGACACTTTATCATCCCAATAAGTCCACTCACTAGCAACTGCAAAGTTGCAAACCATTGTTCAGGAAAAATAGTCAGAATAATTAATGCCCTTGAAAGAAAACCCGAACAAAATGCAAGAAACGGAGCTTCTAACGAAAAGGAAAGCCTCTTGAAGTCTAGTTTCAGTCTCAAAATCTATAGAAATATCAACCAACAACAACCATTGGAATAAAAGAAGCAGACCCACGAAACAAGATAAATTCTGTAGAATACCTAGAGCCTAGTATTCTGCAAACAGTGAGGCACAAATACATTTTACCTGAAACAAATGAGGCACGTGCCAAAGAACCAGATGCATCAGCTGCGGAATTCATCTCCAAAATTTGCATATCACTGTCAAAATGATGAGATAATCATAAAACAAAGTATCAAAGATAATTATAGTATTTAAGATGCAATTAAAACAAAATATTGAATACTTAAGTATAAATAGTCTTTACGAAGCTAGAACCTTCAAAACAAAAAAAAAACTATTAAATACTAAGATATAGTACAATAATATGTAGAAAGAACCAAGATTTAACTCCCTTATTTGTTATATCCTTTATTTCCTTTCCTTCTAATCTCATTATTAATTGTTTTATAACTGCAAAGCATACTACACTCTTTGATATAATTGTGTATAATAAGGTGCCAAAGCACCAAAGTGTCCCCGAAGTCCTAAGACTTATTTATTCTATATAGAGTAGATCAACTTTGTTCCAGCATCTGGGCCTTCCGTTCATCTGCAGCTCAAGTCATGGAAGCAGATGCACAATACTCGACTTTTCTTTTGCCTGAATTCCCCACAGGATTTGCCCAGCACAGCCCCTTAGCCTTGGATATAATCATAAGATATAAGCATTTTAAGATCTTGCATTGCCCCCTTCCTGGTAATAGATAATGATACTCTTGGTCTCCTGACTAGAGTCTTGTTTTAGACATGCGACTTGATTGAACTCCTCCTCTAGTCTCCCACTTTCGTTTTAATCTAGTTTATAGTTTATGTTTGGTAGATCTTCTGGAAAGAAAATGGAAGCCATTATTTACTTCTCTTGGCTGGGCGCTTGAAAGCATAGTGAGAGCTTTTTTACATGGGACACCATACTTGAAGATTGGTTAAAGTGGATGCCAAAGTAGAGAGTGCTTCTTTAAGCAATTTGATGAGAAGTTGAAAGTGGCGTGTGAAGAGAGTTTGCTCTGAAGTTGGCCGCTAAGTTCATTCTCTGAGAAGGGCAAACAGATATAAATTGAATATTAGAAGCGTTTTACAAGTTATGGAGGAAAGAGTGCAGTTGATAAAGTAGACTCAACTCAGAAGTGAAGAGAAGGGCAGCCTGCATAGCTGCCAATATTCTCTCTGCTAACTCATGGCCCTCTTCCTGCTGTTCGAGTTGCATGTTTGTGTGTTAGTTTGCTGACCATGGGGTTTCAGAACTCCATTCCCGGATGTATAGGGCACATATAGAGCCAGCCAAGAGGTAACATTTACTTTGCTGATGTTGTTGGGGAAGCTGGGTGCTGCTATATATCTGTTTAAACTTTAAAGTGAATATTTGCATATCTGTTTAAAGTGAATATTTGCATATCATATCTCCTCCTTTAGGAACAAGTCCTGGCAGTACACTTGAACATGAGCAGATCTGGAAGGGGTTTCTGAAGTTTATTGTTGCTGCTGTGTAATGTTTAAAGAGCTGCAACTTCATTTGTAGATTGTATGCGTTTTTTCCTGAGCATTATTATTTATCATAACAGTCCAGTATTTGCAACAAATATCAACCCCTTATATTTCTGTTCTTATCTGCAGATTAATATTGAGGGAATATTATTATTTTCAGTTTGTGCCAATGGTTATCTTCATTATTCAGTTTATATGCATTTCTCTGTGATTTTGAGCAATATTCGCATCACAAAAATATCACCATTCACTTGCAAATCTGAAACCATTCACAAAATCACCATCATGCAAACTGTATAACACAATTAAATAGTGGAAAAAGTGAGAAAAATTGAGCATAAACCAGTAGGAGATGTTTCAAGGAGCAAGAGCCATTGAGCACCATGGTCATCAATATTCATTTAAGTGTATGGAAGCAAAAACAAACAAAATGAGCCCAAACGTCAAAGCACCGATCTTAGATGATGAATGGTGGGCTCATGTGCAATATATTTTGAGTTTCATTGAGCCCATCACAAGTGTGATTAGGTATATAGATATTAATAGAATATTAAAATAATGTTAATTTTAGTATTAATGCTCAATAGTGTATATTCTATTTTAGTTAGATCGTCTTCGATCTTCTCAACAGTTTCTTATTAGAAACTTGCTATTCTTGTAAATATTCTTGTATTATTTATGAGCGTCTTGCTCATTCTGTTAATGAATCAATTCTTTGAAATCCATATGCTTCTGCATTTGTTTTATGGTATCAGAGCTATAGGAGAAATTTTTTCGAAATTTTTTAATTCTAATTTCCAATTAGTGGAAATTTTCGAAATTATTTCTAGTTTTTAAAAAATCCATCTCAGGTTTTTTTTTCAGTTTTCCTAGCTCCTATGACTACATCGCGGGTTTGTACAGTCGCGGTTTTTTGCGACCTGTGTTCGGCGGCGTTCGTGGTTGGTGCGCGACCTGCAGAGTCGTCGCGACCTATGTTCGGCGGTGTTCGTGGTAGTGCGCGACCTGCAGAGTCGTCGTGACCGTTGCTCCGTCTGTTCGCGACCTGCAACCCTCGGCGACGCGTCGCGACCTGCAACCCTCGGCGTCGCGACCTGCAACCTCGACGACGCAACCTACAACCTCGGCGACGCGATACGACCTGCAAACGCGTCGCGATCTGCACCTTCGGCGACGCAATTTTTTTTTCTGAAGCAAATCATGGCTTCCACGACCCTCTGAAATTTTCGATTAAGGTGTTTACCTTCTAGTTTCCATCGAAAATAAATTATTCTTGCAAATTCTTGGTGGGTTTTTTGAACCCTAATCTGGGTAGTTGTCCGTTTTTTCTGGGTGCCTCGATTTTCGTGCCTCAATTTTCGAGCCCGCGGATCCAGATTCTGACAGCAGATTCCTTCTAGGTTTTTCGCACGAATTTCTGGGTTGTTTTTGGATTTTTCTGGGTCAGCTGGAAATTTTTTTGGGAAACGTGCAAATGGCTTCTCTAACCAACTTGATGTTAGAAGGCAGTCAATGCTTTAATGGCAACAATTACAACATCTGGAAACAGTGTATGTTGACCATTTTTGAATATAGGCATCTTGACCAGCTTGTTTTGGGAAAAGAGCTCAGTCCTGGTACACCTGGTGCAGATCAAGATAAGTTTGATGAACGCAATCGGGAGGCAGTTATGCTTCTCAAACTCTCAGTGACTGATGATCAGTTACCACAGATTCCTTCCGGCAAGACAACTTCCGACATCTGGAAGCATCTGAAGGAATTGCATGAGACATCCGACAAGAGCCGAGCATTCTTTCTAAAGAATCCGTTGTTCTCCATTATGATGGACGAACGTATGTCCTTACAGGAACACCTCACGAGGATTAAGGACATTCGAGATCAGCTCAAAGCTATTGGTTGGACTATGGAGGAAGAAGACATGGTAGTAATCACTCTGAAAAGTCTTCCGAAATCGTATGAACACTTCATTGAGACCCTCAATATTACTTCCACTAATGTTGATCTGAAGTTTTCAGAATTGTGCACCAAACTTCTACAGCAAGATCGTTGGAAACAACAGTTTGGTAGTGGTACTACATCAGCCTCCTCGGAAAATGCTTTCACAGCCCAATCCTTTCACAAGGATAAAGGCAAATTTCAGTCCTCTCAGTCTTCTCAGCAGAAAGGCTCTTCGCAGACACAGGATGGAGCTAAGAAGAAGAATGTGCAGTGCAATTACTGTCACAAGTACGGCCATATGAAGAAAGATTGCCGTCAGAGGCTTGCTTCTGAACAAAAGAAGCAGGGAGGGTCACACCAGAAGGCGCATGTTGCTGAACATTCCGAGCAGAAGGAGTCTGCCTTTTATGCCTTTATGGCTAAGAGGTCTTCAGATCATGCCAGGTCTTCTGCTTGGTACATCGACTCTGGTGCATCACGTCACTTTTCTCATCGACGTGACTGGTTTACAAACTTCTCACCTTTCAGTGATTCCGTTGTATTTGGCGGAGGTGAGGAGTATACAGTTGTTGGCAGAGGCACTGTTCAGATACAGTCTGGTGGCAGGACTCTCCTTTTTCTGAATGTGTACTATGTTCCTGGTATGGAACTCAATCTGCTCTCTGTCAGTCAGATTATGAGGAATTCTCCTCAGCTAGATGTGGTGTTCAGTGCTCACAGTGTTCCATCATTGATCGGGAGACTCGTCTTACTGTTGTTGTTGGTCTAGAGGATCATGGCCTATATAGGCTTCTTGACACTGGTGATTCTCCTGAAGTGGCTCTAGCAACTCGTGTTTCTCCTCTCAGCACTTTGTGGCATCAAAGATATGGACATCTCAACATTCAGTATCTCTCTCAGCTATCTCGGGAGGGACTTGTTTCAGGGTTACCTGATATTCAGACTCAGCATCTTGGAGTATGTGGCGCCTGTCAAGCTGGCAAACAGCATCGGACTTCATTCACACATGGAAAGTCTTGGCGCGCATCTAAGGTACTTCAATTACTTCATGCTGATATTTGTGGTCCTATGAATACATCTTCTGTTACTGGTTGCAAATACTTTTTGCTTATTGTAGATGATTTTAGTAGAAAGATGTGGGTGTACTTTCTTAAACATAAATCAGATGTATTTAGTATCTTTCAGAAGTTTAAGTCCTTTGTTGAAAAAGAGTCTGGACATAGCATCATTACTCTTAGGACAGATAATGGGGGGGAATTTTGTTCTTTTGCATTCTCCACCTTCTGTGATACCCATGGCATCACACGCCAATTGACTACACCCTACACTCCTCCGCAAAACAGTGTTGTCGAGCGTCGCAATCGTACGGTTGTTGAGATGGCTCGCTCTATGTTACAACACAGGAGTGTTCCGAATAAGTATTGGGCTGAAGCAGTGTTTACTGCTGTCTACCTACTTAACCGTTCTCCTACTCAGGCTGTTAAGGGGAAGACTCCAGAAGAGGTTTGGTCTAGTCAGAAGCCTAAGATTAGCCACCTGAAGGTTTTTGGCTCTGTTGCCTATGTTTGGATTCCAGATGCTAAGCGCTCCAAGTTGGATTCCAAAAGTCAAAAACTCATGATGACAGGATACAGTGATCACCATAAGGCCTACAGACTAATAGATATAGACACTGAACGTCTTATCTTCAGTCGTGATGTTGTATTTGATGAAGACAGAGGATTCTTTTAGTCCCCTTCTTCTAAGCAGAGTTCTAAGGATCAGCCTCACAGTGTTCTTATTCCATTAGGTTTGTCTGATGGGAGGGATGATGCGGAATCTATTTTCGATGATGCACTACCTGAGTTCCCTCCGGAGAATAATCCTCCTCTTGCTGCTCCTGTTTCTGATCCTGAGCCTCTTCCAGCTCCTCCAGATGTTAGCACTTCTACTCTACGGCCTAAGTGGTGGGCCAAGACCATTGGTGATCTCAGGGATACTGAGCTCATTGAGGGTAGAACCTCTCGTAATAAGAGCAAACAGCAACATACAATCAATTTTGCTCGCATGGCTAACATACACAGTGTTTTTGAGCCTCAGACATACTCAGAGGCTAAAGGTATACCTGAGTGGGAACAGGCTATGGAAGCTGAGTTCCAGAGTCTTCAGAAGAATCACACTTGGGCCCTTTCTAATCTTCCTTCAGGGAAGAAGCCCATTAGCTGCAAATGGGTGTACAAAGTAAAATACAAAGCTGATGGAACCCTAGACAAGTATAAGGCTCGTCTTGTTGCTCGTGGGTTCTCACAGAAAGAAGGCATTGACTATGAGGAGACTTTTGCTCCTACAGCCAAAATGAGTACCATACGGCTCGTTCTTGCCTTGGCAGCCCAGTTCAGTTGGAAAGTCCATCAGATGGACGTCAAGAGTGCTTTTTTGAATGGTGACTTACAGGAAGAAGTCTACATGACGCAACCCCCAGGATTCAAGGTTGCTTGTCAAGAACAGAAGGTCTGTAGACTAGTCAAAGCACTCTATGGTCTGAAACAAGCTCCTCGGGCTTGGTACATGAAAATTGATAAGTACCTGACAGATCATGGTTTTCAGCGGAGTCCATCTGATGCAAACCTGTATATCAAGCATACTAGTAATGATATTCTGTTTGTGGTTGTCTATGTGGATGACTTAATCATTACTAGCAGTTCAGCACATTTGATCACTGGGATCAAACAGGATTTGTGTCGCACCTTTGATATGACAGATTTGGGACTTCTACATTACTGCTTAGGAGTTGAAGTCTGGCAGACTGAGAACAGTATCTTTCTCTCTCAGTCCAAGTATGCCAGAAGTCTTGTGGACAGGTTCAGAATGCAGGATTGCAAACCTGCCTCTACTCCTATGGAATCCGGGCTCAAACTTTCAGCTCAGTCATCTTCACCAGTTGTGGATGAATCTCTGTTCAGGCAACTAGTGGGCAGCCTCATCTATCTTACTGCCACTAGACCTGACATCAGTTTTGCAGTGAGCTACATTTCACGCTTCATGATAGCTCCCAAGGCTGATCATTGGATAGCAGCGAAGCGTGTGCTGCATTATGTGAATGGCACTCCTGATTATGGACTTCTGTACACTCGGAGTTCTGATCCTATACTCAGTGGCTACACAGATTCTGACTGGGCAGGTTCGGTTGATGACCGTAAGTCTACAGCAGGGTATGTGTTTAGTTTGGGATCTGGTGCTGTCACATGGACTAGTAAGAAGCACCAGGCAGTGGCTCTCTCCACGATAGAAGCAGAGTATCGGGGAGCAGTTAAGGCATCTTGTGAGGCGGTTTGGCTTCGATGAATGCTTGCGGATATGCATGTCTCCAAGGCAGGTCCTACTCCCTTGTTCTATGATAATCAGAGAGTGCTCAAACTCGCCAAGAATCCAGTCTTCCATGAAAGAACCAAGCATGTGGAAACTCATTGTCACTATATTCAACAGCTGGTTGAAGACGGATCCATCCAGTTGCCGTATGTTCCTACCTCGGAGCAGCCAGCAGACATCTTCACCAAGCCCCTTGGTCCTGATAAATTTGTAAAATTCAGGGGGTCTATAGGTGTAGTTAATAGATTGAGCATTAAGGGAGGGTAATAGAATATTAAAATAATGTTAATTTTAGTATTAATGCTCAATAGTGTATATTCTATTTTAGTTAGATCGTCTTTGATCTTCTCAGCAGTTTCTTATTAGAAACTTGCTATTCTTGTAAATATTCTTGTATTATTTATGAGCGTCATGCTCATTCTATTAATGAATCAAGTCTTTGAAATCCATATGCTTCTGAATTTGTTTTAGATATAGATCGACCATATTTGGGTGAGATAATTTGATGGCATGGAGTAATGGACTACATGTTTAAAAAAATAAGGACCATGATAAAATCCAAAGAGTATGACCCAACAGAAGCATTTTTCAAAAAAGTGCAAAGGATCATTGTTGACAGTTGGAACAAGATGACCGTGCCTTTGCATCTCCTAGAATTTGCTTTGTCTCCAACTCCAAGGTGCTATAGCAAAAAGACAATTTCCTTTCCAAAGAGGGTGTAACCATATGGAAATGAAGAAGTTGCTACTAGGTACAAGACTGCGTTTAGAAGAATATTCCCAAATAGAGATATAGAAAATGTTGTCTTGTCTGAGTTTGGCCACTTCATATCATCAAAAAATCATGATGTTTGCACTCTTCAAGACAAGTACAAGAAAGATGCTCATGAATAGTGGTACCTACATGGCCAAGCCTCTGTTTACTTGCAATCTTATGCAATAAAGTTCTATCTCAAGTATGTATCATTTCGTTTCTAGATTTTTAGCTTCTTCGTGTTTCTTTTGCTACTACATATAATAATGTATGTTTTTTAACTGTAAATGTTGTATGTAAATTCAACAGGTTGTAAGTTCTTCAATTGAGTAGAATTGGAATGCATACTCCTTTATCCACTCAGTTTAATGCAACCGATTGGGTGTAAAAAAAGATAAGGATTTGGTCTTTGTACACTCTAACTTGCATCTCATGTCACATAGATGATTAAGACAATTATAGTGAGGGGGTGACAAGAAAGTGAGATCTAAAGTCTGTTCACTTAGATGCTATTGTTGCACAAATTGCCCAAATCTCTATCAATGAGGAAGCTTCTACATATGATGTAGGTAGTAGGAGTGGTACAACAGCTGATTGTGATTCAAATGAAACTGAATCAAATGTTGAATACCATGCTCTCAATGAAGAGTCAAGACATTGAAGAGCCATATTAAGATTACTGAATATTGATTGTAATTTTCATTTTGTATTGACATTCAAGTCTTTGACAAATCATGAAGTTATGAATCATTGAATTTCAATTCATGAATATTTTATTTCTTCCAAGTTATGAGGTATTTAGATATTCTGTTGTTTTGTTTATTGGAAATTATGAACATTGAATTTATGAGTATCAACTTTTTTTAATTTTAAATATATATAAATTTGAGATTGTATGGATATATATATATATATAAATTCATACCCCAACCCAAGGGAAAAAATTGTTGTACTAGCATACTTGAACCTCGAACCCATACTTGTCCCCATACCAGGAGCAGCAACTTAGAATATAGAGAAATGCATACACACTATACAAATCTAAAATCTTTAAGAATATGATATGTAAGATTAAGACACCTCATTAATGAATGCCCATCAAAGGAAGAAGAAAAGAAAAACAGTTTCCAAGTTGTATAGTCCAAACAGTTTTAAAAGCAACCTTTTAGATAGGGCTAGAGCCTGCATATCAAAATCACTATCATCTATACAACCACCACAACTCAAGCCCAAAAACTAGATAGAATTACAGTTTTTTACCACTATCTAAGCAAGTCCAACAGCAATTTGTAGATACATATTCATCAAAAAACATATTCTGAATTAACGAGGCATTGTATATTTACATGCATATTCAACATTCACAAGCACTCTAACATTCTTAAAATTAGTTTTCAGTTTTCACAATAAGTAGAGGACAAACATTTCCATTGGAAGACTTTGTTTAACCAGTTGATATCGCTTCCAATATTGCAAGGTTGACTTGTGATTTGCTCTCTTTGGACCACCATTATAGGCACGAACCATGAATTCCTCACTTCTCTTCCTGCCCCATGCATCATTAACAAAGCAATTAATAATTGGCAATATTAATAAGAGTCCAGATAAAGAAGGTGCAAACCATCAACCATAACTTCAGAGCATCCAACAATAAAGTCTATCGTACTATAAAATTTCACTGTGACACCAATAGAGACAAAATGATACCCTTTCTATCATATTCATGGTGAATCATCAAAAATCATTCCATCCAAAAGTCATGCGAGAAATGACATAAGCACACACATGAAGCTTAAAACGATAAATAAAATAACAGTGACAATAAAAAGATAAATGAAATACCTACTTGCCATCATAAGTCGATAGCCATTTCAAATAGGCTGCTCCAAAATAAACACTGACAAAAGGTCTATAAAGCATGGTAGGTGCACCCTCTACTTGGTAGACCGTATATCCCATGTCCCTGGAAATTCATACTTATTTTAAAATTAAACAATACTACAACAGGATATGTAAGAAAAATAATAGCATACACCTGAAGTTTTGAAAAACAGATAAAACTTGATTTTAATTTGTGTGTATATGAGAACAGCACCTTGCCAACCATTCTGCTGTGGATTGTAATGTCTGCATAATTCCAGTACTAGCCTCTCCCAGTTGAGGCTCATAACGATATGCAAAAGGTTGCCTTTCACTTTCAATTTCTGCGATGGCACATATCATCATCTGCATTACAAAAAAGAAAAATGATCATGAATATGAATGAAACAATCATGAAACTCTAAATACATAAATATTAAATACAGAATAAGATTTCTTAAATTCTCAAAAGAAAACATTTACACACACATATTTGAGTAGGAAGCACCAACTTCTTTAATTACATCATATTATCATCTTTTTGTTATTTTCCTTGTCAAATGATAATGACTATTGAGGCTTGGGAAAGAAATTGTGCGTAATAATTTTAAAATTGACATTCCAGGCCACTCTTTGTGTAACATCTCTTTTCCACTCCTAGTCAATTTGACTTGCCATTAGCCTATTCCTTGGGTTCCCGTAGGCTAAATGGAGATGGTTAGGGGACTCAGTTCTGATGAAGAGTTAGAAATTGTGAATTTAGAGACTTTTGGCTAGCTTTCTTTTCTAGCATATTACTATTTATAGTAAGTGCTTTTTGGGCAACTAATTATAGCTTCAATCTCCTCTCAACTTCAATGTGCAACACCTTCAGTTTCAGGGTTTGAGCAATTTTTTCTATTTTTAGCATATAACTGTTTATAGTAAGTGCTGTTTCTGGTAACTCGTCTCATTCACGATTTCCCCTCAGCTACAGAGTCTAGTGTCTTTAATTTCGGGACATGATGTATTTCCTAAAGTAGTGATATTATTATTTCACTTAAATATTTTAATAAATTGACTTTATCACTAAAGTGAAATAAAATATCAAAAAGTGACCCCTTTGGGCCATGCCTAGGCAAGGTAACGATTTTAAGTTGTTATTAAAGTTACCAGCTGGGTGCCAAAGGTGGACATTGGGATTTAGGTTGAGAAAATTAAATATTTAAGAGATATTTGAAAAGCAAAAGATGGATGTGTGATTTGAGGAAGAAATTAAAACAATTTAAAGTAATATTTTATTGTCAAAAGGTGGACATCAACCTAGGAAAGGAAAAGTGAAATATTAAAAGGGCATATATTATTATTTTATTATTTGCTAAGATGCCCTAACCTGTGTTGTCCTAATTTCTTATTAAGACTACATAAAAGAGAATTTTGGCTCTCACTTGGTTATGTTGAATATTGTAAAGATATAGAAATGTTGTTGGAATAAACTTGGAGTTCTTCTAAAGATTGTTGAGGACAAAATCCCATATCAGTTAGCTTGGTTTCGGTAGCGAAAGATCCACCCTAGCTGGTTGTGCACTACAGTTCAAGTTTTCAATAATTTTGGTTTGCAGTTGGCCATTTTAGTTTGTTGAACATGAAGGATTTCAAGGGTTTTTTATATGGTTATTGAGATTTTGGAGTGGTATGATCTTTCTTAGAGTGTTGTTTGAGTTTTGTGATGATTGCATGAATTTTCAGTGTGTTAATCCTTATTTTCAAAGATTTAGAGAATCACATTTTGGCTCATATTTCATCGGATGAATTTTATATGGTTCTGGGTATCATTGCAAACTTTCTACCATAGTAGGGCAATGGAAAATGATATAATAGATTG
Organism: Cryptomeria japonica; assembly: GCF_030272615.1. Lineage (NCBI taxonomy): Eukaryota > Viridiplantae > Streptophyta > Pinopsida > Cupressales > Cupressaceae > Cryptomeria > Cryptomeria japonica. Next base: position 67,441,711 of record NC_081415.1, on the reverse strand, counting down.
GTTTGAAAGGTTCTCTGATTTTATCTTGCAAGTCACCCCGAGTAGGGTCATTCCATTTCACCTTTCAGCATGTGTGTGATTTGAGGTTGTCAAACCTTCCTTTCAAGGCTGCAGAATACTGGCATTGTTGGCGCCTAGGAGTTTGGGAGGTGAGTTTGTGGTGTTTTGGTTATTAAAGGTGCAGAAAACAATTTTAATAATTTATTTGAAGTCAACCCTACACTTCCAGCACTTGGTACTTGACTCAAAACATTTTGTATTATTTCAGTCCTTGGATGAGTTAGTAATCTCTGCATCAGCCCAATTTCCACTGGTAATATCTCTTTGAAGGTTGATATTGAAGGAAGTTCTTCATATTTGTAACCAGAACGATATTTGTAATTAGAAATTTAGAACAATACACAAGGTAACCTAACATATGGTGGGGAAAATAGTTCCACAAATCAGCAAAGTAGCAATGAGAGGCAGCCTATAGCAGCAAGGTCAAGCACAATACCATGGCCTCTTCAACCCACCTTTATACAGAAAGAAGCACTTCAGGTTGCCCATGAGACTCCCCTACCATTGGTGGATGAGTTGAGTAATTCTTATGCACAATATGACACCCTACCAGATGTGGTGCAGGAGCACCTTGATCTCATGGATGCCTAATGAAGGCTTTTTTGTAATGGTTTTTGTTTTGTGATTGTGTCAAGATGTAATAAGGTCCTAAGGACCATTTGGACCATTTGTAATCCATTTGTAGTCATTTCAACTCAATTTATAAGGCCTTTGATGCAATTTGAGCCATATAGACCTATAAGGTCTTGATTGGGTCAACAATGGTCAAACCACTCCAAGTGTGTTCAAAATGAGTGGAAATGATGTAATTGATGTCATATGGGCTATTTTGATATGTCTTAGGGGTAGGTGTGAAGTTTTGAGTCAATTTGTGGAGAAGAGCAATAAAATTGTAAAAGTTGCTAATGTTGCTTGTCAACTTTTACAACATTCTAGGGCAAAATTGAGTTCCAACGGTTACCTATTCAAAAAACAGTTGGGAACCGTTGGAAAAGGTCTGAGTGAGTTTAAATAGCCTCTCCAAAGTCGAGGCATGGTTGATTTGTAACTTCGGGAGAAGATTCCATAAAATTTACCTCTGTTTCCTGCAATTTCCTGCTACTTCGCTGCTCTCGGGCTCTGTGTGTATGGACAGTACACTGTACGGTAAGGAGTCTCAAATGGTTCGATAGAGGGGTAAACTACCTTTCTTTTGGCGGTGGTTTGGTGTAATTCCATTCATCTATGAGCAAGTTATAAAGGTTTGACTGAAAACTGCCTGTAACCCTAAGCAACTAGAGTTTGTACATAAAAAAAGGTAATTTCCCCACCATTCCACTGTGGCAAAACCTCAAACCTCATGGAATGGTAGTACAACAAGTCCTTCTTAAGTTTCAATTGGTCTCAAGGCAGAAGATGGAGTATGGAGTGAGATATGGCAAGTTTTAGGTCTGACATCTCTATGTGGCAGACCGAGATGTGAGGGTTTTTGAAGATTTAATGCAAACTTGTTGAAATTTGTGCTACATAAGCACCTAAAACCCGTGAAATCCTTGGTTTGGTATTGAACCTCATATGTTTGGGCCACTGGTTGTGAAGAGGAGTAACTTTTGAGGGTGGACGCTTTGGAAAATAGGGCTAATTGAGCCCCTAAAACAGTGACAGTCTCAATTTTGTTCATTTTGTTTTGAAGGAACCTAGGGTAGGGTTCACATATGTTGTCATACATCTCAGTAGGTATCTATGAAAGGTTTCTTTTTGGGTTTGTGATCAGTGGTCCTCAAGCTAATGCCAAAAAACCCGCTTGGGAGACCTAGTAGGCCTAGTAGCCTTGTGTGAGGGTAGTAACCTTGTTGGTGACTTCTAACCAATACCAAGTGTTGGGATAGATGTTTGATGTTCTTTGGTGCTCAGAATACCCCTCAGACAGTGAGTTCCTTGTGTGTGTTGATAGATCTTCATATTGACTCTTCTAGCATAGTTGTCATGTCTCCATGATGTATAAGAATTTGGTAATGAATGTCTCTTGCAGGTCTGAGTTGTTTGGTTATGTTGGAATGTGTTTGGTTTGATTACCATCCACCCTTGTGTCCTCTGCATCAAGATGCTCTCAAAACTTATTTGTCTTTCAATGAGTTCATGGATCAAAAAAGGAAGAGGGGTGGTGGAAGAGCTGATAGTAGAGGACCACGGTTCAAAGAGACCTACAACAGGCATTGGGCAAGGTTACACTTGCTCAATTTGATGAGAGTGAGAAGTGCACAGCTAGGGCATGGGTACAGAAGTTGGACAACTACCTAGCTCTTCAACCTATGACTAAGGATGAGGCAATTAAGTTTGCCACTTTACCCTTGGATGGACTTGCACATAAGTGGTGCTACCATGGCCTTATCACCTTGGGTACGGATCTATCACTACATAGAGTTTACTAATAAACTCATTGAGAGATTTGATAAAAAAGATCTTGAGTTGCACTTTAGGGAGTCGGCACAGTTGAAACAACATGGTACAATGGAAGTTTACATAGCATATTTTCAAAGGCTATCAGTTATAGTTTTGAATATTACAGAGATGAGGTTGATAGTCCTTTCTAGTGAAGAACTAATGGGACCCGTTAGAGGATGGGTTAAGACTTTTGATCCACCTAGCTACAAGAGGCTATGAGGAAGGCTAGAAGTATGGAGCTCGCTGTCCCAAAAAGCGAGTTCTCATCAAAAACCCTCTAGGATGAAAAGAGTAAAAGCATGATAACAAGGAAAAAAATTCAGCCCAAAGAGCCCTCCTCAAAATGGGTGGAAGATGAACTCAAAAAATACCTAAGGAAGAAAAATCATTGTTACACATGCAAGGAACCATTGGGCCCTAGGTCAAAAGTGTGTGGAAAAGGGAATAAAATGTCAATTGAAGGCATATTCAGCTAATAAATCAGAATCAGAAACTTCAAACCATAAAACTGAAATAGGGTATAGTGAGGAAGAAAAGTTGGCAAGAGGGTTTGGAGAAGAGAAGGGGAGAAGTGTACTTGCTAGACTCTCTAGTCTTACAAAGAATGATACATTCAAAGTTAGAAGCACATTGGAAGGGCAGCCCATTGTAGCACAAACTGATACCAGTGCCACAAATGATTTCATCAATGAGAACATAGTACCACAGAGCGGGCTAAAAACTATGAGGTTTGGTGGCTTCAGAGTTATGGCAGCGAATGGTCGCACTATGTCTTGCATGAGGATGATTCCTCAATTGAGGTTCCTTTTGAATCACTACGAAGTCAATGATGACTTTTACATGGTGAACACTGGAGGCATAGAGGTTGTTCTTGGTATACATAGGCTTTGATCTCTTGGTGAGATCACCTTGAACCTCAATGCTATGGAGCTGAAATTTCAGAGTCGACATAAGAAGATGGTGTTGAGAGGAATGACACGGGAAGGAACCCATAATGTTTCATGCCAAATGATGTAGGGAGTATCCGATCATGTGCCTATCACCAAGTCCCAACAAGGAAGTAATGATGAATTTCAGATTTTGGATAATCCTTTCTTGATATGGATGTGGATTTTGCATTCCATAATCCTCTTTTTAAGTTGCATGATGATGGTTTAGAGGAAAAATAGGTTCTTGATGAATGCTTGCTTCCTATGATGGGCCAATACGAATGTGATCAATATGGCATGATGAATGCTTTTATGAATTCACCGCAAGTAGAGGAACACTATGGTACCTTGGAGATTAATAGACTTTAGTGTGGTGAAGTTTTGTTTGGGGTGAATATCTGTGCCCAAGATCGTTTGCATGAGCTGTTTGAAATCAAAGATGATGGGAGAGACATATCATGGGAGGTTTTGGATCCAAGAAGTGAAAGAAATGTTATCAGTTTTTTCAGTCACTTTATGAGTCCATTTGTATTCAAACAAGTGGATTAGAGAGATGTGTTGAACAAAATTTCAATCACTTGTGTTAGTGACTCATGGGAGTGAATTTGCAGCCAAGGGAATGAACAAAAAACTTGTTTTGGACAAGGATTTTCAGATTTGTAGCAATTGTTCTTCTTTGGGAGTGTTAAATTATGGAAATTCATACTTGAATAGCTGCAGCTTTGAGCTTTTTCGGACCATTCAGCCTCCTAACAGGGTTAGTTTGGAGTTTCACGTGAAGGGAATAAGTGTTGCAATTGATCAAGTTCAATGTTGGATGGGTATTTGGGCACCCATCGGTGGTTACTTCTTGTTTTCAGCTTGCACTTACGGAGGGAAAAGCAGTTTAGTTTACATAGATAGCCATTATGTCTAAGTGCAAAGCATTGAGAATGAGCGAGTTAACATCCACTTTCTCAAGTTTGTTTCTATGGAGCTGTTAACACAGACCAGTTGCCACTACACCAAAAGTTCAAACTGTTAGTGAGAGCGCCATTGGAGAGGTTAGGGTCTCGAGGAGGGTTGAGGGTCTCACATGACAATAGTTTAGCCCCCCAAGCCGAGAGGTCCATATTGGACATAGTCAACCACGAAGCGAGTAAGTTGTCATTGGTGGGAGTCGAAACCTCCCCAGTAGAGTCGCCAGTTTTGTTAACAAAGACCAGCTGCCACTACACCAAAAGTTCGAATTATTAGTGAGAGCACCACCGGAGACATTAGGGTGTCAAGGAGGGTTGAGGATCCCACAGGACAACAAGAGCCTCAAATTTGCAATTATGAACAGCAATTTGCTAAGGTTGGTGGAGCTTTTATAGTTTATGAGTGTTCTTGCAAGAGAATTTAAGGAGATCATTTATGCAAGAGCCCAGCAATATAGTCTTTTGAGCAGTGGGGCTACAAATCTTTTTTTGCCACTACAATTGATAAATTAAATACAGGAAATAATGATATACGTGACAATGCACACCAGACACAGCAATAAAATATATCTTTATTCGCACATGCAATTATTACAGAGAAGAAGACTAGAAATGGTCGGCCAAGGATTACAATTGACCCGACTATACCGTACTCCCTTCCTTGGTGGTACACAACATATTTAAAGAACCCGATGGTTGCCGAGAGGTACACAACCATCAACCAACTAACACATAACTACCCAAGAGTGACAACCCACTTAATACAATTAATTAATACATTGGCAAATAACAAATATTATCAAATATAACCATAAGCATTTTATGCCGACTACATTATCCCACCCAAAATAAAAAGTCGTCTTCCAGACGACAAGCAAACATCAAGTAATATTCAAGAAGACTAATGAAAAACAATGACTTGGACTAGACAACCCCAACTTGTAGTGTACGTGCCAAATCAAATGGGGGTTTGGGGGCAATGCCCCAACGGGATCTGGGAGCAGCGCTCCTTGCGAGGTCGACGAGCTGCGCCCCTCGTGGGGTCCCTGTGTAGCGCTTGTTGATGAAGCTAGAAAATAGAAATTTTGCTCCTACCACATGTGTTTGACCACATACGACTCCCTAAACTTCAAGTATGGCCTCATATGCATCGCGTACGGTGTACGACCTAGACACCTATGTGCCTATACGATTCAATGGCTAACCCATTTGACCTAGGCTTGTCCTTACGTACGGTCAAATCTAGATGCACTCTTTGTAGGGTTTGATGCTCCTCACGTATGGTTCTGTATAGCTTGATCCTTTGGACATACGGACCACCTTTCACCTGTTCTCGTGTCTGTACAGTTATGTTCATGTATGGGTTGATGTTGCTCACGTACGAGCTTGACTATTTTTCTATGTACGGTTAAGTGATTTTGTACGGTCTTGTATTGTACGGCATTTGGGATTGACCTCGTACTATAACTTGTTTTTCCTATTCCCCACATCCTTTCTATACAGCCTTTTGCAAACTACTACGTACGGTTTTTGCTTCTTGTACGGACTTTTTCAAAGGCCATTCCTCATACGGATTTGTTCCTTTCTAAACCCATATAGACTCATGCGGATTTGTTTCCTTCAAATGCCATACGGACCTCTTCAATCGTCATACGAATCCCTCGTATGAATTTGTTTCTTCTTGCCACTGTATGGATTGCTTCGAATGCCATGAAAACTCTTTGTACAGTTCAACCCGTATGAGTTCTCTTCTCGTACAACATATGGATGAAGTGGTTGTTGTGTTCGTACAGTGGATGACATACACCAATGTTGTGCCCGTACCTGTTGTGCCCATACAAATGGCCTGCTCCTTGCACAACCCCTTCTTGCCTTCCATACAGTGTATGGAAATAGCCTCGTGGCCAATCTGGCCAATCTTCCTACTCTCTGTACAGTGTACGGACTTCCAACGTAGCGTTCTTGTCTTTGCTTGATTTTTTCTCTCGATTCCATTTTTTTACAATATACTTGTGTAAGATTTGACTCCATACAAGTATGATTTCCTTTCATGCAAGCTCTCTTGTTCGTACTGCCTTTGTTCCTCCTTCGTGGGCTTTTCCCTTCCACTTTCCATCTCCATACTACAAAATGTATCATCCATAACTTTACATGCTTCCATGGGTTGCTCTTCACCGAGAGTTGTAGCTTCAAGGAAATTACATGTTGCCAAAAATACCTCATAATCTTCCATTTGCTAGTGGAATAGTCCATTCAAGGAACTCGTCTCATCTTCAAAGCAATCTTCCAATTCGAGCACCCCTTCATCATTAGGTTCCATGCCTTTCCTCCCTAACTCTCCACCCTCAGACCCCAAGTTGAAGGATGTTAGTTCTTTACTCACCGCTTGATTCCTTAGGTCGATGACTTACTTGCTCCCATCACTCTCGATCAAGAGTGTGTTCCGCTTCCAATTATGATTCACCTTGGCCGTAATCAACCATCCCCTCCCAATGAATGCATTGATGGCTTCTTCTGCAAGGGGATGACTACGAAGTCCAAGAAAAATTGTTGTGTCCCAATCATTACTTTTTGTGCCATCAATGTTCCCAATGGCTCGATGTCGTACTGGTCGGCACCTACCAAGTGGAAGTTCAGTGGCCAGAGTGTCGACTTCGTCAGACATTTCCAAGTGTCCTATGAGGGCACATTAACTCCTAAGCCCCCATTGACGATGGTGTTTGCCAACTTTTGGCCCATTAGTTCCATCTCAACAACAATCGACTTCCTCCCGATGCTCACCGTTAACAACATTGGATCATTGGCCTCATTCCCTTCGGCTAATGGTTTTCTCGTCAATAACTCCTCTTGTGGCTTACATTGTTTTTGGATGATTGTGTCGTCACTGACTATGTTGGCAATCACCATTCTCAGTTGCGACATAGTCTAAAAAAGGTCTGCCACCTTGATGGGTATGGTTGTTTGTAGCACCTGTCGAACTATGTACTTCTCTAACTCTCGCAATGATGTACCTACAATTCCATTAGAGGTTACTCATTCCTCTACTTCAGCTCTGGCTTCTCAAAGCCATTCCTACTCCGTACAAGCATCCGGGTACATCGCCTTCTTCATTTGTGCTCTCATGATTGCCAGAATTGCCTCGTCTTGTTCCTCTACATCTAGTATATTAATACCCTTTCGCTTCGGGCAATCGATGTCTTTATGATTCCCAAGTCCACACCATTTGCACAATAGTTGTATGTTGTCTTTCTTATTTTGGCAGTCTCTCGCAAAGTGTCCCCATTCATTGCATTGTCGACACTGTACGAGAGGACATCCCCTAGAGTCGTATTGTATTTGGTTTCGCCCTCGTTGATTTACATTGCCGCCAAGCAATACATTTTGTGGTTTCAATGGGCTAGACTTTCCCTATGTGAAGAGTACATGCATACTTCTAGACTTCAAATTATATGGACACTCCTTTATTGAATGACCCATCACTTGGCAAATCTCACAAAACATCTTTTTAGGACAATTACCTTTCGTGTGCCCCTCAATTTTGCACTCAATACACCATAGTTCATTACATTCTTTATTGGTTCCTTTCTCAACCTTCAATTCTTCCATCATTCTTAACATATCTCGTTGAAGGGCCTGTACAGTTTTGGATTCTTCATCACTACTACCTTCGATGCTCTTGTCATTAGTCTTCCTCTTCCCTCGGGAGGATGTTTTGGTTTCACTCAGAATGTCTATCGCCCGATTGTAAACATCGGTGTACAAAGACGGAGGCACTACTTTCATCTTCTTGCGCAGCGAAGGAATCAATCCCTCAGTGAACCACCTCTTCTTCACCAATCGGCTAGCTGGTTCTCCATCTTGTTCAATAGTTCTTTGGGCCTACGATTGTAAGTGTGTACACTCTCATTTTTACCCTGCTTGGTATTATAGATTTCTGGTGCAATCTCGTTGTCATCCCTCAAGAGTTTGAACTTCTCCTCGAACACCTTTTTTAGATTAGTCCATCCCACCTTGTGCTTAGCGTCAAGGTTTGTGCACCAGTCAAAGACAATCCCCCGAAAGGTGTCGGGAGATGCCTTCAGCCAATAGTCCTTGTCATCTTGGCCATTCGCCTCCCATATTGTTAACATGTCTTGCAATGGTGTACGGGATCCTCCAATCCATCCCCTGTAAATTTTGGTCATTTTTGCTTCTCTTGGGTGTTCATCATTATTTTCACTCAGAAGCTACCAAAGTAGTCTTCGGCTCAGTTACTCAACGAGGGTCAACTTCCCGCAAATTGGTTTCTCGCTTGCTTACTCCCTTGTGTATCGAACATGGGGGACTGTTCCAACCGCTACGTTTCGATGCTTTCCCTACACTCTCGGCCATGCACGCGTCCTCTACACATCCAGCTCCAACGTCCCCAACACTCAGGGTACTTCCAGGTGTGCCAGACCTGGGTGGACTGTTCCAACCGCCACATTCCTTGCACTCTCGGCCACGTGCGCATCCTATACACGTCCACCTCCAGCGTCCCAACACTCTGGGTACTTCCAAGCTCTAACTCGTCCTTATGCTCCCTCTGGCCGAGGGTTGGCAAATCACTTAATCGCTTGGTCTTGACCACCCTGTGGCCTCTTCTCACCTTTATTGGGGTTTACAAACATGATTCACTCAAAGCTGACCCGATTTCTTTTAAGGCAATGGCACCAAAATGTTTGCCACTACAACTAATAAATTAAATACAGGAAATGATATACATGACAATGCACACCAAACACGGCAGTAAAATATATATTTATTCACACATGCAATTATTACAGAGAAGAAGATCAAAGATGGTCGGCCAAGGATTACAACTGACCTGACTATACCTTACTCCCTTCCTTGGTGGTACACAACATATTTAAAGAACCCGACAGTTGCCAAGAGGTAATCGTCAACCAACCGACACATAACTACCTGAGAGTGACAACCCACTCAATACAATTAATTAATACATTGGCAGATAGCAAATATTATCAAATATAACCTTAAGCATTTTATGCTGACTACAATCTTCTAGACTTATTTGGGACCCTGGAGTCTAAATTATTTTGGTTCAAGGTCAATCATTTTATTTGTTGGCATTGCTTGAGGACAAGCACTCTTGGGGAGGGAGGATTGTAATGTCCCTTTTTCACCCCTAGTCAGTTTGACTTACCATTAACCTATTCTTCGGGTCCTCATAGACTAAGCGAAGATTATTAGAGGACTCAACTTTGATGGAGAGCTAGAGCTTGTGAATTCAATGAGTTTTGGCTAACTTTCTATTTTTGATATATTACTATTTATAGTAAGTGTTATTGTGGGCAACTGATCATAGCCTGAATTCCCTCTCAACTTCAATGTGCAGCACCTTCAATTTCAAATTTGGGCAGTGTTTGCTACTTTTAGCATATTACTATTTATAGTAAGTGTTATTTCCAGTAATTGGTCTCAATCACAGTTTCCCCTTAGCTATAAAGTTCAATGTCTTCAATTTTGGGACTTGGCATAGTTCCTAAGGTGGAGAAATGATATTTATTATTTCACTAAAATATTTAGCAAAAGTGACTTAATCACTTATGTGAAATAAAATGTCAAAAGGTGACCCCCTTGGGCCACACCTAGGTAGGGGAACAACTTTAAGTTATTAAAATAACCAAATGGGCCCTAGAGGTGGACATTGGAATTTAAGTTGAAAAAAATAAAGATTTAAGTGATATATGAAAAACACAAAGGTGGACGTGGGATTTGAGGAAGAGACAAAAAGAACTTAAAGCAATATTTTATCATCAAAAGGTTGGTGTCAACCTAGGAAAAGAAAAATGAAATATTAAAAGGGCAAATATTATTATTTTATTATTTGTTAAGTTGCCCTAACCTATGTTGCCCTAATTTCTTTTTGAGACTTCATAAAAGAGAGTTTTGGCTCTCATTTGGTTATGCATAATATTGTAAAGATACAAAAATGCTATTGGAATGAGCTTGAAGTTCTTCTGAAAATTGTTGAGGACAAAATCCCTCATCAGCTAGCTTGGTTTCAGTGGTGAAAGACCCACCCCAGCTGGTTGTGTACTACAGTTCAAATTTTCAATGATTTTGGTTTGCAGTTGGCGAATTTGGTTTGTTGATCATGAAGGTTTTCAAGGGTTTTTGATGTGGGTATTGAAATCTTGGTGTGGTATGATCTTTCTTAGAGTGCTGTTTGAGTTTTTCTGAGCGTTATTTCAGTCCTTGGATGAGTTAGAAATCTCTGCATCAGCCCAGTTTTCAGAGGTAATATCTCTTTGAAGGTTGACATTGAAGAAAGTTCTTCATATTTGTTGTACTGAGTCATTAGAGAAGTTTGGGGAAGATTGTATTGTTGAGTCAAGTGGGTCATCTGAAATAATTCATCAATGGCTTAATTACCAGGTCTGCAATTTTAATTGCATTCTGATTTTTAGACTGTATGCTTAGCTCATGTAATGTCCCCACTTTAACAGTTGACCAAGTGTGTGTGCGTTAGCCTTGTTCTACATGGTCCCGAGGGCTAACGAAGGGTTTAAGGGGATCCTGGAGTGTTTTGGCCTAGTCATTTCCAGTTTGGGCCAAAACGAAGTTGATTTACTCAGTTTCAGGCATACTTACTATTTTTAGTAAGTCAGCAGGACATAGTGGAGGCCAGTTTTGGTGTTTGGATTTGATACTCCTCGGTGAGAGCTTTCCGACGAGCTAGTCCAAAAATTTTGGTATCACAAACTAAACATGCCAAATCTCTTTTAGAAGATTTTTGAAAGACTGAATGTAATCCTACATCTACACCTACGAAAGTTGGGATTGAACTCTCAACAAACATTTCTTCTTCACTGATCAATGAAATAGTATATTGACAATTGGTAGGTAATTTGATTTTTTTTACTATAACTAGACAAAATATATGTTTTGTAGTCAGTTGTCTTTCTCAATTCATGTCTAAGCCTGAAAAGGAAAATTGGCAAGCTGCAAAATGAGTCCTTCAATATGTCAAAGGGTTCCTTGACTTCGGCATTCTATATTAGCAATTTGTTGGATTCACGCTAACTGGATATATTGATTCTACTTGGATTGCATCAATTGATACAAGAAAGTCTACAATAGGTTATGTTTTCACTCTTGGTTCAATAGTAATTTCTTGGCAAAGCAAGCTACAAAACACAAATGCTTTATCCTCAACTAGAGCTAACAACGGTCGATACAAGTTTTGAGGCAATGTGGTTATGAAGGATGCTGCTGATATTCATTTGAATCAAACAACAACAACATCAATTTTCTGCAGCAACCAAAGTGTTCTCGAGATGGTAAAGAACCCAATCTATCATGCCAAAACTACGTATATTGAAGTTCATCACCATTACACTGCTAGTTGGTTGATAATGAAGACATTCACCTTTATTATTGTCCTGCAAAGGAGCAAATAATGACTAAACTACTAGGTAAAGATAAATTTGTCAAGTTTAGAAATAAACTTGGAATTCAGTATAGTCATTAGAGACGAGTGGAAAAAGGAGGGAGGAGAGTGGGGGGTGTTAGACTAATATAGTTTTTTCATAGTAATAACATCTACAATGGATATATGTCATTAGATTGTATAGGAATGGTTTTTTTTTTCTTTTTTAATTTGGTTATTCCTGTGCTATCGTTAGCGCATTGTTGTACATAGAAGTTAATTTGTTATGAGGTCGTTTCTCATTTTTAGGAAGTGGTTCATTTTCTTGGGCTTATTTAACAAGATTCTATGAAATATAATATTCAACAAATTATTCAATAAAGTAATACCCTTGGCCAAGGTGATTGCTAATATTAAAGAGTCAATCATTAGTCACCCAACACTAAACACCTCAGCTTTCCCCATATTTGGTTCCCATCCATGACCTCCCCATTAAGGGTAGGGTCCCACCTTTCTAGTTGATGCACAAGGGAGCCCATCAAGCTCTATGGTTGAAGGAAAAGCACTTGTATGATGGTCTTTCATACTCCTCAACACACATCAACATTGAAACTAGTAGTTGGTATCATCATAATGATATACAATCATATTGTGATGTCCCCTTCTCAGTAAGGAGTAATCAGTGGTCCATTGGCCTATTCCGAAGACCCGTAGGCTAATTGGAATGAGGAATTAGGGTTTCCTACAGTGTTCCACGGTCATTGGGGATGGGGAGACGGGGGGACGCGGGGACGGGCTTCGGGGACAGGGGGACAAAGGGAAAAAGTTTCAGGGACGGGTTTTGGGGACGGGGGGACTTGGGCCTGGGAGGGGGAAACGCGTTTCCGTGGAACACTGGTTTCCTATTTTCTAGGAGGATTCTTCGTAGTTTTCAAGGATGTTCTGGTTGGAGTTTGGCAGAAAGAATTGAGGATTCCTTCTGGGTTTTTCGAGAGCTTCACGATGGTCTAACATGCATTCTATTCCGGAGTGATTTCTGAACTTACTATTTTTAGTAAGTTGGTGGCAGCTGACTAGATTTTGAGGTTTTTCTGGGTTTTTCGAGCTCTCTCATAGGGTTCGACGAGCATGTCTTTCGAGGATGTTTTCATGAGTTACTATTTTTAGTAAGTATCAGTTCAGGCAGAGTTATTTGTGGCTGTCTTGAGCAGAGTTTCAATCCAGTCCAAAATTAGTAACTTTTGCACTCCAATTCATATGGTTGATTTGGCAGCAATCAGTGAGCGATTTATAATTGTTTAATTAAATATTATTACTTTATTCTAAAGTTTAATATTTAATTGTTTTTACTGATTATTTTGGAGGAATGACTTAGGAAAGAGAACATTATATTATTTATCCTAAGTCACAAGTTTATTTCCCTAAGTTATGGCATCAAAAATGATTGAGTTTTATGCCTTGTAATGTCAATGTTATAACATGGCGATTTTCCTTGGGAAAATTACGACTAGGAAGATGGGAAAGTGGACGCCATACTTGGTGAGGGACATGAAATGAAATAAAGTGGATTTCAAATGAATTTGGGTGCCATTTGCATTTGAATTTCAGATGGAGAAATCTATAAATACAAGGGATGGGCTCCTCATTTGGGTATCTTGAAGAAATCATATTGTTATGCTACCGGAATGGTGAGTGAACTTGAGCTTCGGAGTTGTGGCTCCCTAGTTTAGCAAGTTTCGTACTTGAGACATAGTACCTAGCTGAGTGTTGGATTATTGGTGAAGTTTTCAATGTGCATTTTCAGATTTCCAGTGTGTGGTGTGGTTTTTAGTGTGTGGTGTGGATTTCAGTGTTGCTGGTTTTTGGTGTGGTTGAACCGAAGATTTGATCGTATCTCCTTGCCTATGCAAACGATCATTTTGGGTATTAGTCCGTTGGAAGCATGTTTGGAGGGCGATCCTTCTCCTACTTTGGCGTCACTTTTGGTGTACTTTCTGATTTTTGGTTGCAAATCAATTTTCTGCTGCTGGTTGTACCATTCCCGGGCTGCCTTGGGTTGCGTGCCAATTGTTGGTGGTATTCGCAGTGCAGGTTTGAGATTCGGGTTGCATCGCCTTTGTCATAGCTTTCATTTGCTTCCGTTTTTGTGTCATTCCGAGTTGTTTTGGGTGAGTTATGAGCATAATAGTGAATTTGGTAGTGGTTGTTTTTTGCGTGTTATGCGAACAGCAGATTGTAATTTCAGTATAGTGATTAGTGGTGTGTTATTTCTTTGTGGGTGGGTTTGAGTTTGTTAATTGTGATAAGTTTGGAGATATTCAGCAATATTGCACAGCATAATCTCTCTTTCCTATGCATTGCATCTCTTATTTGTAAGGCTACATAGTAGTACTAACAGCCATTTCTGGATTGTAAAGCAAATCCCCGATGAAAAGTGGAAGAGGCTGGCTTGCCGCCTACATTTGATCTTTGTAATTCTGTCCTCCGTTGAATAAGCGGACGAGTGATATTTTGTTTGTAATGGTCCTCTCGCTGCACAAGCGGTAGAGTGATATTTTGTTTGTAATGGTCCTACCGCTGCATAAGCGGTTGAGTTGAGCTTTGTTGTAAGTGTTCCGTCCACCCACTGAAATATTGTGGTTGAGTGATTCGTGCTTGATTGTGTTTTGTTTACTTGGCTGGTTTACCACCAAGTTTCCTTGTCTTACCCGCTGGGAAGCGAAAGGGGCTAGCTTGCCGCCCATTATTGTAATAAGCATTTTCAGAAGTTTACATCTAACGATCCCATGCCACCGTATGCTCTCACCCTCCCAGCTTGGGCTCTCGGTGATCAAAAGGTGTAGGGTTCTGTTGTGACCATTTCACACATCGCCCCATCGCAAATGGGGACCCCCTCTTTTTGCTTGTTTTTCGCTCGTTTTTCGCTTTCGTTTTTAGGGTTTTGTTAGTTAGTTAGTCGTCTGGATTCAGGGCCAAGCCTTAGGGTTTTAAATTTTGCCTCTTCAAGCCAGAATCCAGTCGTTTTTTGAGAGCTTTTGAGCTTCCTTTTCTAGAATGCAAATTTTGAATGCAATGAATTCGCCAAAATGGTCTAATTTTCAATTGGAATGTTCATGCAGAGCTTAAATTTGTCTAAGTGTTGACCGTCAATGTGAATTTTTGTCTGATTGAATATTTTGACCAAATTTTGACTTTTTTGAATTTTGATCCTGGGCATTGGAATTGATTTGTTTTCGCCTCGTGAAGTGTTAAAATGTGAAAAATCTTGTTATTTTGGCCTGTAGGAGCAAAATCGCTCCTGTCCCTCAGTGAAGGACGGGAGCTCATTTTCAAATATCTCATCATCCTTGCAGAGTCCAGACAAATTTTACGTTTGAAGTGATGGAGAACGACAAGATCTTTCCATTGAATATAAATTGAAGATTTTCATGAGCACAAAAATGCCTCCAGGAGGAAAATCGCTCCTGTCCCTCAGTGAAGGACCGGAGCTGCAATTCAAATTTCGTCTTGTCCTTGCAAGATTTCCAAAACTTAACGATTTGAGGACGTCCAAGGGAAGATGCTTTGCCAAATGAATATAATTTGAGATGCAAAAACGAAGGAGAATGACCTATATTGACCAAATCGCTCCTGTCCCTCTCCAAGGGACCAGGGCGAGGTACCTTGTAGCTCTCGTCCCTCTCCCAGGGACCAGAGCGATTTCCTTCATTTTGCAAAATCCAGACAAGGGTCAAGGCAAGTTTACGTTCAAAAACAAAGGAGAACATGAGATGAGTGCATTGAATATAAATTGAAGATTTTTGGGACGTCCATAACAGTGTTAAATGCCTAGTTCGCTCCTGTCCCTCAGGAAGGGACCAGAGCGACTTTTGATATAATTGCTTTTCTTGCAAAGTTACAAATGATGTCAGGGCATGGACGAATAGAGCGAAGAAGGACGAGTCCGTTGAATATAAATTTGGAAGGTGACAAAGTGAAATAGTGGCCACAAGGGGAGGATCGCTCCTGTCCCTCTCCAAGGGACCAGGGCGATACAATGGTTGTATTGCTTCTTGTTCATGTTTAAAACGATCCAAGTAAAGACGAAGGGTGGCGAAGACATTTTAAGGCATTTCCATCAAGCGCAAGGTTGCAAAGGTCATCACATGGAAGGAATGTGTACTCTAAGACTCAGATCGCTCCTGTCCCTCAGGGAGGGACCAGAGCGATGTTAGATGTATTGATCATTTTGAGCAAGATTTACGTAAGGACAAGATTTCGCAAGGTCTTAGTAGGTCCACGGAAAGGTAGAAGGGTGATGCATGAAGATTTCAAACGTTAAATAATCACCAAAATTGACTTAGGGACCATATCGCTCCTGTCCCTCTCCAAGGGACCAGGGCGATTTGCCTTGGATCCTTCGTTTTGCTTCAAGTACGTACTAAGTCAAGACGTCCTAAGATTGCATATGGTCCAAGGCATCGTTTGAAGATAATTCGCAAGGGTTTTGAACGTCCAAACATCGCCAAATAATGTAAAGGCCCCACATCGCTCCTGTCCTTTGGACAAGGACCAAGGCGATACTAGTAAAAACACTCACGTTCCTTCAAGACCAAAGCGAAGCAAGGTTAGGAAGTGCGTAGGACATCGTTGGGAGGACATCGCAAAGGAGATCGAAGTTTAAAAGTCGCCAAGATCAAGGAGAAATAATGGATCGCTCCTGTCCCTCTCCAAGGGACAAGGGCGATGGTCCCTTTGATGCGTCCAAGCACATAATGAAGACAAATAGAATAAGCGCAAAAGACACGAGCATAGGTGTTATTCGCCTTACAATGGAAGTTCGAAGGTCAAAGATACAAGATAAACGTGAAGACATGGAGATCGCTCCTGTCCCTCTCCAAGGGACAAGGGCGATGTTAGGCAAAACAAGTGATATTCTTTGAAAATCACGTTAAGACAAGGACGCACAAGGTTTTAAATGGCATCTAGAGGATGATACAAGGAAAGGATCGTACCAAAATGGAGAATTTCAAGCAAAAAACTTAGGATCGCTCCTGTCCCTCTCCAAAGGACCAGGGCGATAATGGTCATAAGATGCATTTGCTCGCACAAGAAAGAAATTTAAGTTCGAAGGACCACCAGATGATCGATTTGGGACGTGGAAATGAAGGAGTTGAACGTTGAAAACGCAAGAATCATGCCAAAGATGGTAGATCGCTCCTGTCCCTCTCCAAGGGACCAGAGCGATGAGGTACGTCCCTTTATTTTCATATTTTTGGCGCCAAATTAAACAATTCAAATTTCCTTAAGTGCTAAATCGATTTAAAAATTGAAAATCCTATTTAAATTGGCATTTAATATGGCGTTATCTCTTATTAATTATTTTTTTGCCTTTATTTAAAATCGAAATTTGCAAATTAAAAAACGCAAGGCATTAATAATTAATTATTTAATTAATAAAAAATCGATTTGAGCGCTCATTTAAGGAGGTCGGCCTTGTTATGTCATTGCAAATCATTTAAAAATCGTTTGAAATTGTTATATTTTATCAAGTCGGCCTAAGGGATAAATCGATTGCAAGCGCTATATAAGGGGGGGTGGAATTATCATTTTCTACATCATTATTTTACCTTCCTTCATGCGAATTGAGAAGAGGCGAATATAGTGCGAGTTTCATTCATCCAAGGATGGCGCGTAAGCAATCAAAAGGTGGTGCGATTTCAAACCAAAGGTGGCGTAGACATTCCAAAGGTGGTGCGAAGCGTGCTTGAAGTGTGGAGTGCGAATTGCATTGATGACCAAAGGTGGCGCTAATATCATCTTGCGTGGAGTGCGAATTGCGTTGAAGACCAAAGTTGGTGCGAATTTGAAGACCACGCCTAAGGCGAATTTGCTAAAGACTTGGAGATTTATTTGTGCGAACTTGAAGATCCATTTGAGACCACGTCTAAGGCAATACTTGAAGATCACGTTCTCTCCAGAGGTGGCGAAGTCAATTTTGAGGAGATCATATTGAAGATTATCTCATACCTCAATTTTGCCTAGGCAAATTTTGTTTTTGCATTCTAGAGTTAGCTCTCTATCGAGGTATGGCGATTTAATTATTATTGTTTTATTCATTCATCGTCATGTTTCAAATTTTGAAATTTTGAATTTTAAATCTCTTAGCTCAATCGTTGTATTTTAGGAAATGATAACTCTAGAGACTTATCATGAGATTTCCTAAAATTTTATCTCTCTTATTTACATTATTTATTGCAAAATCTATTTCTTATAATGGAATGTTGTGTAGGTATGGCGACCCCAAAGGCGGGAGCATCCACCAGTCGCTCGGCTCTCATGAAAGAAGATCAGAAGACCGAAGAAGTGGAGACCAAGATCGTGTCCAAGTGGAGCAACATTGGAGATACAAACTTGGGGAACTTTAGCACGAGGAAGTTCCGAGAGGTCCCTTACATCGGCAAGCCATCACCTGTCGCCCGGAGAATAATAGAGAGTGGCATCATCAAGGCGGCCGGTTTTCCTCCAGCCATTCAGTGCCACGAGTTGATGATCGAGTGTGCCCGTCATTACAATCCACAGTCCAGGACAATTGTGTCCAATGAGGGAAACACTTTGGCGTACCTTTCAGAGGAAGCCATAAGTGAAGCCTTCCATCTTCTAGAGCACAGGGACATGATATACAAGAGTATTGAAGGAGCCAGATCAGTGTACGATGATGATCCAGATGCTTGCCTAAGCATAATCAACAAGAACTGGCTACTTAAGAGTCGTCCCCATCTGAGCAAAGTACCGAACACACCGCATCGGATTGATTTTCAAGAGGAATACAGAGATTTGATTACTATGCTCAACAGAGTTACAGGAGCACCTCATGCCTTCTATTTTGAGAAATGGATGTTTTACTTCATCCAGGTGATTGTTCAAGGAAAGGGTACAATACATTGGGCTAGGATAATTAGCCATTGCTTGGACGTACAGTTGAGAAGACTCAGGGCTACTAAGTCCTTCCACATGAGTTCATACGTCATCTATGCCTTAATCAGGAGCGTTGAGTACGCAGGACTACCTCACAGAGGAGTGATTGGAAGAGGACCCGGCGAGGTCAGAGTTTGTGAATCCTATACCTACTTGCATCATCCACCAGGGAAGAACTACAAGCTAATTAATGATACTTTCACGATGAACATTACAAGGACGTTGCAAGGAGGGATTCACAACAGATTATCTCAGGATGCCCAGGAATTTATCAAGAGGTACGGTGCTTGGTTCATTCAGTTTCCCAAGTTCACTTACATTAGAGTGCATGGATGTCCTTTACCTCCATACATGTTGCCGAGGTACCCGACAGACAGAATTGTGTTACTTGAAGTAACAAGGCAGTTGGCAGCATATGTGAAGGCATTCAGAAACAGACATCAGAATGGAGTTCAGGTACCTATTATTTTGGGTAATTCAGTTGAGGTATGTCCCAATGTCTCAGCCATGGATGACGCAGAGAAGGAGTTAGCCTTGTATCCTTTTTCATCTTTTGCTTGGAGGAATAGTTTTGATCCACATGGACATTTAGAGGAGACGGTCGGTAGAAGATTTAGACATGAGTACCAAATTGAAGATTTTATGATGAATCTCCTAGATGATCTCGAAGTGAAACGAAAGATACATTCTAGATTGCCTTTGGATTTCATCAGGAAATGTAAGATTTACAAAGTGGCCGACCAAGCTCAGGACAACGGCAGGCACATCCAATCTTCATATGATAGAGAAAGTAAAACAATTAGTTTGAATTGGAATGAGCCCGAGGCCGTGGATTTTGATGATTTGATGGCACCAGTTTTGTCTTGTACTCGCAGATGGGTAGACGTTCAACATCAGAAGTTGAGAGAACAGGGCATAGCTATGTCTTTTACTTTGGAAGAAAGGCCAGCCGAAGGTGGAGCCAGTGTTAGTGAAGGCAATCCTAATCCTAGGAATTCGGGTGAAGGTAACCTTCGATGTGCCAGTGAGGGCAATCTCCATTCGAGAGGTTCGAAGAGAAAGGAAAGATCAGAAAAGAAAGAGCCTTCCAAGAAAAAGCAAGGTGCCAACAAAGATCAAACACCAGGTACTTCTTCCAGACCAGAAGATAGAACAGTTCGAGTGGAAGAATCCATGGAATCGATGGTACAAAATGATAGACAGGAGGAAGGACAGGCACAGCATGTTTCATCCGATGGATCTCTCCAAGACTATGATTTAGATAATGATAATGAAGTAACATCTCCTCCCAGACAAGAAGAAATAGTACATAAAGAGATTCAAGTTCAAGAGACAAGATCAAATATCCCAGATTGGTTGAAGGAAAGATTGACCAAGGTGATCGTAGTTGAGGACGAGGACAGTGCAATTGATTTAGAGAGCCTCGTGGGACGTTCACATATGACAACAGAGAAGAAGAAGGCTACAAAGATGTCCAAGATGATTCGAGATGAGACTGGATCTAGAAAACTGCAGATAGCTACACCGGCAGCAGACAAATATGAGGGTGAGATCCTAGCAGAAGACTATCATATACAGACTATTGAGTTGGGACCATCCACAGCAGAGCAGACTTTAGATGATGCCACCGACACATTTGAGGCATTGAAGGACAAGCTTAGAGAAGAAGTAGAAAAGAATAGAAAGCTTGAGAGAGAGGTCGGTGCATGGAGGACGTATTTCAGTCACATCAATGAACCTTTGGGACGTCAGGATCCAGTGAGGTCACCATTGCAGGCATTACCCCTTCAATCAATCAATGAAGCAGAAAGATTCAGGAACCTGGTCCAGCGTACATGTGGTTGGATGGATAGATCTCACACGGTGGCCATTGAGTTTGTTACAAGGATGTCGAAGATCACCCATCAGGCTATCCAAGTTCTTGAGATTATTCACAGATTGATGGCAACAGTAGCTGCATTTGCCCATACCAAGGACGTTGTCATCCCTGTCTTGAAAGTTATAAGACACACATCTAGGAGAATTTTAGCGCAGGAGAGGATCTTAGAGGGTGATTCTCACAGTTTGTTTCAGTGGTCAACCTTACTCCATATAAAGAGTGTTCTCTTCGAGGACATCAGTGTTAGATGTGGCCAAGTTGAGGAGGTGATCAATCCGATCCAGGA
Source organism: Cryptomeria japonica (assembly GCF_030272615.1). Taxonomy (NCBI): domain Eukaryota; kingdom Viridiplantae; phylum Streptophyta; class Pinopsida; order Cupressales; family Cupressaceae; genus Cryptomeria; species Cryptomeria japonica. The sequence continues at coordinate 67,420,803 of NC_081415.1, read as the reverse complement.
CAGAGTATTTGAGGTACTTCGTACCATTCTTGGCAGAAGGATCGAGGTCGAGACAGATGTGGATTTACAAGAATTTGAGGATAGAATCACGATCATCTTTCGCAAGGACGCAGATGTTACAGATGAGCAGTATGATCAGATGTATGCCACCATGCTCCTGATTGATAGAACAAAGGAACTTGAACCTACTTGGGACACAGCTCTTCTAGATGCATTTGATCAGGTTATCCACTTAGAAGAGAGTATCAAGAATCTTCCCGAGATTCCAAGCACAGAAATCGAAGGAATCGTGACTAAATTCATTGCATATGCTAAGAAAGAGAATTGGAAAGGGAATAAGATTCTAGATGAAAGGTTGTTACAGATGACATGACATCTTATTTCTCATTGGTTGATACCTCCTAGATTTTTGTGCCGAATTTAATATTTGGCTATGTATTTAATATTGTTCAGTAAAAAGGAGGTCATTTGTAACAAACCCTAATTAGGGTTTAGGTGTCATGATCTTGTCCATTGATTTATTTTCAATCTGGACCTTTCATTGTAACTGGGGATGCTATTTATACCCCCATTTTTCATTTCATTTGGTAATAGAAAAATAGTTAATAGTCGAATAGTCAGATAAGAGTGAAATAGAGAGATTAGAGTTGTAAGCAATTTTATTTTGTAGCAAGATTGAGTCTTGAAGAGAGAAATTCAAGCAATTGTTGTATATGATGACTTGGAAATCAATAAAATATTGAAGTTATGGTGTTTTGTTGCAAATTTCTTGAGTTATCTTCATGGTTGTTGGATGTACTTGAATCACGCTCAATCGAAGTAATTTGTTAATTTGAAAGGCTAAGTGTGAGATTTGATATTTGGTAGGATTCGCAATCCAAACCACTAGCTTCTTGCTGATTGTAGGAACGCCTTGCGTGGTCGACTGGAAAACATTTTGAGTCCTTAACCTTCAAGCATTTTCGTATTTAGGATATGTACCTTCGTAGTAGTGTCCTTGGTCTTTGATGCATTGAATACCATTATTACCTTAGAAGATCGCACTAATTTCAATTGAGTTGTTATCTTATGGCAAAATTGAAGTTAGTTGAGTCTTACCAAATCTCATTCATGCTAAGTCGTTCATAGGGTTAGGCTAGATTAGACTTACTTAAACCCTGTCCTTTTTCCATTTTTTGAAAGTTCCTTTCTAGATTAGTAAAATCTTCGAGCTTTGAATCCGTAAGACGCCTTGAAGGAAACAGCAAATCACATCATACCACTAAAAAGCTTGTCCACACGTGGAGACCCCACTAAAAGAACCTTGGAGTCCATCTAACTGATCCTTTTTGCAGATCTTCAGCAGTTAGAGACTATTTTCTCAAGAGAGGATAAGATGCCTGTCGGTATTTTATTCTGTGTATGATTGTGTAGAAAATACACGTCAACAGGTTCCTTTCAGCTGGTTTAGTTTTCTTATTCTAATCCCTAACAGGGGTTGGTGTGATTGTAATCTTGTTAAAAATCAATAAAAAATTGTTGGGGATATTACACATTTACTTATGTATTTCAGTTAACATTGAATTGATGATGCATTCACTTATCAGGATCTGATGCTATAATTAATTATAAAAGTGTAGTTTTCTATTACCTGCTAACAACTAACAGTTGTTTGTCGCTTTTACGAGTTATTCTATTATGTAGATCTGATATAAAGATTTGATAGAAGAAATTGTTATAGTTTTCAGCGTTTTATGCAGAGACATCTCAACAGATATGTTAGCTGAAATCAATCAGATCTTGTATCTTAGTCATGTCATGTGTGTTGTATACTGATACTATTGGAAAAGAATTTTCAGTTTTCTATATTTATGAATATGTTACCACATTCTGAAATTTATTTAACATATTCTTTACTGCTATTAAATATGATCTATAAACATTTGTATGCTTGACCCGGGATGCTGAAATTCAGATGATCATAGTTATCTAGAACCATAGATATAGTTTTGTTTTTCATTTTTGTTAGATATTAGTGTAATTCTTAGTTAAACATGTAAGACAAAAGTGTTTTGAGACATTTTAAAATGAACATTTCATATTCTTCATTGTTATTCTGGAAGCATAACTTAGATACATTGTTACTCTCTGCATTTTATTTATGCTGTATTAATTAATTAATTTAATCTATGTTTCGTAATCTGGTTAATTGGTTCATAATAGTGTGAATCTGTTATGGTTAAGTGTCTCATGGAGTTAGTCCCTTACGCGTTACCATTTGTAGCATAAACTGTTAACCTCTTGTTTTCCCTGTTAGATACTCCATAAATGTTAATAATCATCTTGCAGAAAATTGACAGAATCAATGAAAAGATGTTTTGGCTTGCTATCACTTAATAACACTTACCGATGTATTACACCTAGGCCTTAGAAAAAATTGCATCATATGGGATCATAGCATCCATGTTACAAGATAAAAATTGGATCATCTCTTTATTTTGTGTTTCTCAGTATTCGTATAGGAACAAATGGTGCAGCTGAATGAGATATTTCAAGGCTATTCCTTCCTACTTATTACTCATTTGTTGAAATTCCTTTCAGTCCCATTCACAATCATTAATCACTTGGAAGGCATTATTTTATCTGAATTTTATGTAAATAAGACTTTCAACCACAAAATAAAAGAGAAAATTTCAATTATAAGTAGCTAAATCAAAATGTTTCAGTCAGGTTGTGTGGCCCTCAATTATCACAAAAACATGATAGGACAAATATGTTTTATACGGCATTCACAGAACCTTTCCCATCTCAATCTACTAGTTTCAACAGATACTCAATACCACCTAATTTTTGTTCCTCAAAGCCTTATATAAATTTAGTACAGGATTTTATTCCCAAGAACAAACCAACTGCTCTGACAAAGAGAGAGAGAGAGAGAGAGAGAGAGAGAGCTTCTAAAAGCATATTGAAGAAAATGTGATGCTTGAACTTTTTATGCTAGCAGACAGAATCAATGAAATAAGCTTATGACAAGCACCAAAATATATGATACTTGAGCAACCAAAACACATGCACTACATTTCCTAACTTTTACTGAATATATAGTAAAAACTTGAGTGTACTTCCAAATAGTGCATGTAATAGAGTAATTCCTCAATGTTATTACTTTTTGAAAAGGAAGATGCATCTAAGAAAAAGTAGAGTAATTCAAATGCATACTAGATCTTACGGACAACCTACTTACTTGCACCAAATAAACCACAACAAAATGTAAATCTATTCTGAAATCAAACAAAAATCAACCAGCATATTATGGTATGTTGAGATAATTACAGGATCTAATCGTCGTGTAAAATGCCTCTGAATGATAATATCTGCCATAGCCTGAAATAACAACATGTAAAATCAAATCAGAGCCTTTTATTACAATCTAACAAAAGAAGCAATCCAATCATGAATCGATTATTCTTCCCAATTAAACTAGCAGTGAACAATTTCGTTGACAAAACAAAACCTTATGGGTCTGTTGAACTTAGACAAAGACTCAATTCCTTAATTTAACCCAAAATTAACAAATTTAAATTCAGCATCAAATATTCAATAAGCAATAAGTGGAGCTAAAAGGTCCACCAAAAAGGTAAATTATTGATTACTTCAGAATTTTGTTAAGATAAGTAATTTACTAATTTGTGATAGAGAAATATTGCAGAGCTATGCAAGAATTGTCAATAACAATTCCAAATCACAGAGGAAAGTCAAAATTGCCAAGAAGATAAAAAGAGAACAACCTTCAAAACAACCAGAAATGGAATTTCATTTTGACTAATAGATATTTAACATTAAACATCTTCAAATCAGCTTGCAGTATGAATAAAGCTAACAACTACCATGCATTTCAAAGATAAATGATAAATCATTGTCAAGCGTGGATAAAGAAATATATCCTTGAGATTACTCAGTTATTGCATCATCTTGGACAACCTTGAAAAACTCTAGTTCACCTTAAATCACTGCATCTTCACTTCAGATATAAAATATCAAAAATAGACCAGCTAATTGAACAATTGCTTTTAGCAAAAACAATCAGCATATATGCTGTAGCTCATTGCTTATAAATAGAAAACATTTCTGACATCACAATTTGTGCCATTGTTATGAACAAGGTACATACATACTAGTACATTTCAGACTCAAGTGAAAGTAATAACAAGATACAACACTTACAATCAGTGATTCAAGTGCAAATGACAAAATATGACACTATCACTAATTAAGTGCCAATGATAAATATGACACAATCAGTAACTCAAGCCTTTATCTTGTCCCAATTGATATTGTTTCATTGAAGACCCAAAATGCATTCAAGACTTTTTTAGGGGGTAATTCACACCAACCTAACATTTCAGCTTTTAAGGTCAGATCAAACATAAAGGGATCCCAGTCAAGTGCATGTCGTGAAGAGTAACCACTATCACCAAGCTAATCAAGGTTCATTTCTCTTCAGACTGAAACCTATAAATTACTTTGGCCCACAACCAAGTAGAAATTCCACCATTCAGAAATGGATCAAAATAAAAAGAGTGACTAAATATAACAAAAGTACAAAATCAAACAATGAAGTTCAGAAGGGAAGATGATTCTGTATGGGACATATGAACATGCGATCTTCCTACTATTGCAATTATTTATAGATGTATTTATCCGTTTATTATAGTATTGACACATTGCTATTACCTTCGTTTCAGTCTGTGTTATACAAGGTTGCCCATCTGGATTACGAGACAGATGAACCTTCTGCCCCTGTATCTCCCCAGCACCAATCCATTCATTATGTACCTCAGGTATTGACCACATTGCTGTCATGTCTTCTGGATCAACCCAATCATCCCAGAATTTGATGCTAGGTGCCATTCTTACAAAACTAACAATAACAAGTCCTCCAGAATCAATAACTGGAGGGATTCGTTTGACAAGCAATGCAACCTACAAGTTCATTTGCACATGATGAAAGCTGGTAGAAGTCAAAAACTGTCATAAGAAACCCTATACTGGAAACATCACTGAAAAAAAAGGATGGCTTTCATCTGCTTCATATCTTCTCTAACAGCTATCACATGCCCTGGCTGCAAGATCATAAAAACAGTTATAAATACTGTTAAAAAAAAAATAAAGTATACAGATCACAGAGCATAAATGTTACAGCCATTAACAACAATAATTTCAGGAAGCTATATGCTTAGGACAAGAACCTAATGGACCTCCTCAACCTCTCAACCAAGTGGCACAACTCTTGTCCACTGCCTCACCACTCTCCCTTCTTTGTAAGGAGAGTCTTTTCAGCTTAAGGGATGATATTCATGCATTTTATGAACTTTGTTGGAATCCAGACTACCAAAGATAAAAAGGGAAAATTCATTCATCAGAATCATAACTACAGAAGCATCCAAAAGTTCATAAATGATATTAAAAAAATTAAATTAAATATAAAAATTCAGTACATTCGAAATTTGCATTTATTAAAAATCATGAATTCAAGACCTAAGAACAAGAAAATAGCATTAGCGTGCTTATTCCCTATCTTCTTGCAATCAAAAGTAAGAAAAGAGAGCAAAAGAAAGGTGGCCTATAACTTTCTCAATCCAATGTTCCTTGAAATTCATGGATTTTTCAATATGTTTTTATCCATCACAAAACTTTGAAATTCAAAAGTAAGAAAAGAGAGAAAAAGAAAGGTAGTCCATAACTTTCTCAATGCAATGTTTCTTGAAATACATAGATTTTCCAATATGTTTTTATACAACACAAAACTTTGAACACAGGAACCAAAAGCTTTAGAATCGTCTTAACAGTTTTACCTCCTCAATTGAAACAAAAAAGAAATGAAATAGAAAAACAGATTGGAGCATGATGTTGAGATGTTTCAAAACAACTAAATTACAGATTACAACACTTTGATATTGACTCCAGAATTTCACTAACCTCAAATTAAGATTAAAAAAGACACAGATGCATTAAAATCTTATTGCCTGATTTGTTTATAATCTTTGCTGCATCAAAAACCCTCCATGTGTGTCATGGACTCCAAGTTTTCCCTAATTCATCATTTTTGCAAAACTAGTTTCTAAGGATGGTAATCCGTGAGGATCCAGGTGATTGGATCACACTACAAATCTTGGGTGTTGCTCGACAATCCTTGCAGTTTCATCAATAAGTTCCTCACCCTATTCAGCACCCAGATGTTAAACCACAAGTCCTTACTCCACTTCAATGGTTGTCCAACAATTGTGAACCATTGTGAAGTGGATATGAAATAGTATGATTCAACCAACTTTTCATCTCCCTTCTCCATATATTAATGTATATACTCATTCTTTATATTTAGATACAGATAAGCTAGACAAGCAAGACATATATATCACGCATCTATTCTCACAAATATTGTATAGGACTAGCATAATAGAACTCTGGTATGATAGTTTTACACATATTGTCAACTGTCTTCTCTACTTTCCTTGTTCAATTGCATTTTGCATATCTTTGAACTCTATCATCCATAAATTGTTTTGTGCATAGCCTTAATAAATTCATTTAATGAAGGTCACCATTGGGTCTTCACCTAGGCCCCAGATCAGTGGTATTATAGCAAACACACTTCATATCTTCTAAGTGGTATCATGGTGTATCCAAACTTCATATTTTTTTGTATGCCCACTCACACAAAGTTTGATTATAATATGTTAGAGTTGGAGACACATGACACCTCATCAAACCTTCCTCCATGTCCTCTAATGGGAGACAAATTGTCTTTTGTGACACCAACTTTAGAAATGTTCAAAAAATGATAGGATACATTGCAAAGGCAATGCAAAGAATTGGAAGAACACCATGCACATAAATGAGCAGTATTCTTGATCAATTTTTGCTACTCTTTCAGTAGGTTCAAACTCCTTCCAATTCCCATCAACAATGTGGTGGTAACATGCCATACAAGGTATAAGTCAATCAAACATCCCTATATTTGAAAGCAAATAGATGCAAATGTCCTAAATAACTAGCTTAACCTAATGTGTTCATAATATGCAGTTAATCATTTCTCTTACCAAGAAAAGATTACATTTCCTCTTCTAAAGAGTTTCTTTATCCTTAAAGAAATGGTTGAATAATTACTACTTAACACGAAGATAACTTAAACAAACCTAAAGGCACATGGAATGGTTCCATAGCAGCACTCAAAAAAACTTATTACCTATTTGAAATGATGATCACCCATACATCAAGTTCTCTCAATTGTGCAAAGGCCCAGGACAATCTATGCAAGGATATCTAGACATATTTCATACTTCAATGTCCAAACTAAGTGTTCAAGATTCAAAGAAAAATCTTGTTTTGAAGTATAGGTCAAGCTTGAAACAACATATCCAATAAAATATGGTTTCCTTGAGATCCCTTCAGCTAAAGAAGCATATAGTTTTGCTTGCAAATTTGAAGCAAAGGCCAAAGTCAAGGATAAGATTGAAGATTTTGAGTCTTAGATCAAGCCACAATACTTGCCTTCCAAGCAAAATTCCAAACCAAGGAATGGCTCTTAACACCATTGTAATGTCCCCTTCTCATTGATGTGCATTCAGTGGTCCATTGGCCTATTCCGGAGACCCATAGGCTATTTGGAAAGAAAAATTAGGGTTTCCAACTTTTGTGGAGTTCTGCACAAGCTTATTAGGGTTTGTAAGGAGGGAATTCTTCAATTTTGCTTATGGTTTCCTTTTGGGTTTTCCATGAACTCCAAGGTGGCATAACATGCATTTGATTCTTTGGTGAAGTCAGAACTTACTATTTTTAGTAAGTTAGGGTTTGGATGTTTGGATGATGCAGTTCTACTGAGCTTTCCAAGCTCTTTCTCTGGGTGCGAAGATTATGTTTTTCGGAGCAGTATTTCTTGACTTACTATTTTTAGCAAGTGGCTATGTTGAGCATTTCTATTTTTAGCAGTCTCGGACAGGGTCCTAACTCAACACAGTTCAGTGGTCTTCATCGCACAGCTTCATCCTTGATTTTGGTATTAATCAGTATTGGAGTTATAAGTTATTTAATTAAATATTAATTCCTTATCCTAAGGTTTAATATTTAATTATTTTTATTACTAATTAATTGTGTTGTGGGCGACTTAGGAAAAATATCTATCTGCCATCAATATTGTTATTTTCCTAAGTCAGTGGCATTAAAAAGGTGGCGTTGAGAAAGATGAAATATTTCATTTTTATATTATTTTTATATTGCAAAGTTGTCACCTAGGAAAAAGTTCGAACTTTGCCTAGAGAGTTTGGGAAAATTAACGCCATGTCTAAGGGAGGCTATGACATGAAATGAAAGTGAATTTCAATTGTTTTTGGCGCCATTTACATTTGAATTTCAGAGGGAAAAATCTATAAATACAGGTGCTTGGCCTCTCATTTGATATCTTATGAAATTGCATCGTTATGTTGCCGGTTTGGCGATTGAAATCTGAGCTTCGAACTGTGGCTTCCTAGCTAAGTCTCAGTTTCGTACTTGGGAGATAGTACCTAGCTGTGTTCTTGTAATTCCAGTGCTGTCAGTGTGTGTTTTGCAGATTGTGGAGAGTTTTGTGCGGGATTGGAGTGTTTTCTGGTTGTTGGTCGCAGAGTTGCTGAAACCATATTTTGCTCGTACCTCTTGGCCAGGCGATCTATCATTCTGGGTATTTGCTCTATAGATTTCTATGTCCTAGGCAATAGCATTTGTAAGTTTTCAGCACTAATCTTTGAGTAATTAATTTTATTTTGCAAATCATACTTCCCAGCCTAGGCGTTATTCTTGTGTGGGCATTTTGGTAGCAAGATGAGGTAAATGGGGTATATGGAGGTCACTTTTCTGATTGTAATTGGTCATTTTCGATATATTAGCAGTTTGGGAGTCTTTGGGGATGTTAGGTGTGAGTAGTGAGTGAGTTTTATGCATTTTAGTGTGTCTTGGTGTTGTTGGTTGTGCATTTCAGCTTGCTGTCATAAAATTACAGATTTCCAGAAGTTGGTGTTTGGGTGTGCCCTTCGTAGTGTGAGTAAATTAGTTGATTTGGGAGTGATTTGGGGTGATTTGGGTGAGTTTGGAAAGAGAAATGAGTATTTCATAGTTTCTTGAAGCTGCTGGTCTGCGTGTTATTGATCCTAGGATTTCATAATTTCATGTTGAAAGATCTTTTGGGAGTTAGTAACTGTTTGAAGATATTTATCAGCATTGGACAGCATTACTTCTCTATTCTATCTCTCTATTTTATATTGTAAGGTTAAGTAGTAGTACTACTAACCATTTCTGGATTGTAAGCATTCCCACTGAAAAGTGGAAGAGGCTGGCTTGTCGTCTATATTTTGATATTTGTTGCTCAGTCCTCCCGCTGCATAAGCGGTAGAGTGATATTTGTTTGTAATAATCCTCCGCTTCATAAGCGGTTGAGTGATATTTATTGTAATGATCCTCACGCTGCATAAGCGGTTGAGTTGAGTTGTTTAATGTGTTCAGTCCTCCCGCTGAAATATTGCGGTAGAGTGATTCATGTTTTGGGAGTCTTGTTCTCTTGGCTGGTTTACCACCAAGCTTCTTGATTCACCTGTTGGGTAAGCGGAAGGGGTTGGCTTGCCGCCCATTATTGTATTCAGCACTTCAGCAGATTATTACTAACGATCCCCTGCTACTGTATGCTCTCACCCTCCCAGACTGGGCTCTCGATGATCAAAAGGTGTGGGATTCCCTTCACTTGTTTGGATTTCATTGTTCTAACCCTAACGGGTGATTGGTGTGATTGTGATCTTGCGATTGAAAAATCAAAAAAAATTAAGGGGAATATTACAACCATCCACAAAAGAAGCAACAACAATAAACTGACCAAAACAACCAATCCAAGACTTAACAAGTGTTGTTTAGTTCATGATTCTAGCAGTCATTCCATTGAAGAATTGCACATCTTGAAGTAGTTGGTACAAACGCTATGGCACTAAACAATGATAATTAGATTGTGGAATTTGAACCTACAACTATTGTGGATAACACAAACATCTCTACTTCCCTTCTACACACAATGGAAGCAGAACAATTATTCTATTCTCAAATGTGGATCAATGATCAACCAATATGGTTCATCATTGCAAACAAAAGTCAAAAGAGCCTAATGTTTCATGAAGCAATTCAAATATTGAACATGCCACTCACACCTCACCCACAACTATACTCCATCACATGGTTCAATGCAAGATTTGAGAAACGTGTCACTCATCAATGTCACCTAAAGTACAAAATCAAGCCTTTCCAAGATACAATCCTTTGTGATATCACTCCACCAGACATATGTGATGTTTTACTTGGGAAACTGTTATCACAAAAGCTTGCACCCTTGCTAAGCTACCAACTCAACAACCTTGTAAAACATGGAAACAACCCCGAAGTGTGGAACCTTGCGCAAGGGGTTGAATCTCCGGAGGAGGCCGGCTTTCTTCTTCAATTAGGTGCAAGTGTTGAACCAACTCAACACTTCAAAACTAACTCCTAGGCCTATCCTAACAAATTGTTGAGGTAAAGGGAAGAGAGAAAAGCTTGAAATAGAAGGTGATGCACCAAGAAGAGATTGTTCCTCTCCCCACCGAGATGACACAAAGAATTAACTGAAACGCCCAAGAGATGCACAAAATTCAGTTGCATGAGCGACTCCAATGCATGTATGGAGGTTAGAATTCGCTAAGTGTCAAGAGGGGAAAAGGATTCCCACAAGTCACACTCAGAAAACAAGTTAACACAGCATATATAGAGAGAAAAGCCACAAGACATACACCTATAATGAAGGTAAGAAAACATACACAGCATACATAGGTTGAAAGAAGGCAAGAGTGGTGATTTTCAATTAATTATAAGGCCAATGGCCAAACTTACAGTTGCATAAATGCAAGATAAATACAAAGAAGTGGGAGAGCATGGAATAGCTCAAGCCAGCAGGGAGAGAACCCTTTACAATGAGGCTTAACAGCCTTTATATAGAAAATTGGTTACAAGAGTGATCGTGACCCCTGTATGTCAGTCTGGGAGTGCAGGGAAGTGTATGCACTTGACTTCTGTACATGCAAGCAACCTAGCCATACCCTGAAAAGGCAACCCTGAGAAGGGTGGATTGACTAACCTTCCAAAGTCAGAGCATGCAGACATGACATAAGTCACTACAACAAGCATGGCCCCATACCCCTCCTGATGGAAATCCTACCAAAAACATTAAAAGCACCTTGTGGCTCCACAAAAGAAGGTACAAAAGTCACAAAAGTCGTCGGAGCATTTAAAGCTTTGAGTGTCGATCACGTCATCCGGAAGTGTTGCAAGCCAAAAGGAGTTGGAAGACTTTGGAGACCTGGGTCACCGAAGTTGGGGGAACATCGGAGACCTAGGTCACCGAAGTTGGGAAGACTTAAGAACTTGGGAACCTGGGGGTTCTAGAGTTCCAGAGTTGAAGACTTAGGAACTTCGGAGACCTGGGTTACTAAAGTTGGGCGAACTTCGAAGACTTGGGTCACTAAAGTTGGGGGAACTTCGGAGACCTGGATCACCGAAGTTGGGAAGACTAGCAACTTGGGAACTTCGGGGTTTCGGAGTTGAGGAATTAGGAACTTGGGAACCTGGGGGTTCTGGAGTTCCGAGGTTGAAGACTTAGGAACTTGGGAACCTAGGGGTTCCAGAGTTCCGAGGTTGAAGACTTAGGAACTTGGGAACCTGGGGGTTCCGGAGTTCCGGAGTTGAAGAACTAGGAACTTGGGAACCTGGAGGTTCCGAAGTTCCGGGGTTGTAGACTTAGGAACTTGGGAACCGAACCTGGGCGTTCCGGAATTCCAAGTTTGAGGAATAAGGAACTTGGGAACCTGGGCATTCCGAAGTTCCAAGGTTGAAGACTTAGGAACTTGGGAACCTGGGGGTTTCGGAGTTCCAGGGTTGAAGAACTAGGAACTTGGGAACCTGGGGCTTCCGGAGTTCCGGGGTTGAAGACTTAGGAACTTAGGAACCTGGGGGTTCCAGAGTTCCGAGGTTGAAGACTTAGGAACTTGGTGTTGTTTGTAATTAGGGCAGCAGATTCCAATTGCCTTGGGCAACATTTGAATCCGGCTAAGGGGGCCAGCCCCTTCTCCAACGCATAAGGGTTAGGCCCTAAACCTCCATGCCTCACCTCCACGCTTCACTAAAATATACACACCTCATGATAGGGCCTATCCTAACTTCACATTAAGCAATTTAGTGAATTAAATAATTAAAAGGTTTTATTATTTTGCAAAAGCCGACATGCTAAAAGGGGTTCGCTCCACATATAAATGAGCATTCAACCCTCATCACAAATCATCAATTCAAGCACTCACTTCATGCGAAATATACAAGTCTGGATAATGCGAACCTCAGGAAGAAAGTCTACATCTGCACATACAGAAAACATATCTGTCATATCAGCAATTTGGATCTGCCAGTTGAGGTGTGAATTCCATCATTAGAAGAAAGTGAACTTAGTGAAGATTGTGCGAATTTCTTGAGGGTCTGCAAATCTGGGTTAAAGGAACAGCAAGCTATCAGCAATCAACACACACATGACAGTCAACCAATCTGCCATTCTTTCTGTGACAGCAACATCTACTTCTACAAGTTCTTAAGATAAGTGTTGTAATGATTGCATAACCATAATCTATAATCAGATCCGAGGATCTTTTTTGGCTGGGTTTTTCCTCCTAGGAGGTTTTCCCAGGGTAACTGTGTCTTGTCTTTATTTCATTCTTTTCTTCACAATGTTTAAATCTGAAACTATAAATCTCCTTACTAATCAAACTAATTAGCAAACAAATTCTGATTTTCTGATTTTAGTTAATCTGAAAGTGTTAAAATGAACATGGTATCAGAGCTTTAGGATAGATCAACTTTCAGATTTTTAGAATTAGTACTCCTTTATTTCCAAATTGTTGTCGCATTTGCAGGTAAGGTCAATGGGCCTGAAAGTTGAAGATAAGCTTGATGGGAATCTCAATTTTACAGCATGGAAGGTTCGAATCAAGTTGGCCCTAGAGGAAGAAGATCTTCTCCAATTCATAGAAGCGAATGAGCTAACTGAACCTACGAATGCAGCCGAGCTAAAACAATTCAAGAAGGATGTTGTCTAGGCTAGGAAGATTCTCATTGATTCAGTCAAAGACCACCTAGTCACCTCTATTGCCTCTTTTACCACTGCAAGGGAAATGTTCAGCCATCTACAAGGTACATATGAAGTTAACAATCTCAGTAGGGCAATTACTTTAAGACAACAACTACTTAATATCAAAATGGCAAAAGAAGATTCTGTTATTTCCTACTTTATCAAAATTTCAGAACTAAAGAATCAGCTAGGTTTAATTGGTCATAACATGGAAGACAAAGACCTTGTCATGATTGCCTTAAATGGTCTACCTCACTCATGGGAGTCATTTATCCAAACCATAAGTGGCAGAACTGAGTTACCTACCCTTGATCACCTTAAGAATGACTGCATCCAAGAAAAGTCTCGCCTCTTCACAAGAGGGCAAACCAAAAGTCCCCATGTAGATGATCATCATGTGCTTGCAGCCCAATGCAAGAAAGGGGGAAATTGGAAGAAACCTTATCCAAAAAGAAATAGGGAATTCAAACCATTTAGTTCCCAACACCCTTGGAAGAAACCAATAGACACCTCGCATGTCCGATGCTTTAGATGTGACAAAGTTGGTCACTATGCTAAAGAATGTCAGAATAACTCTACCCAAAGTGAAGCCAACCTAAATGAAGTCTCAGAACAAAATGATGACTTCCTATTCATCTCCGCTCTGTCTAGCAATGTTCCTTCAGATAGTAATACATGGTTGATTGACAGTGGTGCCTCCAGACACATCACAAGCTACTATGATCATCTTTCAGACTTAGTAGAAAAGAATACCAGCCTTCACGTGGTAATTGGTGATGACACTCGTTATTCAGTAAGAGGTTCTGGCTCTACTTCTCTAAATTTAGACTCTGGTATTTCTCTGCACCTTAGTGATATCTTGTTTGTTCCTGGAATTAAAAGAAACCTAATTTCCATTTCTGCTCTAGAAGATAAAGGTTATCAAATTGCATTTCTGAGGGAAAAGTTCTTGCTTGGCCTAAGAAATCTAGTTTTAAATTTGCTTGTATAATTGGCCATAGATATGATAGTCTTTATAAACTCTCTACTAACCATATTCAAGCCCTTATTAATGAGGCTCCTGAATCCTGTGAGCTATGGCATAGAAGACTTGGACACTTGCATTATCAAGCTCTTCCCTCCCTTGAAAAGTTAGTCAAACGTATGCCTAAACTCAGTCAAATTCATGATAATACTTGTAAAGGTTGTGCTATAGGTAAAAATGTTAAAAGTCCTTTTCATAAAAGTAAAAATAGAGCTAAAGTCAAACTAGAACTTGTTCACTCTGATTTATGTGGTCCTATGTCTATAGCATCTCCTAGTGGATTCCTTTATTACGTAATCTTCATAGATGATTTCTCTAGGAAAACTTGGATCTACTTCTTGAAATCTAAAGAATCTGATGAAGTCTTAAGTAAATTTAAAGAGTGTAAAGCATTAACTGAAAACTCCTCTGGTAAAAGAATTAAATGTCTAAGATCTGACAATGGAGGTGAGTACACCTCCGGTAGCTTTCATGATTTTTGTGTTGAGTCAGGAATTAAGAAGGAGTTTTGTGTTCCATACAATCCTCAACAAAATGCTATTGGTGAAAGAAAGAATAGGACTATTGTTGAGGCTGCAAAGGCTATGATTCACGATCAAGACTTGCAAACCTTCCTATGGGCTGAGGCCTCTAGAACAACAGTGTATATCCAGAATAGATGTCCACATCGTGTACTAAAGAACATGACCCCTGAAGAAGCCTTCTCAGGATCTGAACCAGACATCAGTCACCTCAGAATTTTTGGAAGTCCCGTTTATGTTCATGTGCCCAAGGAAAAGCGATCAAAGTTGGAACCCTCCGGAAAGAAAGGCATGCTAGTCGGCTACAGTGAATCCTCCAAGGCATTCAGAATATACATCCCGGGTCAAAGGTATGTTGAGGTAAGTAGGGATGTTACATTTGAAGAAGACATTGCTTTTAAGAAATCGAAAGGTTCTTGTGTTATTGATGAAGCTAATGACAATCAAGATATAAATGTTGATACTAACCCTGAGATTCAGAGGGAGCTAGTTGAACCTCCACCTCAAGAAGAACATAATGATCCACCAGAGCCCATGAATCCCATTGATATTCCTAGTGACATTGTCGTTACCAAAAAGAGGCCTCTTTGGGTAAGAAACACCATTCAAGAAGCCGAAAGATTTGCTGCTCCCAGTGGCACCTTCCGTGAAACTAAGAGACCTCAGGTATTCTCCAACTACATTGCATTGATGTGTAATCTCATTGAAACTGAACCTTGCAATGTTGAAGAAGCCTTGATTCATCATGCCTAGAAGCTTGCTATGGATGAAGAGTATCAGTCAATCATCAAGAATGATGTGTGGGATATTGTGCCCAGACCCAAAGGTAAATCTATTGTTTCCTCTAAATGGTTATTTAAAATTAAACATAATGCTGATGGTAGTATTGAAAAATATAAAGCTAGATTTGTAGCTCGTGGTTTTTCTCAAAAGGAAGGCATAGACTATGAAGAAACATTTGCTCCTGTTGCTAGATATACTTCTATTAGAACGATAATAGCTATTGCTGCTGCTAGGGGTTGGAAACTACATCAGATGGATGTTAAGACTGCCTTCCTTAATGGTGTCATTGAGGAAGAGGTCTATATTGAGCAACCTGAGGGATATGAGATTCGGGATAGATTAACTCATGTGTGCGGGTTGAAGAAAGCTCTGTATGGTCTTAAACAAGCTCCTCGTGCTTGGTATGAAAGAATTGATAAATACTTGCTAGGTCTAGGTTTTTGTAAGAATGATGCTGACTCTAACATATACTTTAAGGTAGCCAATGATGAAATGCTAATTCTAGTTCTATATGTGGATGACTTATTCCTTACTGGTAAAGATGAACTTATTATTAGATGCAAGAAAGAACTAGCTTCAAAATTTGAAATGAAAGACTTAGGTCTAATGCATTATTTTCTAGGTCTAGAAGTATGGCAAAGATCTAACGAAATTTTTCTAAGTCAAGGAAAGTATACTATTGACATTTTGAAAAGATTTAGAATGATGGATTGTAAACCCATGTCTACTCCTATGGAATCTAACTTAAAGAAGTTAAGTGTTTCTGCAGCTAACTCTGATTTTGCAAATCCATCAGAGTACCGACAGTTGATTGGATCACTGATGTATCTAGTTAACACTATACCAGACATATGTTTTGATGTGAATGCTCTCAGCCAGTTTATGAGCATGCCCAAACATGTTCATCTTGTTGCGGCCAAGCACATCCTAAGATACTTACGAGGCATAGTTGGTTTTGGGCTAAAGTATCCACTGAACACTTCAATAACCTTGGAAGGTTATTCAGATGCAGACTAGGTTGGAAGCGTCATCGACAAGAAAAGCACCTCCGGTATTTGCTTTAGCTTGGGATCCGTAGTGATCTCTTGGGCTTGCAGAAAACAATCCTCAGTGGCATTGAGTACTGCTGAAGCCGAGTATATTGCAGCAAGTATAGCTTCCAGAGAAGCAGTGTGGCTTCGTAAGCTTCTTGCTAGGCTGTTTGGTCGGCCTTGGGATCCTACAGTTATTCACTGTGATAACCAGAGTTGTATCAAAATGTCTATCAATACAGTGTTTCATGACAGGTCAAAACATGTGGAAACCCATTATCATTTCATTCGGGATATGGTGCAAAGAGGTGCTATTCAGCTGAAGTATGTCAGCACTGATGATTAGGTTGCAGATATTCTTACCAAGCCTCTATCCAAAGTGAAGTTTGTGTACTTCAGGGACAGACTTGGTATTGTGGAAAATGAAAACCTAATTGAGAGGGAGTCTCAATCACAGTGATACATTGTATTGTATCAAACCACCCTCTGCAGGCAATGTAAGGTGGTATTGTAATCTTCTCAGGGAGAAGTGTGATTATTAACCATCCTCTGCGGGCAATGTAAGATGGTATTGTAATCTTCTCAGGGAGAAGTGTAATTGTTGACCATCCCATCCTCTGGAAGCAATGTAAGATGGTATTGTAATCTTCTCAGGGAGAAGTGTAATTGTTGACCATCCTCTGCGGGCAATGTAAGATGGTAGAAAAGATCCTCTCCACCCTCTGCGGGCAATGTAAGGTGGATCCCGTCTATGCTTGTGTACGAGCTGGAAGGTTATGTAGTTCCATTATATGCTTGTGTGCAAGATGGAAGACTACAACATTCTGATTATGTAATCCATCCTTTGCATGTGTGCAAGATGGAAGATTATGGTTATGTTCTCCTCCCTAATTAAGAGGGAGTGTTGTTTGTAATTAGGGCGACAGATTCCAATTGCCTTGGGCAACATTGGAATCCGCCTAAGGGGGCCAGCGCATAAGGGTTGGGCCCTAAACCTCCACGCTTCACTAAAATATACACACCTCATGATAGGGCCTATCCTAACTTCGCATTAAGCAATTTAGTGAATTAAATAATTAAAAAGGTTTTATTATTTTGCAAAAGCCAACATGCTAAAAGGGGTTCGCTCCACATATAAATGAGCATTCAACCCTCATCACAAATCATCAATTCAAGCACTCACTTCATGCGAAAAATACAAGTCTGGATAATGCAAACCTCAGGAAGAAAGTCTACATCTGCACATAGAGAAAACATATCTGTCATATCAGCAATTTGGATCTGCCAGTTGAGGTGTGAATTCCATCATTAGAAGAAAGTGAACTTAGTGAAGAT